>NC_138555.1:11435327-11790079 GCF_964273705.1 Natrix helvetica | reverse complement strand
GAAACACACAGAGACAAACAGAGAGAGGCAGAGAGATAGAGAAGGAGGGAAAGAAGGGGTGAGAGAAAGAGAGAGGGGGAAAGAGAAAGAGGGAGAGAGACACAGAGAGAAAGAGAGGGAGGGAGAGAAATAGAGAGGGAGGGAAAGAGAGAGGGGGAGAGGGAGAGAAAGAGAGAGGGGGAGAGGGAGAGAAAGAGATTAAATTATATTACAAAAGTTTTTCTTTTTTATTGTTGCTAAACATAATATTTCAAAAGGAGAAAAAAATGAAGGGGCATAAAAGTGCATTTATCACATTTTCTTAGAACAATTATCTGAACTCTGCTTTGTGTGAAGTTTCCAAAAGATGCCCTAATTAATTTACAAGACTTGAGACAAATTTCAAAAGAAATCCAGTCATTTATTAGGAGCAATATTTTGGCATTTCCTACCGTGGAGCCAGATCTGATTTCCGTTTAATGGTGGCTGAACTTTACCCCGGTGTCTCCCCTCCCCTCAGTCTGTATCATAAATCACATCCACCAACGAAGTGCTGCAGCAGGTTGTAAAAATTCACGCATCACACGCCTGCTGTAGAAATCTGGTTGAAGGTATGCGTGGAATTCTCCCTCCCTTTCTTCCAATGTCAACTTGATAATAGGCATGGAAATGCTTTACAAGTTGACATTCGGCTCCCCTCACTTCCCGAAAGCAACCTGTGTGAAACAAAAACAATTTGAGTACAGGTATATAATTTAGGGATGCGTCCCCCCACCCCCAGGCTTGCTTGGATTTTGCACATGGAATTTTGCTATAAGGCGATCAGCCTGGATATTTCTACTTTTTACCCAAGATGCCTCTGATAAGGGGTAACGCTTCCACTTGATTAAGTACTGGAGATGTCTCCTGTGCCATCTCGAATCAAGGATTTGTTGCACCTCATAATGGGTTTGGCCCCTTATGACCACAGGGCTTGGGGCTCCCGGGGTAGTGGTCTCAGAGTGGATCCAACCACGGGTTTTAAGAGGCTACTATGGAACACCAGGTGTATCTTCCCTAGCAGTTGCGGCAGTTTTAATTGCACTGTGACTGGGTTGATGATCTTTAATATGGGGAATGGTCCCATAAACTTTGGCCCCAGTTTCTTGCTAGGGAGTTTTAACCTCAAATATTTTGTGGAGCGGTAAACCTTCTCTCCCACCCAGAATGGCCGTTGCAGAGCTCAGTGTTTATCTGCCTGTTTCTTATAGGTTTGTGCCGCTTTAGCCAGCACTTTTTTGACATTTTCCCAGGTCGCTTTTAGCATTGACTTCCAATCAGTCAAGCTGATTGAGGAGGGGGGACCCCTTGGAAACTCAGGCATTGGGACAAAGTCCATGCTGCTCACTACCTTGAATGGCATGAGCCGTGCTACTGTGAACAGCATTATTGTATGCAACCTCAGAAAAAGATAGGAGGTTGCCCAATTGGACTGCTGATAGTTCACGTAGTACCTCATGTACTGCTCTACCATGGTGTTCAGTCTCTCTGCCCCCCCCCCCCCCATTTGTGCTTGGATATCAAACTGAACTAAGACCCTGGGATGACCCAATGGACCACAGGAACTCCCTCCAGAATTTAACCAAGAACCCTCTGTCTGAGATAATTCTCCGAGGTACTCCAGCCAGGTGGTAAATGTGCTTCAGGAACAGTTTGGCCAGCTGGTGAGCCAAGGGTAGTCCGCTACAGGGTATGAAGTGTGCCTGTTTGGAGAACAGGTCTATTACAGTCCAAATCACCATGTCCCCCCCCCCCCACACTTTTTGGCAACTGTACTATAAAGTCCATTGCGATCTCCTCCCACAGCCTCATTGTGTCAGCGTTCTAAATACCACGCATGAAATCAATCAGAGACCAAGGCAGAATCATCCTTAAAGTTCCAATTTAATCATACAGGCATGTTAGCACGTCTGTGGAATTCCAACTCTGATTTTCTTCCTGGAATTCCACCCAGTTGAAAGTTCATGATCTTATCCCCACACCCATAATCCCATCACAAGTTCCAATCATCATCTTCCACGCTGGCATCTACACCCCTCTGCTTCCGGTCAGGTGTCGAGGTGCGGACACAAAAGATGACCTTGAGCTTCTAGAAAAGAATCACAACAATACAGTCCACAATCCTACTCCTTTCTATTCCCCCCTCCCAACTACTACACTAATGAAACAGCATAGGAAATTAATAGAAAGTGTGGCAGGCCAAAGATCCTAAAAGGAACATAACTACAGGCCTGACACGTTGGCTCTGCTACCAGTTGCAGCAGTCGAGGGGTTTTTCCCAGTCATCTCTTTTTTTTTTTAAACAAAGTTTTATTGGTTTTTTAGTGTTTTGCAAAAGGAAAAGGTATGGGGAAAGTTACAAATTGTGGCAGCCGCAAACTGCGGTAGGTATATGCCCCCTCCAGACTCATGGTGTACATTTGCATAGCATTCAAATATTACATAATAACATGTTCTGACCCCCTCCTCTTGTATACCAAGACACTCCGACACAAAGTCTCTTCAAAGATGTTTATTGACATACAGGTTCCACCTTGGCAGCAATCCAGCCTGCCAAGGTCAAGATAGCACTCTGGGCAGCAATCCAGCTACAGCGACACCCCTTGGCAGCAATCCAGCTACCAAGCTCCAGATAATCACCTTAGCAGCCAAGGTCCAGGGAACAGATTGACAGTAATCCAGGTAAAACCTTTAGCAGCAATCCAGCCTGCCAAAGTACGACACAGATCTGAGCTTCTCCAACTCCAATGATCAGTTGATTCCTGCAAAGGGTGTGTCCACAAGCAGTCCCTTTATAGTCTGGAGGGGAGTCTAATGATCAGCAGCTGAGAGCCATTACCTCTGGTAATTGCTCAATTGCTCCTTACGCCGGGTAGCACGTCGGTAACGAGCATCTAATAGCTCACTGCTGTCTGACTCACTGTCCTGTGACTCCTCCCCACTGCTCCAAGGCATGACATCAGGAGCCCCCTTCCTTTGGCTTTCACCACTGCTCCATGCCTCAGGCGCCCCCTGGTGGCCAACCAGCCTCTCTGCGCCCTGCTCAGCGTCGGAACCCTGTCCAGGGTCCCCCACCTCCTCTTGAGCCGACTCAGAGGACACCTCGCTGTTGGAGTCTGGTGGCAGCGGCATCGGCACCGGCTGGGCCACAACAATAACATATAGTCAGTGTGGTAAATTCAAAAATAATTTCAATCAATTTGTATCATATGAATTTTCTTACTTATTTGTGTGATCTGAGCTTTCTTGATGTCGCCCCATCTCCCCCCGTTGGCAGTGCTCCGGCCCCTCCCGTGTCTTGTGTATCTACTGGGATGTCTTCTGGTTTTTCTAGGAGTAATTTATTTTTTTCCATAAAGGCCTGCGCCTCTATGGGTGTGTTAATTCTGACCCTTGTCTCCTCCCAGAATATTAACATACCTTCAGGCAGCAACCAACGAAACCACACCCCCTTCTGGTATAATTTATTCGCCAATTGCGAATAATATTTTCTTTTCTCCCTCACTTTTTTGGGGATCTGTTTCAGTATGGTTATCTTCTTATCTTTGTATATCAGGGCTTGTCCCCTTTGTGTATTCAGAATTTCATCTCTTGTGCTTTTCCTAAGAAATTTAATGTGCACCTCCCTGGGGACATTGTGTGTTCTAGCATATGTGGAGTTCACTCTATAGACCAGGTCTATTTCCCACCCCATCTGTTGTTTTTCTTTCTGAATATACTCAGCTAGAATAGTTGTCATGATGTCCCTAATGTTTTCATCATCTGTCTCCATCACATTCTGAAGTCTAAGATAAAAGGACATTCTCTCAAACTCTATTTTCATTTGTTGGGTGTCAAGCTCTTTGTTTCCCTTTTGCACGCCCTCCACCCCCCCCCCCTCATCTCAGCCGCCCCCTGCTCCAAGAGATCCAATCTCTGTGAATTCTTATCAATTTTTTCCTGGTTCCCTCTAATTTCTTCTTTCATCTCCTTCAGCTGTTTCTTAATTTCCTCTTGTCCCTGTAGAATTTGTTGAAACATTTGATGAAATTCCAAGTCCGTAGCTTTAACTTGTTTAAAAGCTGTCAATGTTGATTGTGTGCTCGGACTTGAAGTTGCAGATGTCGGGGCAGAGGCAGCAAAGCCGGACTTTCCAGGAAGTGGTCTTTTAGATGTCATTGTTAGTAATAAAGAGTCCAATCAGTATAGAGAAGAATCAGTCAGAGTGGTAGAGCAGCCAAGAGAGTTCGGGGGGGTAGAGAGACCAGGCACAAGGGAACTCTCTAATCACCCTGGCAAGGAACAGACGTTTTTCACTCCAGAAAGTTCAAAAGCAAACAATCCACAAGAGAAGTATCCAAATAACACGGAGACAAAGACCGGAAGCCTGAAGCTAAAAGGTGGAGTCAAGTTCAGCTTTCATGAAGACAACGGAAGTGTGCCATCTTGCCCTGCCAACTTCGAGTACTGAGGCAACAAATAAAGTTTTCAGAATTCAAAGTTCCCAAAGATCACATTTTCTTGAAAGGTTTAAGTCTGAAGATCCATTTAGTTGGAGTGTGACCTCATTGGTTTGGCTCTCCCCCTCCTCCTTCCCTGGGGCTACGAGCACTTTTGTTTCTAGCCACTTGTCCAAGGGGGGGGGAAAATCCCCCTCCCCTCCAGCCGCACTTCTCCAAGTTAAACAAAAGTTCCAATTAACACCACTGACAAGTTTTAGAATTGGTAATAGGTATGAAGGGAGTCTACGCCTCACCGCACCGCCGCTGCATCCTTCAAGTATCTTTTTTTCTTCCGGACAGCCTCACAGCGAAGACGCTTCAGCGCGCCTCCCCTTCGCGCTCCTCGGTGCCTGGAGCGAAGCGAGAGCCCCCCGACGGCCACCGCCGATGCAGGGGTCCTCCCGCCGCGCCGCTCCTCCGGCAGAACGCCTCTCCGGGGTGTCCTGTGCCCCCCAAGGAGTGGGGAGCCCACCGGGGATGCGCGGGGCGAGCAGTCTCTGCCCGTCACCATCAGCCGCCGGAACCGGAAGCCTTCCCAGTCATCTCTTCATCATGGCACAGATGGTGCAACTTTTCACGTAACTGTCCACATCTTTCTTTATGTCAGGCCAGCAGAACTGCCTCCAAGCTAAGTGTAAAGTCTTTAGTAACCCAAAGTGGCCTGCCAGTTTAGCATCATGGCTCCTCTGGAGAATCAGGGTGCGTAGGGATTCCGGAACGTAGAGTTTCATCCCCTTCCATGCGAGGTCATCTCTTTTTGTCAAGATGTGTTGGTTGTCTCAGAACCAGGGGTCTGCTAACAGTTCGGTTTTGAGTGTCATGGTTAGGTCGCTTGCTGGTTCGTCTTGCTGGCAACTGGCGCTGCAACCTGTGACTTGGCTGGCTCAATGAACCACCTTGCTAGGTTTTTGTCTATGCATTTATGCATTTCTTGCATTTCCCAGGGTGTCATGGCATACAATTTGGGCTTGGGTAGTTTTGCCCCAGGGATGATTTTCATGGCGCAGTTTGCCTCATGGTGGTGGGGGGGGAGAGAACATCATGCTCAGCCTCGCTGAATACTTCTGGAAGGTCCTGATATTCCCTCAGAATCTGTTCAGCCTCTGGGGTTTTGTCGGATGTGGCTGCCAGTTGTTCTGGTGGGCTCTTTTGGAGGGTTCCCTGTGTGGGTGGTGTTTCTGCTTGCTGGTGTGGGAGGGGTTGGGGGGACCTTGCTAGCCTAAGTCTGCAGGTATCCCCTTGCCACCAGATGGTCGGTCCCCACTTGTCTAGCCAGGAAAGTCCCAGTATGACTGTGTCTAACATTTTGGGAGCTATTGCGAATCAAATTACTTCCCAGTGATCTGCTAGCTCTAGCCTCACTCGTTCGGTCAGGTGGGTGGCATAGTCTCCCCTCATTAGGGACCTCTCAACCTGTTTGAACCGGATTGGCTGGGCCAGTCTTTTTGCTCTGATCCCCAGTTTCAGGACTGTGGTTAGGTTGATCAAGCATCTAGTGTAGCCTGAGTCTATTAGGGCTTGAAAATCCCCTTGGTTTCCTGTTTTTGGGGCTGTGAGGCGTATTGGAAAAAGGAAAGGGTAAATTGGTTCACTCACCATTGGGTCATTTTCTCCCTCGTTCTTGCTGTCATAGGATTCGGGCAACTGGTCGCCGTTGCCTGGGGTTCCACCCTTTTTGTGTCAGGGGGAAGGGGCCTCTGCAGCCTGGAGGGCTTTCCGGGACGTGTTGGTGGCCTGTTTGGGCCCCCATTTTGGTCGTGCCCTGGGTGGTGGGTCTGGCCTTGTTTTGGGGGCTGGGGTTGAGCACGCAGATGCCATGTGGCCCATACCCCCGCATCTGTAGCATCTCAGCGGACTTCGATGGAGGACTGGTCTCAGGGCCTGCTGCGGTGCTGTGGTTCCCCGTTGGCTGGGTGGTTTCAGGTCACGTTTACCTCTGTTTTTGTGTCCGGTTGCTTTTTCATGTCATTGGCATGCAGTCCACTGTCGACTTTTGTTGCTACTTGAAACCATTCAGAGAGTCAATTCGGGATGTCCCGGTATGCGGTTTACCTGGGCAATTTGCTTGTCCAGGCTTGTTCTGAAAAAATGCACCAGCAGCCGCTATGGTAAAGGGGGTAGCCTCCCAATGACCCTCCTAAATTCGCAGATGTGCTCTTTAATGGGGTGGCCCCTCTGTTTTAGGTTGCTGAGTTCCTCTTCTGCATACGGGTCCTCTTCTGCCTCCTCAAATCTGGCCTCCAACAGTTGTAGGAAGTCATCTATGTCTTGCAGTTGGGGGGCTCTCCTCTTGTGGAGGGCTGCTAACCATTCCCTTGCTTCTCCCTCTAGCCCCTCTGTGATGGTGTTCACCATGGCTCTGGGGGATGGGTAGTGGTGCTCATAGTGTTCTAGGTGGATATCAGCTGAATCAAGGAATAGAGCTAGCTGGTCTGAGTCCCCGTCAAACTTTCTCCTGAATTGGGGCGGGTCATTCAGCCCTACTCCTCCCACCTCCTGTCGGCTTGCGCTTGATATGGCTGGCCATCTTCCTCAAGAGAGAGGGAGGGGGTTGTCTGCCCTGGGCAGCCTGCCTGCTGCGTGGGAGAGGCACTGGTTGCAGTTTCGGGCTCCTTCTCCTTCTATTGGGTGGAGGAGGGGGGATGCGCTCCAGTCTGTGTCTCCTCCCTTCAACAGGATCAGATGTCCCTCCCCTCTCTTTTGGGCGGCATGATGGCCCCTCATCATGAAGGGTAGTCCCAAATTTGCAGATGACACCAAGCTGGCAGGAATAGCCAACGCTCCAGAAGATTGGCTTAAGATACAGAAGGATCTTGACAAACTTGAACATTGGGCACTATCCAATAAAATGAAATTCAATGGTGAAAAGAGTAAGGTTCTACATTTAGGCAACAAAAACGAAATGCACAGGTACAGTATAGATGATACCTTGCTCAGTAGTAGTAACTGTGAAAGGGATCTTGGAGTCCTAGTGGACAACTATTTAAATATGAGCCAGCAGTGTGCAGCAGCTGCCAAAAAAGCCAACACAGTTCTAGGCTTCATAAATAGAGGGATAGAATCAAGATCACGTGAAGTGTTAATACCACTTTATAATGCCTTGATAAGGCCACACTTGGAATACTTCATTCAGTTCTGGTTGCCACGATGTAAAAAAGATGTGGAGACTCTAGAAAGAGTGCAGAGAAGAGCAACAAAGATGATTAGGGGACTGGAGACTAAAACATATGAAGAACGGTTGCAGGAACTGGGTATGTTTAGCTTAAGAGAAAGAAGGACTAGGGGAGACATGATAGCATTGTTCCAATATCTCAGGGGTTGCCACAAAGAAGAGGGAGTCAAACTATTCTCCAAGGCACCTGAGTGTAGAACAAGAAGCAATGGGTGGAAACTAATCAAGGAGAGAAGCAACTTAGAACTGAGGAGAAATTTCCTGACAGTTAGAACAATTAATCAGTGGAACAGCTTGCCTCCAGAAGTTGTGAATGCCCCAACACTGGAAGTCTTTAAGAAGATGTTGGATAGCCATTTGTCTGAAACGGTATAGGGTTTCCTGCCTAGGCAGGGGGTTGGACTAGAAGACCTCCAAGGTCCCTTCCAACTCTACTATTGTATTATTATAATCCGCCTTCTGCCATGGTTGCGTGATTTCCCCTCCAAGCACCCCAAATATCAGGAAGTGATTGGAGAGCCCATGATTCAGGAAACCCAGTAATCTTGATAGATTTTAAAAGTTAGATCTGGCTTGCTGTGAGGTTTCCAAAAGATGCCCTAATTAATTTACGAGCCTTGAGACAAAGTTCAAAAGAAATCCATTTATTATGAGCAACATTTTGGATATTTCCTGCCATGGAGTCAGATCTGATTTCCATTTAATGGTGACTGAACTTTACCCCTGTGTCTCCCCTCCCCTCAGTCTGTGTCATAAATCACATCCACCAATGAAGTGTTGCAGCAGGTTGTAAAATTTCGCGCCTCACACACCTGCTGTAGAAATCTGAGATGCGACCCTGGTTGAAGGTATGCGTGGAATTCTCCCCCCACCCTTTCTTCCAATGTCAACTTGACAATAGGCATGGAAACACTTTACAAGTTGACACGTTGTTTATCATTATTTTAGGTAGTAAAACATTATTCAGGTTAAATTGCTGTGTTGGCAGTTTGCTATAAATAAGTGGGTTTTGGGTTGCAGTTTGGGTACTCGGTCTCTAAAAGGTTCGCCATCACTGCCCTATACCATGTCAGACAAATGGCTGTCCAGTCTCTTCTTTAAAAACCTCCAGTGCTGGAGCACCCGCAACCTCTGGCGACAAGCCATTCCACTGATCAATTGTTCTCACTGTCAGGAAATTTCTTATTTCTAGGTTGGTTCTCTCCTTGAATAGTTTCCGTCCATTACTTCTTGTTCTGCCTTCAGCTTTGGAGAATAGGTTGACCCAGTGGTGAGATTCAAAAAAAATTTCTACCGGTTCTGTGGGCATGGCTTGCTTGGTGGGCGTGGCTTGGTGGTCATGTGACTGGGTGGGTGTGACTTGGTGGCATGTGATATTGGGCATGGCTTAGTGGTCATGTGACTGGGTGGTCATTGCTTGGTGGTCATGTGACTGGGTGGTCATGGCTTTTTTTTTATATATATATATTTATTGTTTTTACATTTAAAACAATGCAATGCCGCGGAGTCGGAGTGATCCTACATTCACATTATGTACAGCTAGTTTCAACCATTAACAATTAATCTACTTAATACATTGTCTGTCCTTCTGTTCGATCACAATATATACATTGATTCCAGTTTTGTCATCTTAACTTATACCAGTCATAAAATCTATTCCATACCTCAAAATATTCTGATTCCCCTTTATTTTTAAGTTCCAAAGTGAGCCTATCTGCTTCTGCACAGGCCAACACTTTTCTGATTATATCTAGCTCTGATGGTGTATTTTCTTTTTTCCAATACTGTGCATAGTTTATGCGCGCTGCAGTTAGTATATGTATAATTAGATAAAGTGTATCTTTCTTAAACCCCTCCGGTATTATGCCTAGGAGAAAAGTTTCTGGTTTAAACATAATTTGTTCTCCCACCATTTGTTCTAACCACGACTGAATCATTTTCCAATATTTTTTTGCCTCATTGCACGTCCACAACATATGATAGAAAGTGCCTGGTGTTTTTTTACACTTCCAACAATTTGGGGCCAGATTTTTGAACATTTTAGAAAGCCATGCTGGCGGGAGATGCCACACACAGATAACTGATGGAGCAGGATTCATTAACTTCTTTGTATACATAAGAATAGATGAATAAATGTACAATACCAACAGGTGGTTCTTCCAAGTAAAGACAAAGCAGGAGAGTTACAGGCAAACACAAGCAGTTACCGTATTTTTCAGAGTATAAGACGCAACAAGGTTTTGCAATTTTTTTAAAAAAGTAGGTAGGTAGGTAGAGGGAGAGAGAGAGAGAGAGAGAGAGAGAGAGAAATATAGTAGGTAGGGAGGGAGAGAGAGTGTAGGTAGGTAGATAGATAAAGGGATAGAGAGAGAGAGAGAAATAGAGAGAGAGAGAAATACAGTAGGTAGATAGGGAGAGAGAGTGTGTGTAGGTAGGTAGGTAGAGGTATAGAGATAGAGAGAAATACAGTAGATGGGTAGGTGTTTCTGCTGGCACAGCACTTGATCAATGTAATTCTCATCAATCAGTTAAAGAGCTTTCCAAAAGTAAAAAAAAAAAGTTTTTGCACTCTGCAAACCTCCCAAAAATGGCCCGTTTTTCACAAAAACTGGCCCTTCCCCACCCAAAAAGGCATGAATAGCCTTGGGGGGGGGGGGCTTGCAGAGTGCTCTGGGGGGGGGGGGGGAAGCAAAAAATGGCCCATTTTTCACGAAATTGCATGCATAGCCTTATGGAGGCTTATAGAGTGCTGCTGGGGGCAAGAAATGGCCCATTTTTTGCTCATTTCTGCCCTCCCCAGCCCCCAGGAGCTCTCTGAAAGCCTCCATAAGGGCATGCACGGCCATTTTGGTGAAGAGGCGGGGCTTCGGGAGGCAAAAAATGCTGTATTTGGTGTATAAGACGCACCCAGATTTTCAGCCTCTTTTTTGAGGAAAAAAGGTGTGTCTTATACTCTGAAAAATATGGTAGTTTCATTTTAGTAGACAAGCCCAGACAGGCTGCTTAAGTTTCCTTCTCAGAGCAGCAGACTACTTTTCTTCTTAAGTTTCTGTTTCAATTCTCTGCACAGAATCAGATCTGTTTAAACTCCCATTGGCTGATTTACAGTAGTTGCTATGCCTATTCATTGACTGACCTTGTTCCCATGTCTCTCCCAGTCATGAATATTTTAACACTCCTCCCTTCATGATTGGAAGAGACATAAATCAAATAATTTAATATTTTTCCGATACCTGTATTTGAAGACCCAAATTCAATTCCCTTCAAATACCTGAGAATCCTTTTTACTGTGATACATCATTTGCAATGAAACAAAGATCATCCACAAATACTAATAGTTGACAATCCCCAACTTGTAACTTTCCAGTGTATATGCAACCATCAGCCTTGCAATTCTTGAACCCAAGACCCTTCAATGCAGTATCTAGACAGATATTCCAATTCCTGACTGACTGCTTCAGCCCATAAATGGCCTTGTTCAATTTATACACCATGTTAGGCTTTTTACTTTCATACCCTGGTGCTTGAACCATGTAAATTTCTTCCTCTAACTCAGCATTGAGGAGTGCAGTGGTTATGTCAAAATGCCAAATTTTATGGCCATGTGCTGCTGCCAATGCTAGTGCCAGTCTTATGCTTTCACTCTTAACTGTAGGTGCAAATACCTGATCATAGTGCACATTTTTCATGTGTGAGAAACCTTGTGCCACTAACCTTGCTTTATATTGTATCTCACTATTGGGTATAATTTTCTTCTTGTATACCTACTTGCATCCTACAGCTTTGCTACCCTGTGGCAAAGTCATAGCTGTGAACACAAGCTATGTTTTGAAAAAGTTTTGAAACTATTTCTCTTTTGCTTAGAGAGCTTCTACTTTACAAGAAGCCTTGAAACTATTTCTTTTTCTTTTTTGTTGGTGGCAGTGTTTACTTCCTTTTAGCTGTGCAGTTGGGTCCCTTATCTGGTTGTTTTCAATTTTTGGTTTTTTTCAATTGGATTATGGCATAGAAAAGATTGAAGATTTTTCTTTTGGTTTTTGGTTTTTTCTTTTCCTTCTCACATTTTTGATAGTAGACCTACGCCTTGTCTCCTTTTGGCCTTCTTGTTTTACACTTGTTTTACACTTTTCCCACAGAATCTTCTTCCTTTTTTTCTCGGCCTTTTTGTTTTCCTTTCTTTTACCTTTTTACTTTTTTTACCTTGGACCACCACATGGTCAGTTTGGATTATAATTGATTTTTATATCAAGTGGATTATAATACAGAAGAATTTGGAGATGAGTAAAAGAATAATAACCACCAGCTCTGCAACAACAACACCCTCCTCCTCACCAGCAGGAGGACAAAGATCAATACAGACAATGTTACAACAGGAAAAAGAAAAGGGAGAGAAGGCAGTTACCTTAGAGATGATTATGCAAGGAATTCAGAATTTGCAAGTAAAAACAGATACCATTGAAAAGAGAACAGAAAACATGGAAAAAAGAATTGAGACAATAGAACAACAAACAGGAAACATTGAACAATGAACGGAAAACATGGAACAAAAAGCAGTCAAAACTGATGAAAAAAATGATAGTATTCAACAAATGGTGATGAAATATGAAGATAGATTACAAAAAATTGAAGAAAGAGGTGATCAAAGAGAGAAGAAAATTGGGGAGATTGATAATAGACTGAGTATGGTGGAAAAAGATAATATTGGAATACTGAATTGGGAGGTTGAAAGGTCAGAATTCTTCCTAAGATTCCAAAACATAGAAGAAGAAAAAGGTGAAAACCTGTTATAAATAATGACAGAAATTTTGACAAATGTCCTCAAGTTAACCCAAGAGAAGATGACTGATGCTATAGATGAAGCATTTCGAGTTTATACAAGATATGCAGAGAGAAATAACTTGCCAAGGGAAGTTCATGTAAGATTTTGCAATCTTTATTGCAATTAGGATGCAAATACTTCAAAAAGCAAGAGATAGAAAACTATCCTCCTGGAGGTCATTTTAATTCTGGGGTAGTTTTTTAGGGGTAGATTTTAATGTTGCTTTTAATTTTAATTATTATTGTACAGTTGGTATGTCGCCTCCTCTTTCTATATGTATCTATATGTATTTATATTGTGTTTTTATTATGACTGTACACTGCCCCGAGTCCCTTCGGGGAGAGGGTGCGGTTTATAAATTAAATAAAAGTTAAAAATAAAGTGGAGTACAAAGGCAAGGAGATTGTAGTTTTGAAGCAAATACCAAGAAAAGTGAGAGAATCGAGAAGAGAATATCATTTTTTGACTAAAATTCTAATCAAAAAAGGTGTTAATTACATATGGTTGATACCAGAAGGTTTAATGTTTGTTTGGCAAGGACAAAGATACAGATTAGATTCAATTGAAAAAGCAGAAGCATTCTTCAAAGAACATCTTAGAGGGAAGGCTGAGGAGACTGGATATAAAGAATCAGTGACAGAATTACAAGTGGTGTCTTCAGCTTCGATTGAAAAAGAAGACGGAGCAGTAGGCAGGATCGAGATAGAAGAAGGTGCTGTAGGTAGCGTGGATATTAGAGAACCATGAGAACCTACAGCCACCAGAGCAATAAATCCTATATATAAAACATAAATATGGAAGAGAAGAAAATGATTTCAATTAACATAAATGGACTTAATTCAGCAAATAAAAGAAAGAAAATATTTCACAAACTAGGGAAATTAAAATTGGATATAATTTGTTTACAAGAAGTGGATATTCAAAAGCAACATGAACACTTATTAAGGCAACCGAAGCTGGGAAAAATATTCACCTCATTGGCAAACTGTAAGAAAAGAGGAGTGATCCTTTACATTAAAGATACAATCCCAGTGGAACAAATTATACAGATGACGATGGAAGAATTTTGATGGAAATTATGGACAATAATAAGAAAATGCTCCTAATAGCAATCTATGTGCCTAACGATAAGCAAGATGAATTTTACAGAAAATTACATAGGAAAATAATGGATTTGGATTACTTAAATATTTGTATGATGGGAGACTTTAATGGGATTGTAGATAAGAATATGGACTATAATTCACAAAAGCCAACAAAATCAAATAGAAAGATACTCCCTGTTGTGGCCCAGCAGCAGCCGACTGAGCTGTTGGTGGACTCTGACAGCTCAGACCATTATGGGACTGCTCTGGAGGATGTGGAAGACTCTGGAGGGTGTTTGGAGTCAGAGCAGGAACTAGAGAGGCCTGTTGGCCACCAGGTGGCATCTGAGTCAGGGAGCAGTGAGGAGGAACAGAGGGAGGTTGTCCCTGATGTGCGTGTGCGTAGAGCTGAGAGGAGAAGGGAGCAGCTTTTGAGAAGACGTCATAGAACGAAGTAGGGACAGCTGGCTAAGGTTGTGGCCCCTCCCAAAGAGTTTATAGGTGGA
Organism: Natrix helvetica; assembly: GCF_964273705.1. Taxonomy (NCBI): domain Eukaryota; kingdom Metazoa; phylum Chordata; class Lepidosauria; order Squamata; family Natricidae; genus Natrix; species Natrix helvetica. Next base: position 11,775,998 of record NC_138555.1, on the reverse strand, counting down.
GTGATGGGAGGGGAATCTTTGCAGGAAACAACAGTCCATTTTACTAGCCATTGAGAAAGCATTCCGTAAGTCTAATCTTGGTTTCTTGAAGATAATAATAATAATAATAATAATAATAATAATAATAATAATAATAATAATAATAATAATAATAATAATAATAATAATTTAATTTAATTTGTTAGCCGCTCCCTCTCCACAAGGGACTCGGGGCGGCGTACAATAAAAACATACATGCATACATATAAACATACAGATACACACATATACATACATATACATACATGGAGGAGGTAATAATTAAATATACATCACATTAATAATAATAAAAATTAGCCATTAAAAATACCCCATAGTAATAATACAATTTAAAAAGGACTGTCAGGAGGAATAGGATAAACTACGGTTGAGCCAGGCCAGATAATTGAAAAAGGTGGGTCTTGAGCTTTACATGGAAGGAGCGGAGATCGGAAGTAATCCTGATGTCAAGGGGGAGGTCATTCCACAGGGCTGGGCCCATCACAGAGAAGGCCCTGCTCCTGGGTGTCGCCCCCCGACACTGTTTAGCGGACGGCACCCGGAGAAGTCCCTCTCTGTGTGAGCGGATTGGTCGTAGGGATGTATGGGGCAGGATGCGATCCCGCAAGTAACTAGGTCCTGAGCCATGGAGCGCTTTAAAGATCGTAATCAAAACCTTGAAACGCACCCGATAGACCACAGGAAGCCAGTGTAGCTCGCACAGGAGAGGTGTTATATGGGAGTACCTAGTCCTCCCCATAATCACCCGCGCGGCCGCATTCTGGACCAACTGTAGTCTCCGAGTGCATCTCAAGGGAAGCCCCATGTAGAGAGCATTGCAGTAGTCCAGGTGAGACATCACCAGCGCATGGGTGACTGTGCGCAAGGCATCCCGGTCCAATAAGGGGCACAATTGGCGCACCAGGAGGACCTGGTGGAACGCCCCCCTTGCCACTGCTGTTACATGGTCATCCATGGACAGCCGGGCATCCAGGAGGATGCCCAAATTGCGCGCCCGTTCCATGGGGGCCAGTTGCTCGCCCCCGATGGCCAGAGATGGAAGCAACTGGTTGAACCGGGAGGCCGGAAGCCACAGCCACTCCGTCTTGGAGGGGTTGAGTTTGAGTCGGTTGTCATCCATCCAGACCCGTACGGCTTCCAAGCACCGGGACATCATTTCGACGGCCTCGTTGGGGTGGTTCGGGGTGGAGATGTACAGCTGAGTGTCATCAGCATACAGATGATATCCCACCCCAAAGCCACAGATGATCTCGCCCAGCGGTTTCATGTATGTGTTGAACAGGAGTGGCAAGAGAACCGACCCCTGTGGCACCCCACAAGTGAGGGGGCTCAGGGTCGATCTCTGCTCCCCTGCCAACACACGTTGCGTCCGGCCGGAGAGGTAGGAGCCGAACCACTGTAAGACGGTGCCCCTGACTCCCAACCCCTTTAGCCGGTGCAACAGGATACCATGGTCGATGGTATCGAAAGCCGCCGAGAGATCTAATAGGACCAGGATAGAGGAACAACCCCTATCTCTGGCCCTCCAGAGATCATCAACCAACGCGACCAAGGCCGTCTCCGTGCTGTGCCCGGGTCGGAATCCGGACTGGCGCGGGTCTAGATAGTCATTCTCTTCCAGGTGACGTGGAAACTGTTGGGCCACCACACTCTCTACAACCTTCGCTAAAAAGGGAAGGTTGGAGACCGGACGATAATTAGCTAGCTCCGTTGGGTCCAGGGAAGGCTTCTTGAGTAGGGGTCTCACAACCGCCTCCTTCAAGGCGGCCGGCAGAGACCCCTCGCCCAACGAAGCGTTCACTAGGCCCAGGAGCCAGTCGCGTGTAACCTCCCAGGATGCCAGTACAAGCCAGGAGGGACACGGGTCCAATAAACATGTGGTAGGTCGCAGACGTCCACGTAACCTGTCCAAATCCTCGATGGCAACCGAGTCAAACTCCTCCCAGAATGGTCTCTCAAGACTCGCCTCGGGCGTCTCCACTGGACCACTGAAAGGGGCCCATCCCATCCGGATTTGAGCGACTTTGTCCTGTAGATATTTCCCAAATTCCTCTGCTCTGCCCTGTAAAGGGGCTTCCCGCGGTCTCTCAAACAAGAGGGAGCGAGTCACCCGAAACAGGGCGGCAGGGCGGTTATCTGCGGACGCAATAAGAGCGGCACAATGTTGACGTTTGGCCACTCTTAATGCCACAAGGTACGTCCTTAAGTAGGTTCGTGCCTGTGCTCGGTCAAATTCGCAGCGGGAGGATCTCCAACGACTCTCTAGGCGTCTCTTGTGGCGTTTCATCACCCTTAGCTCCTCGGTAAACCAAGGGGCCAGGGTGGTTCATTGCCGCAGGAGAGGCCGCAAAGGCGCCACCCGGTCTAGGGCCCCGGCAGTCACACTATTCCATGCGGCTACCAGGTCCTCCACCTGGGGGCGGGTCAGGTCTACAGGAGGTGGCCCAAGCTCCGTCTGGAACTTATCTGGTTCCATCAGGCGCTTGGGGCGGAACCATCTAATGCCTTCCGGTTCCGCCTCCCCGCAGGGGGGGGGTAGCACCAGGGAAGTCAAGTCGGAGAAGTGAGTGATCTGACCATGACAGGGGAGTGATAGTTAAATCCCCTATACCCAGATCACTCGTCCACTGGCAAGAGACAAAAACAAGGTCCAACGTGTGGCCCCCTTCGTGGGTAGGGCCCTGAATTAATTGGGTCAGGTCCATGGCTGTCATGGAAGCCATGAACTCCCGAACCCCCTCAGACGCTTCTCCCATCGACGGCAGGTTGAAATCCCCCATCACTAAAAGTTTGGGGGTCTCAACCACCACCGATGCGATCAGCTCGAGGAGTTCAGGCAGGGCCGCTGATGTATAGCGAGGAGCCAGGTATACTATCAGCAGGCCCAACTGCCTCCCTGGGCCCCATCTCACGACAAGGGACTCACACCCGGATGTCTGCGGCACAGTGAACTCTCACGGCTCTAGGTCTTCCCGGATAATCACTGCTACCCCACCGCCCCTTCCCTGGGCCCAAGGCTGGTGAAATGCTCGATAACCTGGTGGGCACATTTCCACGAGGTGTAGACCTCCCTCGTGGCCCAACCAGGTCTCAGTTATTCCTGCGAGGTCCGGCTCCCCCTCCAGAATTAGATCATTGATGAGGGGGGCCTTGTTGACAACGGACCTCGCATTGCATAACAACAGTCTCAGGCCCTGGGTCTGTAGATCCTGACCACCTAGTATGCGGGGGTTGGTACAAGCGACCGGGTATAACCAATAACCCCGGTCTCCCAACCGACTACGCGTTCTTAATCTGTCCTCGCACCTGCCCCTCCCCACGACCTTTGGTATCAAAGAGCCCTGTAATGGAATGCTGTCTTCCCTCTCCTCCCCCACTCCGCTCCCTCCTCTTTCGACCACACCTAATCGCCTGGCTCTACCATCACTCCTGACCTGGTCCATTCCCCCCCCCCCATCCCTGGAACCCCTTACGATTTTTAAAAAACGGTTAATTAAAAAGCCCCTCAATGTACGCTTCCTCCACCTCTCTGGGTTAATAAACCCGTCCTCAAGGTGGGCCCTTGAAAGGGCTGGAGGCCATAACTGCGAGAGGGGGGAATCTCGCAGCAGCAGTAGGTCTAACCTCGAATATAACATATTAAACAGGGCCAAAGCTCGTCAAGTGGGTGCTGTCGATGTTAATGTGAGTTAGCAAACCACAGTTCCCCACTAAGGGGATAGATACACATCCTAGATGAAACGGATGGAGTAGTCCTGGCTAAGGGGGATAGGCAGATGGTAATAGTCCACATCTTAGGTGGAAATGATGGGCTGATGGAATAATGAGATAGCCAGCTGGTAAATAAAGAAGACTGGGAGGTAGTTCGTAGTGGGCGGTAGGGGCAGGTAGCCCAAGGTAGATGAGTGGTAAATGAGTGGGGGGGGGGCGGGTTGTGATAAGCACGGCAGGGGTGCAGAGTCAAACCTTCTGCATAGGCCTCTGGTGTTCCAACGCCTCCGTCCCATGGCCCGTGCTCCAGCGCATCCGTCCCCATGGCCTGCCTTCGTTACAGATAGTCCTCCGTCTGTTCGACAACCCACAGCCGTTGTTTCCGGGCCCGGAGGACCGCTCCGGCCTCCCTGCGGCCTCCCTGCGGCCTTCCTGCCGATCTTTCAACTCCCTCCGGCGCCTCGGGCCTCGCTCTCCTTCCCTTCTTCCCTCCGGCGCCTCGGGCCTCGCTCGGGCCTCGCTCTCCTTCCCGCGGCCCTCCCGCTGGTCTGGGCTCACAGCTGGTCGCTGTTCGGGCCGCTCGGCTCTCATGGGTCGCCGCCATCCCGCTATGATTCTTCCGACCCTCCGCTCAGACCACCGCCGTCCTCCAGCCCCCTCCGCTCAGGGCCTTCACCGCTTCACCGCTCCGTACCGCTCCGCTCAAAAACGCCAGTCACCACGCCAACCGGCGCGCCATCCTCCTTCTGCCCGGCTGTCAGACTGACCTAGCATGCCAGTCTGGGTCCAGAGCGAAAGCCAGTATGGTCAGCAACAAAAATCCCGACCCTCGAGCTGGAAACGAGGGTCGGCAGCATCCCAGCCCGTCAGAGATCCTCCCGCATTAAGCGGAGCTCAGAGGCAGACCTCCATTCCCTCCGGAAGCTCCTCCTCTGGGGGAGGAGCGTTCTAGGCTCCTAGCCAAGGGGTGGTTTTATCTCTGTAATTAGTCGTGGCAGACAGCCAAGCCTGTGTCTGCATATTCATTAGAATCATGGGACAGAACACTCCCTAAATCCTTTTTTTAAATGATTGATGAGACAGGTTTAAAAGATGTTTGGAGAGAGAGAAATCCTACTAAAAAACAATATACTTTTTATTCAAACAGACATTTTTCTTATTCTAGAATCGATATGATTTGGGTAGCGACTGAATCAGCCTACGACATACAGGAAATTGAGATTGAAACAAGTACTTGGGTAGACCACAATCCAATGACAATTAAATGGAAAGGACAAAGAAAAAGATCTAGGTGGACATTAAACAACACTATATTAAAAGAGAAAGACTTTGTACAGAAAATTGAAAAGGAATTGGCCTTCTTCTTTAAAGAAAACAGAAAAGAGGAGACGTCAATGCAGAACCTCTGGGATACAATGAAGGCCTATACCAGAGGCCTGATAATTGACTATACAAGGAAGAGAAATATAAAGAAAAGACAAACACTTAAAGGACTTGACGATTAATATAAGGGTCTTGAAAAAGAATTACAGAACTCCCCACAAAAGGACATTAAAGTAAGAATGGACATGATTAAACATAAAATTGGGTTAATGGAAAAGGAGGAATTAGACCAAAAAAATTAGGGGTGCTAAAAAGAATTATTTTGAAAATGCTAATAAACCAGGCAGATGGTTGGCATACAAACTGAGAAAAGAGAGAAACTCAAAGAAAATACTGCAGTTAATGGACAATCAAGGGCAAACCTGTTATGGAAATGAAGAGAAGAAAAAAAATTATACAAGACTACTACAGTAAACTATATGAACATGAGAATATAGAAGAGGCAGGAGTGAAACAATATTTACAGGAAGCCAACCTACCCCAGATACCCAAAGAAACTGCAACAATGCTAGAAGGCAAAATAACTATGATGGAGCTAACCGAAGCATTTAAAAAACAAAAGAACAAGAAGGGCCCGGGCCCAGATGGGCTACCAGAGGAATTTTACAACACCCTGCAGGATTCATTGTCTCTTCCATTATTAGAAGTTATGAATGAGGTGATGTTAGAGAGGAGAATACCTAAATCATGGTCAGAAGCATATATTACACTTTTACCAAAAGAGGAGGCCGATTTACTACAAATTAAAAATTACAGACCAATCTCCCTGTTAAATTCAGACTATAATCTGTTTGCTTCAATATTGGCAGAGCGACTTAAAAAATGCCTGACTAGTTTTATTCACTCTGATCAAAATGGGTTTCTGCCAAAGAGACAAATTAAAGATAATATGAGGATAATCTTAGATACTTTGGAATATTATGAAGCTCATCCTGAAAAACAATTGGCATTGATGCTTTTGGATGCTCAGAAGGCATTCGACAACGTGAATTGGCGCTTTATGCTGTTACAACTGGAGCAGATGGGTTTTGGTGAGAAATTTATTCAAGCCATACACACTATATATTATAAACAAACAGCAAAGATAATGATAAATGGAGATCTGACAGAGTCTATTGAAATAAAGAAATCTGCCGTCGATGGGAGAAGCGTCTGAGGGGGTTCGGGAGTTCATGGCTTCCATGACAGCCATGGACCTGACCCAATTAATTCAGGGCCCTACTCACGAGGGAGGCCACACGCTGGACCTTGTCTTTGTCTCTGGCCAATGGACGAGTGATCTGGGAATAGGGGATCCAACTATTATTCCCCTGTCATGGTCAGATCATTCACTTCTCCGGCTTGACTTTCCCGGTGCTACCCCCCGCTGCGGGGAGGCGGAACCGGAAGGTATTAGATGGTTCCGCCCCAAGCGCCTGATGGAACCAGATAGGTTCCAGACGGAGCTTGGGCCACCTCCTGTGGACCTGACCCGCCACCGAGTGGAGGACCTGGTGGACGCATGGAATAGTGCGACTACCGGGGCCCTAGACCGGGTGGCGCCTTTGCGGCCTCTCCTGCGGCGACGAACCACCCTGGCCCCTTGGTTTACCGAGGAGCTAAGGGTGATGAAACGCCACAAGAGACGCCTAGAGAGTCGTTGGAGATCCTCCCGTTCCGAATTTGACCGAGCACAGGCACGAGCCTATTTGAGGACATACCTTGTGGCATTAAGAGCGGCCAAACGTCAATATTGCGCCGCTCTTATTGCGTCCGCAGATAACCGCCCTGCCGCCCTGTTTCGGGTGACTCGCTCCCTCTTGTTTGAGAGACCGCGGGAAGCCCCTTTACAGGGCAGAGCAGAGGAGTTTGGGAAATATCTACAGGACAAAGTCGCTCAAATCCGGATGGGATGGGCCCCTTTCAGTGGTCCAGTTGAGACGCCCGTGGCGAGTCTTGAGGGACCGCTTTGGGAGGAGTTTGACTCGGTTGCCATCGAGGATTTGGACAGGTTGCGTGGACGTCTGCGACCCACCACATGTTTATTGGACCCGTGTCCCTCCTGGCTTGTACTGGCATCCTGGGAGGTTACGCGCGACTGGCTCCTGGGCCTAGTGAACGCTTCGTTGGGTGAGGGGTTTCTGCCGGCCGCCTTGAAAGAGGCGGTTGTGAGGCCCCTGCTCAAGAAGCCTTCCCTGGACCCAACGGATCTAGTCAATTATCGTCCAGTCTCCAACCTTCCTTTTTTAGCGAAGGTTGTAGAGAGTGTGGTGGCACAACAGTTTCCACGTCACCTGGAGGAGAATGATTATCTAGACCCGCGCCAGTCCCTGCTTCCGACCCGGGCACAGCACGGAGACGGCCTTGGTCGCGTTGGTTGATGATCTCTGGAGGGCCAGAGATAGGGGTTGTTCCTCTATCCTGGTCCTATTAGATCTCTCGGCGGCGTTCGATACCATCGACCATGGTATCCTGTTGCACCGGCTAGAGGGGCTGGGAGTCAGGGGCACCGTTTTACGGTGGTTTGGCTCCTACCTCTCTGGCCGGACGCAACGTGTGTTGGCAGGGGAGCAGAGATCGACCCGGAGCCCCCTCACATGTGGGGTGCCACAGGGGTCGGTGCTCTCGCCTCTCCTGTTCAACACATACATGAAACCGCTGGGCGAGATCATCCGTGGTTTTGGGGTGGGATATCATCTGTATGCTGATGATACTCAGCTATACATTTCCATCCCAAACCACCCCAATGAGGCCGTTGAAATGATGTCCCGGTGTTTGGAGGCCGTACGGGTCTGGATGGATGGCAACCGACTAAAACTCAACCCTTCCAAGACGGAGTGGCTGTGGCTTCCGGCCTCCCGGTTCAACCAGTGGCTTCCATCTCTGGCCTTTGGGGGCGTGCAACTGGCCCCCATGGAACAGGTGCGCAATTTGGGCGTCCTCCTGGATGCCCGGCTGTCCATGGATGACCATGTAACAGCCGTGGCAAGGGGGGCGTTCCATCAGTTTCGCCTGATGCGCCAATTGCGCCCCTTATTGGACCGGGATGCCCTACGCACAGTCACCCATGCGCTGGTGATGTCTCGCCTGGACTACTGCAATGCTCTCTACATGGGGCTTCCCTTGAGATGCACTCAGAGACTGCAGTTGGTCCAGAACGCGGCCGCGCGGGTGATTATGGGGAGGACTAGATACTCCCCTGTAACACCTCTCCTGCGTGAGCTACACTGGCTTCCTGTGGTCTACCGAGTGCGTTTCAAGGTTTTGATTATGATCTTTAAAGAGCTTCATGGCACAGGACCTAGTTACATGCAGGATCGCATCCTGCCCCATACATCCCTACGACCAATCCGCTCACACAGAGAAGGACTCCTTCGGGTGCCGTCCGCTAAACAGTGTCGGGGGGGCGACACCCAGGAGCAGAGCCTTCTCTGTGATGGGCCCAGCCCTGTGGAATGACCTCCCCCGTGACATCAGGATTATTTCCGATCTCCGCTCCTTCCGTGTACAGCTGAAGACCCACCTCTTTCAATTATCTGGCCTGGCTCAACCGTAAATTTTTTCCTTATTCCTCCTGACAGTCGTTTTAAATTTTTAAATTTTTAAATTGTGTTATTGTAAATGGGATATTTTAATGGTGATTTTTAATTGTCTAAATGTGATGTAATTTGTTACCTCCTCCGTGCATGTATGTCTTTGTATATGTGTATGTTTATGTGTCTGTACATATGTTTTATGTTTTTTATGCTCTACTGTACGCCGCCCCGAGTCCTGTCTGGAAAGGGAGCGGCTAATAAATTCAAATTTATTATTATTATTATTAAGGCTGCCCATTATCACCATTATTTTTCGTCTTAACATTAGAAGTTTTAAATAGAAATGTCAGAGAAGGAAAAGAAATAAAAGGAATGAAAATCAAAAAGGAAGAATACAAGCTACAAGCATTCGCAGATGACTTGGTCTTCATCCTAGAGGACCCGTTAGAAACAGCACCCAAACTGATAGAAAGAATAGAAGAATATGGAAAAGTAGCAGGATTGAAAATAAATAAAGACAAAACGAAGATCTTGACAAAGAATATAGCAATAAGACAAAAGGAAGAGTTGGAGGAAACCTTGGAGATGCAAGTTACGAATAAGGTCAAATACTTGGGGATATATCTAACAGCAAGTTGCAGTGCTCTTAAAGACAACAACTACTACAAACTCAAACAACAGATTGCGATGGATTTGAAGAAATGGGAAAATCTACAACTATCGATGATAGGGAGAATATCTACAATTAAAATGAACATTCTACCTAGAATCTTATATCTGTTTCAGATGATTCCAATTAGACTAGGGAAGGAATACTTTGATGACTTAAATAAAATAGTGTTGAAGTACATATGGCAGGGGGGAAAAGCAAGAATAAAATTAAAATTGTTACAAGATGCAAGAACAAGAGGAGGATTGGGCCTGCCCAATTGGGAACTATATTATCAGGCAGCAAGTTTGATGTGAGTTAAAGAATGGATAACACTAAGAAATACCAGATTATTGACTATTGAAGGACATGATCTATTGCTGGGATGGCATGCATTTTTATGGTACAAGGGAACTAAAACACAGGGGTATTTTAGAAGACATTACCTACGGGAGGCCTTGTTATTAAATTGGGAGAAGGTTAAAAGACAATATTACTTAAAAATTCCAGTCTGACTATCAACTATTGAAGCCTTTTCATATGCAATAATATATAAAAAGGAACAAACAGTTAGATATGGTGAAATACTGAATGCAGAGGGTGAACTTAAATCTATGCAAGAACTGGAAAAGGAAGGTATAAAGATGAATTGGTTTTCATATGTGCAAATACAATCTAGATATGATAAGGATCGTAAAGAGGAAGGTTTTTATGATAAAATGACTGAGTTAGATAAAATTTTGATGGGTACTGATGAAAAAGTAATAAAAAAACCTCTATGGACACTTACTAGAGGTTAAGTTAGAAGAAGAACAAGTTAAAGGATCTATGATAGCCTGGGGGAAAAATTTTGGGCATGGGATTGAATTAGAGAAGTGGTAGAAATTGTGGTCCCAAAATTACAAAATGACAATGTCAACAGCATATAAAGAAAATTTGTATAAGATGTTTTGCAGGTGGCATCTACCCCGACGAGAATAGCAAGAATGTTCAAGAATAAATCAGAAAAATGTTGGAAATGTCATCAGATACCAGGTTCTTACTACCACATGTGGTGGACTTGCGCAGAAGCTAAAAGATATTGGACTAAGACCCACATGTGGTTGGAGAAAATGACACAAAAACATATAGACCTTAAACCGGAGACTTTTTTATTGGGAATTATACCAGAAATATACAATAGAGATTTGAAATATTTGATTGTAAATGTTTTAACAGCAGCTAGAATTGTATTTGCAAAGAATTGGAAAAATGAGAAAATACCAACGCAGGAGGAAATTATTCAAAAAATAATGGAATGTGTGGAAATGAGTAAATTGACATTTGAAATTAGAGAACAAGAAGATGAACAATTTTACAAGGTTTGGGATTTGTTTTATCAATGGTTAGATAAAAAATCATGGTAATGGAAAATGTTGGAGAACTTTTTATATTTTAAGAATAATAGAATGTTGTATGTATGATTTCTATATATAGAATATTCTGTTTAAAATGTATGAATAATAATTGGAGTTGAACCATTGATTATTATTATTATTATTATTATTTATTTATTTATTAGCGCTTATAGACCGCCCCCTCTCCCAAAAGGGACTCGGGGCGGTGTACAGTCCGTAGCAAAAATACAACAAGTTAAAATTATTAAATAAATAGATATGTGAGGAGGATAAAAAATATGCCAAACTGTACAGCTGAATAAATAAATCAGGATATACAAAATTAAAATCCCAATATCCTGTAAAATTAAATTTAAAAGAGACAATCCCTCTAAAAACCAATAAAAGTGTGTATGCCAGGAGGAAAACGTTATAATTATGCCAGACCAGCCAGTCGGAACAGGTGAGTCTTCAATTTCTCTCGGAAGGAGCGGAGGTCAGTAGTGGTTCTAATGTCGGGGGGGAGGTCATTCCAGAGGGTTGGGCCCATCACAGAGAAGGCCCTACTCCTCGGTGTCGCCCGTTGGCATTGCCTAGTGGACGGCACCAGGAGAAGCCCCTCCCTGTGAGAGCGAATTGGCCGCAGGGATGTGTGTGGGAGGATGCGATCCCGCAAAATGATGTCGTATGTATGAATTCAATATTTAGAATATTTTGTTTAAAATTAAGGAATGATAATTATAGTTGAATAATAGATATATAACAATAACGTACTCATGTTTATCTAACAAACAATTCGCGATTTGATTTTATAATTGTAAGTGGTGACCATGGAAAGGACGCACAGAAACTTGTAACCAAACGACACGCTATATGAAATGGAAGAAGGTTGTATGTGTTTTATGTTTTTTGTTTGTCTTTGTTTAAAAATAAAAAACTTTTCTTAAAAAAAAAGTTTGTCAAGATCCTTCTGTATCTTAAGCCTATCTTCTGGAGTGTTGTGTATTCATGCCATCTTGGTGTCATCTGCAAATTTGATGAGTTCCCCATTTATCCCCTCATCCAGATCATTGATGAAGATGTTGAAGAGTACTGGGCCTAAAACAGAGCCTTGGGGTACTCCACTGCATACCTCCCTCCATGTAGATGCAGTTCCATTGAGGACTACATGCTGAGTGCGGTTGGTCAGCCAGTTATGAATCCATCTGGTGGTGATGCTGTCTAACCCACATTTTTCTACTTTGTCTAGTAGTAGGTTATGGTCTACTTTATCAAATGCCTTGCTGAAGTCCAAGTAAATTATATCGATGGCATTCCTCTGGTCCACTAATTTTGTCACTTTGTTGAAGAATGCAACATTTGTGCATCTGTGTTTTATACCTAACGGTCACAACCATTTGTTGGAAAAAAAATGTCCTTCTGGGTTCGGCTCCAAGTGGGGGAAAAGACACTGGAGACATGGAGGCTGCTTGGAAAGATGGTTTCATGATGGACAGGACCACATGGCTTGAGTCCTGAACAGAAAAGGTGATCACATGCTTAATGTTGGGTGAAGAAGAAGAGAGACAGAAGGGCTGGAAGTTCCTGGCTTTATACTCTCTGCTCGGCCCCACCTCTCTGTTTCCTGTTCCTGTGTAAGAAAATGTATTCTGATTGGTTGTCAGACTCCCATGGGGCCATGGAGGGGCAACTCTCTAGGCTGTGTTTTGAGTCTCAAGTTTGGTTGAGTTCTCAGGTGCCATGTGGTAAGTTGGGTAAAGGGCTAATACTATCATGCCTTAATCCCATCACCCTGGACCTGAAGGGGAGAACTCTTTATGTAGAATAGACTGGCTTGGGCATCTTAGAATAGAATAGACTGGCTTGGGCATCTTTCCTGTGGCTGGTGATTGGAGCTGCTGGCTGGAAGGTGGGGGAAGGACAGAGAAAAAGAGGAGCAGGTAGTGGCCTTTTAACTCCATTTCATTTGAATTTTCCTGTGGCTGGTGACTGGAGCTGCTGGCTGGAAGGTGGGGGAAGGACAGAGAAAAAGATGAGCAGGTAGTGGCCTTTTAAATCCATTTCATTTGAATTTTCCTGTGGCTGGTGATTGGAGCTGCTGGCTGGAATCTCACTGCTAAATGCTGATTATAAAATATTTATGACAATAATGGCAGAAAGAATCAAAAATATACTAAACGAAATCATACACCCAGACCAAAATGGATTTCTACCCAATAGGTACATAAAAACAATATACGTGTCAAGTCTCCGTGTTGACATTTCACGCATACTGTCGGCAGAGCTGGATCTCAGATTACAGTAGCTGGGTTGAGATGGGTGTATCTATTGGGTAACATGATTTATGACGTAGCTGAGGGGAGGAAAGGAACAGGGACAAAGTTCAGAAGCAGATAAAGAGAGCAAAGAAATTGCTGTGAATAAATATTGCCTAATGAAGAATGCCTAATGAAGCTGTTAATAAATCACTGTTTTTTGTATCAAGACATTGGCTCACCTATTATGAATCAGGAATGGCATCGTTAGGAAACTTTACAATACGAACAATAAGGAACATATTCAAATACTATGAGATACATTCAGAAAAACAAGCAGCATTGGTATTTATTGATGCACAAAAAGCATTCGATAACCTAAATTGAGATTTTCTTATAAATTAATTAGCAGTAATGAACTTCAGAAAAAAAGTTATCAGGATGATCAGAGCGATATATTCTAACCAGATGGCAAAAATAATGCTAAACAGAGAAGCAACCGAAGGTTTCAGCATAACCAAAGGGGTACGACAGAGATGCCCTGTATCCCCCGTGTTATTTATTCTCTCAATAGAGACATTGATGTTACAAATTAGACAGAACCAGGAGATAAAGGGATTGAAAATTAGGACACAGGAATACAAAGTGCAGGCTTTTGCAGACGATCTAGCATTTATTATAGAAGAACCCCTAGAAACTGGACTAACACTATTACAAGACATAAACCAATTTGGTAAAGTGGCAGGACTTAAAATAAATAAAGAGAAAACCAAAATATTAACTAAGAATCTAACCAAAAGGCAAAACGAAGAACTGGAGGGAAAATTGGGAATTTCGAGAGCCAAGAAAATTAAATACTTGGGAATATGATATTGGCAAAATGTACTACGATAAAAGAAGACAATTACAATAAATTGCTATGACAAATACAAAAAGATCTGGACAATTGGACTAAACTACAGATATCACTAATTGGCAGAATCTCAACAATCAAAATGAATATACTACCCAAACTACTTTATCTTTTTCAAACAATACCAATTAAATTAGATAAAACATTTTTAACAGCTAAATAGAATGGTATCCAAATTTATCTGGTCAGGGAAGAAACCACGTATTAAATACAAACTTCTACAAGATAGTAGAAACAAAGGTGGTTTTGGCCTCCCAGACTGGGAGCTTTATTATCAGGCTGCAGCCTTGACAAGGACTGGATCCAACTAAAAAATAAAAGGATTCTTATGCTAGAAGGCCATGATCTCCAACTTGTTTGGCATGGCTTCCTCTGGGAGGGAAAGAATAAATCTCATTCATAGTTCCAGAGACACATAGTAAGGGATGCCCTGTTTAAGGTCTGGGAAAAAATCGAAATGAACCATTATATGAAAATCCCAATCTGGTTATCAACGATGGAGGCAATGACATATCCAAATACCATAGATCTCAGTAAAATGGTAAGTTATGCAGAACTCTTAGATGAAAAAGGAGAACTAAAAGCAATACAAGATCTGAAAACACAAGGAATAAATATGGAATGGTGGCCGTATTTACAAATCAAAACAAGATTTAAAAAAGATTGGGAACAATATGGTATACATCAGAAACAATTGGAACTAGATAAAATATTATTAGGAACGGGAGGAAAAATGATAACCAAATTATACAATTTCCTTTTAAGATATAAAATGGAGGAAGAGACAGTAAAGGAGACAATGATTAGCTGGGCCAGAAACTTTGGTCATAATATAGAGTTAGAAAAATGGGACAAACTACGGGAAAGAAATTATAAATTTACGGTGGCAGTAGCCTACAAAGAAAACCTCTATAAAATGTTTTATAGATGGCATTTGCCCCCAGTAAGATTGGGCAAAATGTATCCAAATCTATCCCCCAAATGTTGGAGATGTAGCCACAAGTCTGAAACATTCTACCATATGGAGTGGACATGCCCCATCACAAGGAAATACTGGTGTAAAATTCAGAAATGGTTGGAAGAAACCACGGAGCAAAAGATAGAACTGAAACCAGAATCGTTCTTATCAGGAATATTAGACCCGAAAACGGACAAAAAGTCTCAATACATAATACTACACATACTCACTGCAGCTGGGATTGCTTTCGCAAAAAACTGGAAACAAATCAATACACCCGCAGACGAAACAATAATTAGAAAGGTACTTGAATGTGCAGAGATGGACAAAATGACCATGGAGTTTAAAGAAAGAGAAGAATTGGATTATTATAAAATATGGAATAGAATGTATAAGTGGCTAGAAAAGAGAAGCCAAAACAGGAAATAGAAGTCTTTTTTTTTTTGCTTTTTCTAAATTAGTATTGAATTAAAATTAACCAAAGTTACTAATTATTATCAAACTTAAAAGTATTGACCATAATGTAAATATAATGGTGACATGAACAAATTATTATTGTTACAACTGTGAGTACAACTGTTATTATAGATGTTAAAACCAATAGAAAGACAATGTAGACTAGAGAACTATAAAAGCTAAATATGTAAGCCGATACAGAGGGCTGTAAAACTACCATATTTTTCAGAGTATAAGACGCTCCGAAGTATAAGATGCACCTAGCTTTTGGGAGGAAAACAAGGGGAAAAAAATCTACCTCTGCCTCCCAGCAATTTGCCTCCTTGCAACAAACAGCAAACAGTACAGATGATATACACTGTTTGTGGTGTTACATTTCAGACTATACTTGCACAGATCAGGGGTGGGTTTCAGAATTTTTTTACTACCTATTCTGTGGGCGTGGCCAACTTGTAAAATGTGGTGAAACTCACTTAACAACGCTCTTGCTTAGCAACCAAAATGTTGGGCTCAATTATGGTCATAAGTTCTCTTTCTTTTTTTCCCTTTCTTTCTTTCTTTTGTGTCTCTCTCCCACTTTCTTTCTTTCTCTTTCCTTCTTTCTTCCTCTTTTTATCTTTCTCTCTCTCTTTTTTTTCTCTCTCTCTCTCCCTTCCTTCCTTCCTTTCTTTCTTTCTCTTTCCTTCCTTCTCTTTCTTTCTCTCTTTCGCTTTCTATCTTTGTCTCTCTCTTTTCTCTCTCTCCTTTCCTTCCTTCCTTTCTCTCTCTTTCTCTTTCTATCTTTGACTCTCTCTTTTTTCTCTTTCCCTCCCTTCCTTCCTTTCTCTTTCTTTCTTTCTTTCTTTCTTTCTCTCTTTCTCTTTTTATCTTTGTCTCTCTCTTTTTTTCTCCCTTCCTTCCTTCCTTTCTCTTTCTTTCTTTCTTTCTTTCTTTCTTTCTTTCTTTCTTTCTTTCTTTCTTTCTTTCTTTCTTTCTTTCTTTCTCTTTCCTTCCTTCTCTTTCTTTCTCTCTTTCTCTTTCTCTCTTTGTCTCTCTCTTTTTTCTCTCTCCCTTCCTTCCTCTTTCTTTCTTTCTTTCTTTCTCTCTCTTTTTCTCTCTTTGTCTCTCTCTCTCTTTTAACACTTCCTTCCTTCCTTCCTGTCTCTTTCTTTCTCTCTTACTCTTTCTTTCTCTCTGTCTCTTCCCCCCCCTCTGACACAGAGATCCCTTCCAGTTATATTTGTCGATATATTCTATGAACTAAAACCAACACCCAACAAATCCTATGATCACGTCCATTCATGTCCTACAAACCAACTCACAGAGCTCCCAATTCAACCTCTTCCCACTCTGGGGGTTAACCAAATATGGTTAGTCATCCTGTTATCTCCTGGCTGCAGTTCCCGCCTATTTAGCAGAGCAGCAGAGAGGGCTAATTTCAAATGGCTTTTTTTTCCTTTTTCTGAAGCCCGATTTCTCTGCCATTCGGTGGGTGACCTGGTGGGTGTCCGAAGGTGTTGGGCATGCCATGGAATGTGTAAGTGGGACTGGATTAGCTGGGAGGCTGGCAAAGAAGCCTCTGTTTCCCCACTGCCGTGGCTCATGAAAATACAATACAATACAATAGTAGAGTTGGAAGGGACCTTGGAGGTCTTCTAGTCCAACCCCCTGCCTAGGCAGGAAACCCTATAACGTTTCAGACAGATGGCTATCCAACATCTTCTTAAAGACTTCCAGTGTTGAGGCATTCACAACTTCTGGAGGCAAGCTGTTCTACTGATTAATTGTTCTAACTGTCAGGAAATTTCTCCTCAGTTCTAAGTTGCTTCTCTCCTTGATTAGTTTCCACCCATTGCTTCTTGTTCTACACTCAGGTGCCTTGGAGAATAGTTTGACTCCCTCTTCTTTGTGGCAACCCCTGAGATATTGGAACACTGCTATCATGTCTCCCCTAGTCCTTCTTTCTCTTAAGCTAAACATACCCAGTTCCTGCAACCGTTCTTCATATGTTTTAGTCTCCAGTCCCCTAATCATCTTTGTTGCTCTTCTCTGCACTCTTTCTAGAGTCTCCACATCTTTTTTACATCGTGGCGACCAGAACTGAATGCAGTATTCCAAGTGTGGCCTTACCAAGGCATTATAAAGTGGTATTAACACTTCACATGATCTTGATTCTATCCCTCTATTTATGCAGCCTAGAACTGTGTTGGCTTTTTTGGCAGCTGCTGCACACTGCTGGCTCATATTTAAATGGTTCTCCACTAGGTCTCCAAGATCCCTTTCACAGTTACTACTACTGAGCAAGGTATCATCTATACTGTACCTGTGCATTCCGTTTTTGTTGCCTAAATGTAGAACCTTACTCTTTTCACCATTGAATTTCATTTTATTAGATAGTGCCCAATGTTCAAGTTTGTCAAGATCCTTCTGTATCTTAAGCCTATCTTCTGGAGTGTTGGCTATTCCTGCCATCTTGGTGTCATCTGCAAATTTGATGAGTTCCCCATTTATTCCCTCATCCAGATCATTGATGAAGATGTTGAAGAGTACTGGGCCTAAAACAGAGCCTTGGGGTACTCCACTGCATACTTCCCTCCATGTAGATGCAGTTCCATTGAGGACTACACGTTGACCACGCCTGCCACAGAGTCTATGACTGTCCCCAGGTGAAGAATGCATGTGGTGGGAGAAAGCTGGCTCTTGGGAAAGTTTACTGAGAACCCCAGGGCCTGGAGGCTCTGAATGGTAAGGTGGAGGTCCGTGACCGCCTGAGGAAGGGATCCCACCTGAACTAACACATCATCCAGGTAGCATTGGAGCCTCACCGGGATGGAGCGGAGATGGGCCGCCAATGCTGCCAGCACTTTCGTGAACGCGCGGGGGGCTGAAGCCAGCCCGAATGGAAGAGCCCTGTACTGATAATGGCGATCCCCATACGAGAACCTCAGGTACCTGCGATGAGCTGGGAAAATTGGAATATGAAGATAGGCCTCTGTCAGGTCTACCGAAGCCAAGAAGTCCCCTTTTCGAATGCCTTGAAGGATGGATTTTAGGGATGACATCTTGAATTGCCTGTACACCAGGAAGCGGTTCATGCGCTTGAGGTCCAGAATCGCTCTCCAGCCCCCCGAACTTTTCGGGACCACAAACAGGTTGGAGTAGTGGCCCAGGCCCCATTCCAGCCGGGGAACCATCTCCACCACCTGAATGTCGAGGAGGTGCTTGATTGCCTGATCCATCAGGTGGCGGTGCTCCAGGCTCCGAGACAGAGGGAACGACCTGAAAAGATTTGGGGGTATGGAGAGAAACTCTAACCTGAGACCCTGACGCACTGTGGACCTGACCCAAGTGTCTGACATGATTTCATCCCATCGATCCACATAGAGGGATAGGTGGCCTCCTATGGGACGACTAGGGTTTGAGTCACTTCCCTCTGCGGTACTGCCGACCGCCACCCCCTCGAAAGGGCCTCCGGGACTGATGGTGGAACCTATTCCAGTCCCGATAGGCCAGCCGAGAAAACTTCCTGTCGGACCTGAAAGAAGAGAAACGTTGTTGATTATCAGACTCAGGAGCTCTATAAGATTGCCTACGGTAAGGATGGGCCCGAGACTCGGGCTTCTTGGCGTTAGAAGGAAGCACCTTCCTTTTATCCTTATTCTCGACTAGAATGGGGTCAAGCGCCTCTCCAAAGAGGTTAGGGCCCTTGAAGGGAGCCGCTGCCAAGTTCCACTTGGCCTTGTTATCCATCTGCCAGTTACACAGCCATAGGAGGCGGTGGGAAATAACAGATGTGGCTAAGGCACTGGACGCAAACTTAACCATGTCCAGAGTCGCATCAGCAGAAAATTGGGATGCAGCAATAATCTTAGTCAGGTCCTGGTGTAACCAGTCATCCTGGATCGGAATGCGATCCTGGAGTTGGTGAAGCCACATGACCGTAGCTCGGTTGAAATATGATGCCGCGGCTGCGGACTTTATGGCCCAGGCAGTGGCATTGAAATTTTTCTGTAAGGTAAGCTCTGCGCGCTTATCCTCAGGTTTCAACTTATCTGCCCCATCCCCGGACACCACCGGGGAAGAGGAGACCAGAGTAGCAACCGGGGTGTCAATAGAGGGCAATTGGATGGCCTGGGCAAAGGTCTGCTCAACATTGTAGAATCGATGGTCGTTACTCCCCGGGTTTGAAAAATTAGAGGGGCGGGCCCACTGGTTGGTCAAGACCTCCATGAATAGGGGAGGGGCTGGAATCTCCTCCTTGTTTGTGGCCGTGTTTGAAAACATGGCCATGTCCGGGTCCCTAGGTGGAGGTACCGTGGGATCCCCTGTCCCCACCTTGGTGGTCTTCCTCGCCTTGTTCAGAAGAACTTTGAACATGGCCGGAGGAAAAAGGCCCGAGGAAGAAGGTGGATCTGGGGGGGCTGCTTCTTCGTCCTCTGAAAATCCCATATCCTGGAGATTCTCCTCCCCCATGGCTGAGATTTCGCTAACCATGGACGGGGAGGACGCCCTATATTGGTGATGGCCCGTACCCCCCTGATACCTAGATGAATGGGAACTCCTGTCCCGCTGGGCAATGCCCCGTGAGATGGCTGCAGAAATAAGCCTCTTGATACCTTCAGGTAGGTGATCCAAGTACTCCATGTCCCTACAAAGCGAGCCAGGAACCTGAAGAGCCAACCTACATGAGGCATAGTTCCCCCTGGATGTCCCCTCCAAGGGATCCACCTGACTCCCCTTAGCCGGACCAGGAGAGACTGGGGGAGAGGGAGAGGGAGACCCCCTCCATCTGGAACAGCCGCGGGACCTGGACGGGGAAGCTGAAGGTGAAGAAGGGCTGAACCCCCGTGGTGAAGACTGATCTGAAGGAGGCCTGATAGGGGACCTAGACCTGCTGGTGGAAACAGGCCCTGTAGCCCTGGCCTGCCTTTTGGCCCTGGTGAAGGTCCTTTCCAGGGCCTTATGCCTCCTGGCCTCCTCCCTTGTGGAGGTTCTAGAAGAGCACTGAGCAGCCACTGGTCTTGCTGGGGGATCCCTGGGGTGAACCCCCTGCCCCAGGCCCTCTTCTCCCCTCACCGGGCCCTCTGCTTGGCCTTGGGGAATTTCTGAACCAGCCTCCATAGCCCCACTCATGTGTCTTGGAGAACGAGGAGGAAGACATTAGGCCTCTGTAGGCCCCACCAGAGCCTGGGCCTCTGCTGCCTAGATGATGACTAGGCTGAAAACTTCGTGCCTGGGCCTTCCAGAAGGCCACGCTTGGGAAACAGGCCTCGCACACGTGGCCGCCTTCCAAAATGGCCGCCGGGTTCCTGCAAAGCGGCCCGACGCCGAAGGGAAAACCGCATGGAGCTCTAAGGCCTTGCCCGACTCTAGTCGGACGAGTGTCGAAGCACTGGGGGCCCCGCGGCACACTGGCTCGCACCTCCCCCCAGGTTCTTTGTAGCGCTGAGCTAGGTAGGCTCAGCGCACGGCAGCCGCTCAAAAGCAAAGCCAGAGCTGCGCCCACGCCGTGAGCGCTCTGCGGTGCCAGACAACGCTTCCGTCGTCGCTGAAGATTTAAAGCGGCCTTATTTCAGCTGCGCAATGAGCCCAGCACCCCCACAAACCTGGGGATAGGGCTAAGGCTCTGGCCCGGGGAGGAGAGGTCAAGCGCCCCGCCAGGGCCCCCCCCAACCACCCGAGGCAGTGAACTGTCCCTTGGGCCGCAGCTGTAATTTGGAATTTAGTAAGAATTTTAAAGTATCCAATTAAACCGAATTTAATACAGATTGAAGCAAAAAACTTTCCTACCTACAGACAAAACTCAAAACAGTGCTTGGACCAAAAGACTGAGAGGAAACTGGGCAGGAATGGAAGGCAGGAGTATTTAAGAAGTTTACTCTCAGTCTTTGGACCAACCAGGCTTTGAGAATACCCACACGTGACCACTCCCTCTCTTCCACTGGAAAACTTGTATCTGCATTTTATTTTCAATTCTTCTTTTTTCCACCTTATTTTCCTGTACCTCATTTGTGTCCTCTTTTACTTCCTCTTCTTCTATTTCTTGTTCTGTATGTTCCCTTTGATTTCCTAGCTTTTCTTTACCAATTAACATTTCACACATGCTTTTCAGCATCACAAATAATTCATCATACATCCAAATCTCCATTATGCAAGTTTAACTATTTTAACAGATTTTTAAATTTTTGCGTTATACCACATTTAGTTGCAAATTTAGGATCTTCCAGATTCTGTTGCTCAATTTTAAAATTAGTCCAGTCCAGTCCACGTTAAAGTTTCCTTTCTTTTCCACAGCTGTAGATAGTTGCAGTCAAAGCAATGTTGCAAAGACAGCTACTCCTTAATGATTCTCATGGTTTCAAAGTCTCTTCCTGAATCCAAGGTCACATTGCAGTTGCAACTCTCACTTTTTTTTTCCTTTTCTTTCAAAGTGCTTTAAATCCACAAAAAATACAATTAAAATAAGGAGAAAAAGGACTTCCCTCTGTTATTATTATTATTATTATTATTATTATTATTATTATTATTATTATTATTATTATTATTATTATTATTATTATACGATTGTATCACAGCAGCCAGTTGTTTCGCCAGATTTGGCATTAATTACTAGTCGGGCCCCACCCAAGGGCCTAGGACATCGTAACATATTTTCGTAATATGTGTGCAGATCCAAGCAGTGCGGCCTTTTGCATTTGACTGATGGTGATTTTGTCCATTTTTAACTGTTTTAAATGTAATTCCAGTGCTTTTGGAATAGCACCCAGTGTGCCGATTACCACTGGAATTACCACTGCTGGTTTGTGCCATAATCGTTGGATTTCGATTTTTAAGTCCTGGTATTTCGCGATTTTTTCATATTCCTTCTCGGCGACCCTGCTATCACCTGGTATTGCGATGTCTATGATTGTAACCTTATTTTTCTCAACCAGTGTGATGTCTGGTGTTTTATGCGCCAGTATTTTATCCGTTTGTATGCGAAAATCCCACAAGATCTTGACCATCTGACCCTCGACGACTTTTTCAGGCTTATGTTCCCACCAGTTTGTTGCTGTTTTAATATTATAATTTTTACACAAATTCCAGTGGATCATTTGTGCCACTGAATTGTGCCGCATTTTATAGTCAGTCTGCGCGATTTTTTTACAGCAGCTGAGTATGTGGTCAACAGTTTCATCAACTTCTTTGCAGAGTCTGCATTTGGCATCATCAGAGGATTTTTCAATTTTGACCTTAATGGCGTTTGTGCGGATTGCTTGTTCTTGCGCAGCCAGGATTAGTGACTCTGTTTCTTTCTTTAATGTACCTGTTGTTAACCATAACCAAGTTTTTTTACTGTCCACTTTATCTTTTATTTTTTCCAGAAATTGACCATGTAATGCTTTGTTCTGCCAACTCTCCATTCTTGATTTTATCACATCTTTTCTGTATTCTTGTTTTGTCTGTTGGGCCTTCAATAGATTTTTGTTCTTTACTTCGATTAATAGATGTTCTTGACTTTCTTTTAAATAATCTGCCAGTGCATGTTTTTCTTCTTCAACTATTTGCTTCACTTGTAATAATCCTCTGCCACCTGATTTTCGGGGCAGGTATAGTCTATCAGTGTCACCGCGTGGATGTAAACTGTAGTGCATTGTCATTAGTTTCCTGTTTTTTCGGGTAGAGGACCTGGTGGTCGCGTGGAATAATGCGACTACCGGGGCCTTGAACCGGGTGGCGCCTTTGCGGCCTCTCCGGCGGCAACGATCCACCCTGGCTCCTTGGTTCACCGAGGAGCTAAGGGTGATGAAACGCCGCAAGAGATGCCTAGAGAGTCGTTGGAGATCCTCCCGATCCGAATTTGACCGAGCACAGGTACGAGCCCATTTAAGGACGTACCTAGTGGCATTGAGAACGGCCAAACGTCAATATTGTGCCGCTCTCATTGCATCCGCAGAGAACCGCCCTGCCGCCCTGTTTCGGGTGTCCCGCTCCCTTCTGTTTCAGAGGCCGCGGGAGGCCCCTCTACAGGGTAGGGCAGAGGAGTTTGGGAAATATCTGCAGGATAAAGTCGCTCAAATCCGGAAGGATTGGGTCCCCTTCAGTGGCCCAGTCGAGACGCCAGTGGCGAGTCTTGAGAAACCTTTTTGGGAGGAGTTTGACTTGGTTGTCATCGAGGATTTGGACAGATTGCGTGGACAACTGCGACCTACCACATGTTTGCTGGACCCGTGTCCCTCCTGGCTTGTACTGGCTTCCTGGGAGGTTACACGCAACTGGCTCCTGGGCCTAGTGAACGCTTCGTTGGGTGAGGGGTCTCTCCCGGCCGCCTTGAAAGAGGCGGTGGTGAGACCCTTGCTCAAGAAGCCTTCCCTGGACCCTACGGAGCTGGCCAATTATCGTCCTGTCTCCAACCTTCCCTTTTTGGCGAAGGTTGTAGAGAGTGTGGTGGCTTCTCAGTTTCCACGACATCTGGAGGAGAATGATTATCTAGACCCTCGCCAGTCCGGCTTTCGCCCTGGGCACAGCACAGAGACGGCCTTGGTCGCGTTGGTAGATGATCTCTGGAGGGCCAGAGATAGGGGTTGTTCCTCTATCCTGGTCCTATTAGACCTCTCGGCGGCTTTTGATACCATCGACCATGGTATCCTGTTGCACCGACTGGAGGTGTTTCGGGGCCCAGGGCACCGTTTTGCGGTGGTTCGGCTCCTACCTCTCCGGCTGGACGCAACGTGTGTTGGCAGGGGAGCAGAGGTCGACCCTAAGCCCCCTTACTTGTGGGGTGCCACAGGGGTCGGTCCTCTCGCCACTCCTGTTCAACACATACATGAAGCCGCTGGGTGAGATCATCCGTGGTTTCGGGGTGGGATATCATCTGTACGCTGATGATACTCAGCTGTACATCTCCACCCTGAACCACCCCGAGGCCGTCGAAGTGATGTCCCGGTGTGTGGAAGCCGTACGGGTCTGGATGGATGACAACCGACTCAGGCTCAAACCTTCCAAGACGGAGTGGCTGTGGGTTCCGGCTCCCCGGTTCAACCAGATAATTCCATCTCTGGCCATTGGGGGCATTCAACACGCCCCCGTGGAGTGGGCGCGCAATTTGGGCGTCCTCCTGGATGCCAGGCTGTCCATGGATGAACATGTGACAGCCGTGGCCAGGGGGGCGTTCCACCAGGTTCGCCTGGTGCGCCAATTGCGCCCCCTATTGGACCGGGACGCCTTACGCACAGTCACCCATGCGCTGGTGACGTCTCGCCTGGACTACTGTAACGCTCTCTACATGGGGCTTCCCTTGAAATGCACTCGGAGACTGCAGTTGGTCCAGAATGCGGCCGCGCGGGTGATTATGGGGAGTACTAAGTACTCCCATGTGACACCTCTCCTGCGCGAGCTGCACTGGCTTCCTGTGGTCTATCGAGTGCGTTTCAAGGTCTTGATTACGATCTTTAAAGCGCTCTATGGCTCAGGACCTAGTTACCTGCGGGATCGTATTCTGCCCCATACATCCCTACGACCCATCCGCTCGCACAGAGAGGGACTTCTCCAGGTGCCGTCCACCAGACAGTGCCATGGGGCGGCGCCTAGGAGCAGAGCCTTCTCTGTGGCGGGCCCAGCCCTGTGGAATGACCTCCCCCCGGATATTAGGACCACTACTGACCTCCGCTCCTTCCGTGTCAAGCTCAAGACCCACCTCTTCCAAATAGCTGGCCTGGCTCAACCATAACTTCGTAACGCTCCTGATGGGTTTTTTAATTTAGTAATTTTATTTAAGGGGATTTTAAATTGTGTTTTTAATTGTCTTTCACTTATAAGTCAACTCTCCTCCATGCACATATGTATATGTCTCTGTTCTTTTTGTATATATGTTTGTCTTATGTGTATTTTTATCCGTTTTGATTGTATGCCGCCCCGAGTCCTTCGGGAGAGGGTTGCGGCTAATCAAATAAAATTATTATTATTATTATTATTATTATTATTATTATTATTATTATTATTATTATTATTATTATTATTATTTTCTGCTCGCTAGTAAATGGTGCTCTCCAAACCGCAATACAATCCCACAGCTAGCTGTCAATAGCCATCAAAAACACTTTTAATCCACAAAGAATACAATAAGATAAGGAGAAAAGAGACTTCCCCGGGGCACTTCCTTTTAGTTGTTAATTTTTCTTCACTTCCAAATTGCAGAAGAAAATATCCTCTGAGGCTTTGGTACTTAACCTCCTCTGCTTCATTTTTTCAATAACATTCCCCAAAAGCCAGTTAGCCACTAATTCCGCTCCGGGACCTTTTTTAAGATTAAGATTTAGATATTACTCCCCTGTCATGGTCAGATCACTCATGTCTCCGGCTGGACTTCCCTGGCGCTACCCTCCACCGCGAGGAGGCGGAGCCAGTTTGCTCAAGCTGGTACCGCCCCAAGCACTTGATGGAACCGGATAGGTTCCAGACGGAGCTTGGGCCACTACCTGTAGCCCTGACCCGCGCTCGGTCGGAGGACCTAGTCGACGCCTGGAATCGGGCGACGGCGGGGGCCTTGGACCGGGTTGCGCCTTTGCGACCTCTCCTATGGCAGCGACCCACCTGGGCTCCCTGGTACACCGAGGAGCTAAGGGTGATGAAGCGCCATAGGAGACATCTAGAGAGCAGGTGGAGGTCCTCATGCTCTGAGTCTGACCGAACACAGGTAAGAGCCTATTTACGGACCTACCTTGTGGCATTGAGAGCGGCCAAACGTAGACATTGTGCCGCTCTCATTGCGTCTGCGGATAACCGCCCTGCCGCCCTGTTTAGGGTGACCCGCTCTCTCCTGTCGCAGGAGACGCGGGGGGCACCCTTGCAGGGAAGAGCAGAGGAGTTTGGGGAATATCTACAGGACAAAGTCGCTCAGATCCGGAGCGGATGGGCCCCCCCCAGTGGACCGGACGAGCCGTCAACAGTGAGTCTTGTGAGTCCACTCTGGGAGGAGTTTGACTCTGTTGCCCCCGAGGATTTAGACGGGTTGCGTGGACGGCTGCGACCCACCACATGTTCAATGGACCCGTGTCCCTCCTGGTTGGTACTGGCATCCTGGGAGGTGACGCGAGGCTGGCTTCTGGGCCTGGTGAACGCCTCATTGAGTGAGGGTTCCTTACCGACTGCCTTGAAAGAGGCGGTGGTGAGGCCCCTACTCAAGAGGCCTTCACTTGACCCAACGGAGCTAGCTAATTATCGTCCAGTCTCCAACCTCCCCTTTTTAGCGAAGGTTGTTGAGAATGTGGTGGCGCAGCAATTTCCACGTCGCCTTGATGAATCCGTATATCTACACCCACGCCAGTCCGGCTTCCGACCTGGGCACAGCACAGAGACAGCCTTGGTCGCGTTGGTTGATGATCTCTGGAGGGCCAGAGATAGAGGTTGTTCCTCTATCCTGGTCCTATTAGACCTCTCAGCGGCTTTTGATACCATCGACCATGGTATCCTATTGCGCCAGCTGGAGGGGATGGGAGTCGGAGGCACCGTTTTAGGGTGGTTCGGCTCCTACCTCTCCGGCCGGATGCAATGTGTGTTGACTGGGGGGCAGAGGTCGACCCCGAGGCCACTCTCTTGTGGGGTGCCGCAGGGGTCGGTCCTCTCGCCCCTTTTGTTCAACGCATATGTGAAGCCGCTGGGTGAGATCACCCGTGGTTTTGGGGTTGAGTACCATCTGTACGCTGACGATACTCATTTGTACATCTCAACCCCAAGCCACCCCAACGAGGCTGTCGAAGTGATGTCCCGGTGTTTGGAAGCCGTCGGGGTCTGGATGGGGGACAACAGACTCAAACTCAACCCCTCCAAGACTGATTCCATCACTGGCCATAGGGGGCGAACAATTGCCCCCTGTGGAACGGGCGCGCAATTTGGGCGTCCTCCTAGATGCCCGGCTGTCAATGGATGATCATGTGGCAGCCGTGGCAAGGGGGGCGTTCCACCAGGTTCGCCTGGTGCGCCAATTGCGCCCCCTTCTGGACCGGGATGCCCTACGCACGGTCACTCATGCACTGGTGACGTCTTGCCTGGACTACTGTAACACTCTCTACATGGGGCTTCCCTTGGGACGCGCCCGAAGACTGCAGCTAGTCCAGAACGCAGCCGCGCGGGTAGTCATGGGGAGTACTAGGTACTCCCACGTAACACCTCTCCTGCGCGAGCTGCACTGGCTGCCTGTAGTCTTTCGGGTGCGTTTCAAGGTTCTGATTACCATCTTTAAAGCGCTCCATGGCATAGGGCCTAGCTACCTGCGGGATCGCATCCTCTCACACACATCCCTGCGGCCAATTCGCTCTCACAGGGAGGGGCTTCTCCTAGTGCCGTCCACTAGGCAATGCCAACGGGCGACACCGAGGAGTAGGGCCTTCTCTGTGATGGGCCCAACCCTCTGGAATGACCTCCCCCCCGACATTAGAACCACTACTGACCTCCGCTCCTTCCGACAGAAATTGAAGACACACCTGTTCCGACTGGCTGGTCTGGCATAATTTATAACGTCTACCTCCTGGCATACACATTTTTTACTGGTTTTTAGAGGGATTGTCTCTTTTAAATTTAATTTTATATGATATTGGGATTTTAAATTTTGTATATTCTGATTTATTTACTTAGCTGTACAGTTTTGCATATCTTTTTATCCTCCTCTCATATACGTATATATGTATCTATTTATTATAATTTTAATTTGTTGTATTTTGATACGGACTGTACACCGCCCCGAGTCCCTTTCGGGAGAGGGGGCGGTCTATAAGCGCTAAGAAATAAATAAATAAATAAATGAGCTTTTTCTTTTTTTCTGTGAGTTGGTCAATCACTCACCTGGTTTCAACACTCTGTTTCCAACACCGCTCGAGCACAATAACTTAGTCCAGATGCCCCAGCTTTGTAACAGTCATTCAGATATGGCCGCTGCCCCCACTGCCTGTTTGAAGGGTTTTTCTCTGAGCTCCCAAGAAACTGCCAGTTCCTCTAGGTCAATGATGGCAAACGTTTTTTGGCTGCCGTGCCAAAAGCGGGGGGAGCACAGGGGGTCGTGCGCTGGCGTGCCACACCCATAATTCTATTCATGTGTGCCCCCCAGCATGCATGCATGCGCGCAATCAGCGACCCTCCCCCCTGCTTTTGCCACAGTTTTTTCGCCTTCCCCAGGCTCCAGAGGCTTTCTAGAAGCCTGGGGAGGGTGAAAACAGCCTCCCCGGGGCTCCCCCAGACACCCGCTGGAGGCCTCAAAAGCTTCCCTGAAGCGTCCAGAGAGCAATGGACCTACAGGGAACCTGAAAGTTCGGGAATGGTGACTTCCGGTTTGTCTGTAGGGCTGATTTTCAACCACCGGAACCTTCAGGAGGCTGTCCTCCAGGACAGGTTCCAGCTGGATTTCCGCGAGCCTGCTTTTTTTCCAGCCAGTCTCGCTGTGATGCTTCCAGCTTCTCCTCCTACCTTTTCCTGTGAGCGTGGCTTGGTGGTGGTGGGGTTCGTGTGACTGATTGGGTGTGTGTGTGTGAGAGTGATATCAAGTTGGCCACACCCACTCAGTCACATCCCCCCCCCCCCCATCTAGCCACGCTCACTGAACCGGTAGTGAAAATTTTTGAAACCCACCACTGCTGTAGACAGCCAGTCTGTGGAATTTTCCGCTCTTCTCTCTCTGCCCCTTGGGCCCCCACCTCAGAAGATTAAAATGGCTAAACAAAACTATTTTGAACATGCGAATAAATCTGGACGCTGGCTAGCATACAAATTGAAAAAAGAAAAAGAAAAAAATAATATACCACTTACAAGATGAGGAAGGAGTAATACATCATAGAAAAGAGGAAAAAAAGAACATAATGCAAAAATATTTTACAAAACTTTATCTCCAAGACAAGATAGCGGAAGACAAGATCAAACAATACCTAGATACAGCAAATATAAATCAAATTACAGATGAACAGAGAGAGATGTTAAAAAGACCAATTATACCAATGGAACTAGTAACTGCACTGAAAAAACAGAAAAATAACAAAACACCAGGCCCAGATGGAATTTCGGTCAAATTATATAAAACAAGAAATTATATAAGACACAAGAAATATTAGAAGGGTTATTATTAGCAGTATTTAATGAAGCTTTAGAAGATGTGAAACTACCGACAACATGGACAGAAGCAATAATTACCCTTATTCCAAAGGAGGAAACAGATTGACAGAAAATTCAAAACTACAGACCCGTTTCACTATTGAATAGAGATTACCCAAATCTCTGCCTCTATAATAACAGAAAGGGTCAAAAGAATATCAAACGAACACATCCACCCAGACCAAAACTGCTTTCTTCCAAACAGACAAATTAAAAACAATATGAGAACCATAATAAATACTCTAGAATACTACAAAGCACATCCCAAGAAACAAATTGCACTGGTTGTCCTTGATGCCCAAAAGGCATTTGATAATGTGAATTGGAAATTTATAATAACACAATTAGGAATTATGAAATTTGGAGGGAAATTTGTAAAAATTATAGAAAAATATATGCAAACCAAACAGCAAAAGTGCTTATGAACAGGGATATTACAGAAAATTTTGAAATAACAAAAGGAGTAAGACAAGGATGCCCACTCTCCCCAATCCTTTTCATTCTAACATTAGAAATACTTTTAATCAAAATTAGAAAAGATCAAGAGATAAAAGGCTTAAAAATTAAAAAAGAAGAGTACAAAATCCAAGCTTTTGCCGATGACCTAGTATTCATATTAGAAGAACCATTAGAATCTGGACCTAAATTAATTCAGAAAGTAGAAGAATTTGGTGAGGTGGCAGGTCTAAAAATTAACAAAAGTAAAACAAAAATAATAGCAAAAAGTATTACAGGAAAACAGGAGAAAGAATTGGAGGAAATGACTGGGATGCAAATAGTTAAGAAAGTAAAACATTTAAGAATCTGGTTATCGGCAAAATGCTGTTCAATTAAGGAAGACAACCACAATAAATTAATACAACAAATAAAAAAAGATTTAGAGAATTGGAAAAATTTGCAATTGTCACCCATCGGACTTATAGCCTCTATCAAAATGAACATATTGCCAAGAATATTATTTTTATTTCAGGTAACTCCAATAAAACCAGGTAAATCATTTTTTCAAGACCTAAATAAATTAACAACAAAATATATCTGGCAAGGGAAAAAGCCAAGGATTAAATTGAAACTGTTACAGGATAGTAAGAAAAAGGAGGTCTAGCGCTCCCTGATTGGGAATTGTATTACCAGGCAGCAGTGCTAACCTGGGACAAAGATTGGATAGAGCTAAAAAATAAAAGTATCTTGACATTAGAAGGACATGATCTCCAGGTAGGATGGCATACATGTGTCTGGGATGAAAAAAATAGATCACATAAATATTTTCAAAGGCATATGATCAGAAATGTGCTATTACAGGTCTGGCAAAAAATTTAAAAAAATCACTACTCTAAAATACCAAATTGGCTATCCACAATAGAAGCACTGAAACACCCAAATTTTATAGATATGGATAAACTATTAAGGTACAAGGATTTAATTAAAGAACAGGGTATTTTGAAAACCAACCAAGAATTAAAAGACCAGGGCGTAAATATAGATTGGCTTACATAGACGCAAATTCAGTCGAGATATAACAGCGACATTAAAATGTATGAGTTTCAGTTGGAGCAACAGGAATTAGACAAGATATTGCAAGGTACGGATAAAAAATTGATTAGGAAAATATCTACATTTTTGTTGAGGTACAAAATGGAAGACAAAGTCATCAAAGAAACAATGATAAGGTGGGCGAAAAAATTTGGTTATAGTATAGAGCTGGAAAAATGGGGAAAACTCTGGGAAATAACCCTGAAACTGACTATGCCTACGGCATACAAGGAAAACCAGTACACGATGGTTTATAGATGGCACCTCCCACCAGTGAGGCTTGCAAAGATGTTCCCAAATATATCACCAACTTGTTCTAAGTGTAAAAAAAAGCATATGGAACTTATCATATATAGTGGACGTGCGAGATGGCAAAAAAACACTGGACTAAAATTACCGTATTTTTCACCTTATAAGACGAACTTTTTTACTCCAAAAAAGAGGGTAAAAATCTGAGTGCGTCTTGTAAGCCGAATGTAGCCACTGGGTCATCTGAAAATGGGGCAGGCAAAGAGGGGGCTGCAGAGATCGTGATGGCTGGAAAGGAGAGAGGTTTCGCTTTCAGAGCTCCCGCTCGGCTGGGCTCCCGAGAGGGCTTAGGCGGTGGTGGCGGTGGCAGCGGCTCCTCACATTGCTGGGGCGCTGCTTTAAGCTGCCCTCCTCCTGCAAACGAAAGGTGCCTCAAGGCTTTGGCTCCTGAGATCGGTGCGCTGCCATCCAAAATGCTGGTACCACGATCGCTGCAGCGCCCGCTTTACCTGCCACTTCTCGGGCAGTTCCAGGCGGCAGAGATCGCAGTAATAGCATTTTGGATGGCAGCGCACCGATCTCAGGAGCCAAAGCCTTTGAATCAAGTTTGATTGTGTCCCATCTAGCGTTCTCCACCCCCAACCCCAAATCTCTCCGGATCTGCTTATTGCTATTGCTGCTATTGCACCCAGCTACTGTATCTCTTTGCTGCATGACAGATCCGGGCAAAGAGATACAGTAGCTGGGCGCAATAGCAGCAATAGCAATAAGCAGATCCGGAGAGATTTGGGGTTGGGGGTGGAGAACGCTAGATGGGACACAATCAAACTTGATTCAAAGGCTTTGGCTCCTGAGATCGGTGCGCTGCCATCCAAAATGCTATTACTACGATCTCTGCCACCTGGAACCGCCCGGGAAGCGGCAGGTAAAGCGGGCGCTGCAGCGATCGTGGTACCAGCATTTTGGATGGCAGCGCACCGATCTCAGGAGCCAAAGCCTTTGAATCAAGTTTGATTGTGTCCCATCTAGCGTTCTCCACCCCCAACCCCAAATCTCTCCGGATCTGCTTATTGCTATTGCTGCTATTGCGCCCAGCTACTGTATCTCTTTGCTACATGACAGATCCGGGCGGATTGGGGGTGGGTGGGTGGAGAACGCTAGATTGGGAAGTTAAAAGTTTTAGATGAGCCACCGGCTGGAGGGCTGGGGCCATGCAAGAAGCCTGCTCAGGCAGGGAAGGAGGGAAGGAGGGGAGGAGGGAGTGAGGATAGACAAGTAAGAGGGAAAGAGGAAAGAAAGCAGGAGGGCAGAAGGGAGGTGGAAGGAAGGAAAGAAAAGCAGACACGCTGGAGGGAAAGAGGAAAGAAGGCAAGCAGGCAGGAAGGAGGCAGAAGGAAGGAGGGAAGGATGGAACTGGAAGGGAGGCAGGGAAGGAGGGAGGGAGAAAGGAAGGATAGGAGGATAGGGAAAGAGGAAAGAAGGCAGGCAGGCAGAAGGGAGGGAGGTGCAAGGAAGGAAGGAAGCATAGATAAGCAGGAGGGAAAGAAGGCAGGCAGGCAGGAGGAAAGAGGAAGGAGGGAACTGGAAGGGAGGCAGGAAGGAAGGGAAGGAGGAAGGGAGGGTGGAAGGAAGGATAGACAAGTAAGAGGGAAAGAGGAAAGAAAGCATCTGAATGTACTAAACACGAGTCTTCAGGGAAAAGGTGGATACATTGTGAAAACTCAGCTGTCAGTTGATCTTAATGTTATGAAATGAAAAGTATGCCATTTGCAATTAACTTGGCATAAAATAATTCATTTGCATTTACTTGTTATTGTTCAAAGAATGTTCGGAAAAATGTTCGGCCCTCCAGCATGTTCACTTCATCCAATCTGGCCCTCTTTGAAAAAAGTTTGGACACCCCTGTGTTACATGGTTGACATAAAATTGTTCTTAAACTGCTGTTAACTTTATACAGTTGATATAAAATATTTTACTATAGTATTTGGTTCAGAATATTTTTTTTCTAGATTTTCCTCCTTTAAAATTGGGTGCGTCTTATATTCCGGAGCGTCTTATAGGGTGAAAAATATGGTAAAAATGGCTTGAAGAAATAACAGGGGACCATATAGATTGGAAACCAGAATTATTTTTATTGGGTGTAATCACAAAAAAATACAGTAGAGAAATACAATATCTAATCCTGCATATTATAACTGTGGCCAGAATAATGTATGCCCAAAATTGGAAAAACAATCTAGTACCAAAGGAAGATGAGGTGATAAGAAAAATTTTAGAATTTGCGGAGGTGGATAAACTGACGAAAGAAATACAAGGAAAGGAGGAATCAGAACATTATCTAACCTGGAACAAATGGTACAAATGGTTAGAGGACAGAAATAAGAAAACCTAAAACAGTGATGTAATAGAAGTATTAGGAGAGAGGGATAACATAAGATACAGTTAAGATAAATTAAGGAAAAGTAGTTAAAAGTTAGTTAAAACACAAAGTACAATATAGGTCAGTGACGTGCAGTTAGGTGAGGCAAGTGAGGCACAGCCTCACCACTCTCATCATGAAAAAAAAAAGTAAAAGGAAAAAGCTGAGCTAGTTGCTGCCTCACCGTGGATGACTCTGCTTAACCTCACTGGTGCTCTCCCTAAGTTCTAAGTTGCTTCTTTCCTTGATTAGTTTCCACCCATTGCTTCTTGTTCTACCCTCAGGTGCCTTGCAGCCTGCTGTCTGGGTGGGAAATGCCTGGAACACAATAAAGCCCACCCACCACCTCCTGCTGGCAGGCTGGGGTGAGAGGAGAGGCAGAGAAGCCAGAGGGGAGCCGAGCCGAGCCTTCCAAAAGAAAGAGGCTGGGGGGAAGTGTGTGTACTACAGCATGGCTCTTTGCCTGGCTTCCTGCCTCCTCCTGTGGTCTCCTCAGTGCTCGCTTGTGCTCCCCCTCCCCAAGTGTAGTTTGATTGCAGGCGGAGCCATGTTGCCTTTTCAAACTTGTAATCAGTGAAGCTGGGCTAGATTTTTATATAGTTTTATCCAGCTGTGTGTGTGAGAGAGAGAAATGAATGGGAGCCTGGGGAGGAAGTCACTACCAGAAAAAAACACACACCAACCACTACTTAATGCACAATCCCATCACCACCCTGCACAGATCAACTCTGTAGCCAAGACCCTCATCTCCAGAACCAAACGCCTAGCCGACAAAGACCACCTGAAAACTGAATTACACAAACTCACAAATGTATTAATCTCCAATGGATTCCAAAGAAAAACAATCACCAACCTAATCCAAAAGGAGACTCCCCCCAAAAACCAAGACACAGAACAGGACAATGGCATCGTCCTCCTCCCTTACATCAAAGGCACCACAGATAAAATCAGCAAAATTCTCCACAAGCACAATATCAGGACAGCCTTCACCACTGACCAAAAAATAGCCAACATCTTAAGAAACCCCAAAGACAAAATCCAGCTAGAAAACCAAGGAATCTACGAAATACCATGCAAAATCTGCCCGGCAACATACATAGGACAAACAAACAGGAGGGTAAATGCACGCATCACAGAACACAAGAACGCAGTAAGAAAAAAAGAAAAAACTTCCTCCCTTTTCCAGCACCTTAAAGCTACAGGACATGAAATCAACTTTGAAGGAGCCAGGTTAATCTCCAAAACAGAACACCTCCACAAGAATAGAATAGAATAGAATAGAATATTTATTTCTTAGCCGCACCCTCTCCCGAAGGACTCGGGGCGGCGTACAATAAAACATATAAAATACATATCTGGACAGGACATACATATAACAAAGACGTATATAAGACGTATAAAAGGAGGAGGTAGGCTGATAGATAAAAAACAATTAAAAAATCACAATATTTAAAAACCCCAATAAATAAATTCAATTAAATTACACTAATAAAAAACCCGTCAGGAGCGATATAGTTAGATCATGGTTGAGCCAGGCCAGCTACTTGGAATAGGTGGGTCTTGAGCTTAACTCGGAAGGAGCGGAGGTCAGATGTAGTCCTAATATCCGGAGGGAGGTCATTCCACAGGGCTGGGCCCGCCACAGAGAAGGCTCTACTCCTAGGCGCCGCCCCTCGACACTGTCTGGTGGACGGCACCTGGAGGAGTCCCTCTCTGTGAGAGCGAATTGGTCGCAGGGATGTATGGGGCAGAATACGATCCCTGAAGTAACTAGGTCCTGAGCCATGGAGCGCTTTAAAGATAGTTATCAAAACCTTGAAACGCACCCGATAGACCACAGGAAGCCAGTGCACCTCGCGCAGGAAAGGTGTCACATGGGAGTACCTAGTACTCCCCATAATTACCCGCGCGGCTGCGTTCTGGACCAACTGTAGCCTCCGGGTGCATTTCAAGGGAAGCCCCATGTAGAGAGCGTTACAGTAGTCCAGGCGAGACGTCACCAGCGCATGAGTGACTGTGCGTAAGGCGTCCCGGTCCAGTAGGGGGTGCAATTGGCGCACCAGGCGAACCTGGTGGAACGCCCCCCCTTGCCACGGCTGTCACATGGTCATCCATGGACAGCCGGGCATCCAGGAGGACGCCCAAATTGCGCACCCACTCCACGGGGGCAAGTTGAACACCCCCGATGGCCAAGGATGGAATTAATTGGCTGAACCGGGGAGCCGGTACCCACAGCCACTCCGTCTTGGAGGGGTTGAGTTTGAGTCGGTTGTCATCCATCCAGACCCGTACGGCTTCCACACACCGGGACATCACTTCGACGGCCTCGATGGGGTGGTTCGGGGTGGAAATGTACAGCTGAGTATCATCAGCGTACAGATGATATCCCACCCCAAAACCACGGATGATCTCACCCAACGGCTTCATATATGTGTTGAACAGGAGTGGCGAGAGGACCGACCGCTGTGGCACCCCACACGTAAGGGGGCTTAGGGTCGACCTCTGCTCTCCTGCCAACACACGTTGCGTCCAACCGGAAAGGTAGGAGCCGAACCACCGCAAAACGGTGCCCCGGACCCCCAGCCCCTCCAGTCTGCGCAACAGGATACCATGGTCGATGGTATCAAAAGCCGCCGAGAGGTCTAATAGGACCAGGATAGAGGAACAACCCCTATCTCTGGCCCTCCAGAGATCATCTACCAACGCGACCAAGGCCGTCTCCGTGCTGTGCCCGGGACGGAAGCCGGACTGGCGCGGATCTAGATAATCATCTTCCTCCAGATGTCGTGGAAACTGATAAGCCACCACACTCTCTACAACCTTCGCCAAGAAGGGAAGGTTGGAGACAGGACGATAATTGGCCAGCTCCATAGGGTCCAGGGAAGGCTTCTTGAGCAAGGGTCTCACCACCGCCTCTTTCAAAGAGGCCGGGAGAGACCCCTCACTCAGCGAAGCGTTCACTAGGCCCAGGAGCCAGTCACGTGTAACCTCCCAGGATGCCAGTACAAGCCAGGAGGGGCACGGGTCCAATAAACATGTGGTGGGTCGCAGTCGTCCATGCATTCTGTCCAAATCCTCGATGGCAACCAAGTCAAACTCCTCCCAGATCGATGTCTCAAGACTCGCCACGGACGTCTCCATAGGACCACTGACAGGGACCCAATCCTTCCGGATTTGAGCGATTTTATCCTGCAGGTATTTCCCAAACTCCTCTGCCCTACCCTGTAAAGGGGCCTCCCGCGGCCTCTGAAACAAGAGGGAGCGGGACACCCGAAACAGGGCGGCAGGGCGGTTCTCTGCGGATGCAATGAGAGCGGCACAATATTGACGTTTGGCCGCTCTCAATGCCACAAGGTACGTCCTTAAATGGGCTCGTACCTGTGTTCGGTCAAATTCGGAACGGGAGGATCTCCAACGACTCTCTAGGCATCTCTTGCGGCGTTTCATCACCCTTAGCTCCTCGGTAAACCAAGGGGCCAGGGTGGATCGTTGCCGCCAGAGAGGCCGCAAAGGCGCCACCCGGTTCAAGGCCCCGGTAGTCGCATTATTCCACGCGACCACCATGTCCTCTACCCCGGGGCGGGTGAGGGTTGCAGGAGGTGGCCCAAGCTCCGTCTGGAACCTATCTGGTTCCATCAGGCTCCTGTGGCAGAACCATCTAGTGTTTTCAGGTTCCGCCTCCCCGCAGCGGGGGGTAGCACCAGGGAAGTCGAGTCGGAGAAGTGAGTGATCTGACCATGACAGGGGAGTGATGGTTAAGTCCCCTCCTCCCAGATCACTCAACCACTGGCCAGAGACAAAAACAAGGTCCAGGGTGTGTCCTCCCTTGTGTGTCGGGCCCTGAATCAATTGAGTCAGGTCCATGGCTGTCATGGAAGCCATGAACTCCCGAACCCCCTCTAATGCTTCTCCCACCGATGGCAGGTTAAAATCCCCCATCACTAAGAGTTTGGGGGTCTCAACCGCCACCGATGCGATCAGCTCGAGGAGTTCAGGCAGGGCCGCTGATGTATAGCGAGGAGCCAGGTATACTATCAGCAGGCCCAACTGTTTCCCAGGGCCCCATTTCACAACAAGGGATTCACACCCGGACGTCTGTGGCACAGTGGACTCCCTTGGCTCTAAATCCTCCCGGATAATCGCTGCTACCCCACCACCCCTTCCCTGGGCCCGGGGCTGGTGAAATGCTAGGTAGCCTGGTGGGCACATTTCCACAAGGGGTAAACCTCCCTCGTGGCCCAGCCAGGTCTCCGTTATTCCCGCGAGGTCCGGCTCCCCCTCCAAAATTAGATCGTAGATGAGGGGTGCCTTATTAACGACGGACCTCGCATTGCATAGCAACAGCCTCAGGCCCTGGGTCTGCAGCTCCTGACCACCTAGAACGCGGGGGTTGGTACGAGCGACCGGGTGTAACCAGCACCCACGGTCTCCCAACCGACTATGAGTTCTTAATCTGTCCTCGTATCTGCCCCTCCCTACGACCGTTGAAATCAGCGAGCCCTGTAGAGGAACGATATCCTCCCCCTCCTCCTCCCTTCCGCTCCTTCTGCTCGCGACCACACCTGAAGACCTGGCTCTCTCATCGCTCCTGACCTGACCCACCCACCCCCCAACCCCTGAACCCCTACCCCTAAAAGTTTTTAAAAAACAGTTAACTAAAAAACCCCTAAGTCTCCGCTTCCTCCACCTCTCGGGATTAATAAATCCGTCATCAAGGTGGGCCCTTGAAAGGGCGGAGGGCCACACCTGCGAGAGGGGGGACTCCCACAGTAGGATCAGGTCTGACCTTAAATACATAGAATGTTAAAAAATTCGTCAGGGGCCTAGGATAGTGGTGAGGATGTTCCGGGCAAGATGCCATAGTCCAGCGTAATTAGAAAAGCAGAGCTCCAGTGTGAAAGAGAATAGTCCAATCCTAGATGGGGGGTGGTGGTGGTGGTGGTAGGCTGGTCGGATAACAGTCGAAAAGTGGGGGCTCATGGATGGTAAATGGTGGATGGCGAGGGGCAGATGGTTAGTCAGGCAATAAGTCATAGAAGATAGGGAGGAATCCTTCGGGGCACACGCAGATAGTAAACAGGGGCAGTTGTTGATAGATAGTCAGCAGGGGGGGTAGGTGGGTACAATCAGGGAGGCAGCTGGCAGGAGGTAGAAAAAACTCCTCTGCCAAGCCTGATGTTAGGGGCCTCCTGGCAGTCCCCAACAAGCCCCCCCCTGATCTTTGAGCAGCCTCCTGAGTCGATGGTCAATTAGATGGTCAATTAGATGGTCAATTAGATGGTGAGCGGGGGGCAGCTAGTCAATAGGTAGAAAGCAGGGTGATAAATAGGTGTTAGGCAGGGGGCAGATGGTTAGTGGTGGTCAGCAGGGGGCAGATGGTCAAAAAGAAGGTAGGCGGCCAGCAGGAGACAGATGGTTCTCCTGCCAGCACTCTGGCAGCCCTGGTATTGAAGTCTCCTGTTAGCCACAACAAGCCCCCTGCTTTCTGTCTGGTCTCCAGCGCTGAGAGCAACCCTCCTCCTCCCAGGCCTCCAACGCTGAGACGCCTCTGCCATCGTTCGTCCCCTCTTTTCCGCTCCCCCTCCGCTCCTCTCGGCTCCTACCGCAGGCCATCAACCACGACTTGGCCTTTCCTGCGCGCTCCCAGGCCGCCGCTCCAGCTCCAGGGGCCATTTTCCGCTGGCCTCCAACGCCGCCGGCGGCCTCCGGCGCTTCGCCGCTTCGGCTGGCCTCCAGAGCTCCCAGCTCCAGGCTCCCGTCCTCTCCCGTCCTCTCCGAGACGCCGCCAGCGCCAGCGTCAGCGCCGGCAACAGCCTGCAAGCCCCGATCTCACCAGCTCCCAGCACGCTCCAGCTCTCTCCCTCTCGCGTTCTTTCCATTTCCTTCATTTCCTCTCCAGCTCTCTCTCTCCGCGTTCTTTGCATTTCCTCTCCGGCTCTCCGCCAGCGCCAGCGCCGACAATAGCCTGCAAGCCATGATCTCATTCAGCCGTCTCCGCACGCTCCCAGCACGCTCCAGCTCTCTCCCCCTCGCGTTCTTTCCATTCCTCTCCGGCTCTCTCCAGCTCTCTCCAGCTCTCTCCCTCTCGCGCTCGAGCTCTTTCCAATTTTCTTGGACACCAGACCACCCTGGGGACCCATTTGGGTCACGATGAAAAGCCAGGGTGGTCACTCACTGGACTCGGTCCTCAAAGATGACACAGGGGACCGGCAGCACCCCTGCTCTCCCAAACGAGCCCCGCAAACATACGGAGCTCACGGGCAAACCGCCATTGCTCCATGAAGCTCCTCCTCCTTCCATAATTATGGAAGCCATCGAAATAGAGAAACACCCCCACAACATGAATAAACGTGATGATACCTCCCGCCTACCAAACATCTGGAAACCAGCCCTAGCCAACAAACGAACACCACCCACCACCCAAGCCGTTACAATACAAAGCAACAATGCACACACAGCCTGCACCAATCAGCACCAATCTACCAATCATGATACAACCACACAACCAATCATTCCACTTACTGAAACAAAGCCAGCACCCCATCCCCTCCCACCAAGACTTACAGAAAGACGGCAGCTCCATTCCCATTTTAAGCCCAAGCCTGAAGATGGCAGGTGAGATCCTGCCGAAATGTTGCAAAGACAATCTCAACCTTACACGGGAAAAGACCCGAATGGTTTTGTTGTATTTGGGTCTTTTCCCACACTGGTAAAGGCAGGAAAAGCTGCACAAAAGCAAGTGATGATAGAAGATTTAAGAGACTGTGCCTATGTGACAGAAGAAAATCATCTGGGTGTATACAAGATGAAATGGCACAATGCAATGTGAAGTTGAGTGAAAGGATATACAATTTTTGTATATCTCATTTTTTCTAAGTGTGTCATTTTTCTTCTTTATAAATGCTATTCTAATTGCAAAGCTTCATAAAAGTTCTTGCATTACATTCTTTTTGTTATTCAAATTTTTATTGGTTTTTAAAGAATTTTCAAGGAAAAAAGGTTATAGGGTTATAAAAATTTTTGACAGCTACATCGTGCGGGGGGGAGAAGCCCCCCCCAGGTCTTGCAACTTTTACAAACAATGATAGAAAAATATCAGCATTTACCTAAGTATTAGCAGTTTAAAATTTGACACAAAATCATCAGTATGTTTCAATCATTTGTTTTGTATCACTTCCATAAAAATGCATTGTAGCAACAATTGCAATAGTATTCCAAGTCACTTTTGGTTTTTTTGGTTTTTTTTTTTTAAACAAAGTTTTTTATTGGTTTTTTGATGTTTTACATAGGGAAAAGGAAGGGGAAAGGTTACAAATTTTGGCAGCTGCGAAATGCGGTAGGTGCACCCCCCCCTCCAAACTCATAGTATACATTTGCATAAAATTCAAATATTACATAATAGCATATAGACAGTGTGGTAAATTCAATTGGTAATTTCGGTCAGTTTATATCACGTGGATTTTCTTACTTATTTGTGTGATCTGAGCTTTCTTGATGTCGCCCCATCTCCCCCAGTTGGCAGTGCTCTGGCCCCTCCCGTGTCTTGTACATCTACTGAAGTGTCTTCTGGTTTTTCTAGGAGTAGTTTATTTTTTTCCATAAAGGCCTGCGCCTCTATGGGTGTATTAATTCTAACTCTTGTCTCCTCCCAGAATATTAGCATACCTTCAGGCAATAACCATCGAAACCACACCCCCTTCTGGTATAGTTTATTCGCCAATTGTGAATAAGATTTTCTTTTCTCCCTCACTTTCTTGGGGATCTGTTTCAGTATGGTTATCTCCTTATCTTTGTATATCAAGGCTTGCCCCCTTTGTGCATTCAGGATTTCATCTCTTGTGCTTTTCCTAAGGAGTTTAATGTGTACCTCCCTGGGGACATTGTGTGTTCTAGCATACGCTGAGTTCACTCTATAAGCCAGGTCTATTTCCCATCCCATCTGTTGTTTTTCCTTCTGAATATACCCAGCCAAAATGGTTGTCATGATGTCCCTTATGTTTTCATCATCTGTCTCCATCACGTTCTGGAATCTAAGATAAAAAGACATTCTCTCAAACTCTATTTTCATTTGTTGGGTGTCAAGTTCTTTGTTTCCCCTCTGCACGCCCTCTATCCCTCCCTTCATCTCAGCCGCCCCATCTTCCAAAAGATCCAGTCTCTGTGAGTTCTTATTAATTTTATCCTGGTTCTCTTTAATTTCTTCTTTCATCTCCTTCAATTGTCTCTTTATTTCCTCTTGTCCCTGTAAAAGTTGTTGTAACATTTGATGAAGCTCCAGGTCCGTAGATTTAGGTTGCTTGAAGCCTATTAACGTTGATTGTGTGCTAGGACTGGAGGTTGCAGATGTTGGGGCTGAGGCAGCAAAGCCTGACTTTCCAGGAGGTGGTCTTTTAGATGCCATTGTTTATAAAATAAAGAGTCCAGTCAGTATAAAGAAGGATCAGTCAGAGAGATAGAACAGCCAAGAGAGTCCAGGAGGCAGAGAGTCCAGGCACAGGGGAATTTTCTAATCACCCTGGCAAAAGAGCAGTCATTTTTCACTCCAGGGGGTTCAGAAGCAAACAATTCACAAGAGAATTATCCAGGTAGCACGGAGACAAAGACCGGAAGCCTGAAGTTAAAAGGTGGAGTCAAGTCTCACATCTCATGAAGACAACGGAAGTGTGCCATCTTGCCCTGCCAGCTTCGGGTATTGAGGCAACAAATGAAGTTTTCAAAGTTCAAAGTTCCCAGGGCTTCCAGATCTCATTGTCTTAAACCTTAAAAGTTTAAATCTGAAAATCCATTTAATAGGGGTGTGACATCTTTAGTTTGGCTCTCCCCCTCCTCCTTCCCTTGGGGCTGAGAGCTCTCTTGTTTCCAGCTGCTTGTCCAAGGGGGGGGGGAAATCCCCCTCCCCTCCAGCCGCACCTCTCCAATTCAAGCCAAAAGTTCAAGTTTGCACAGCAGACAGATTTTATAGTTGGTAATAGGAATGAAGGGAGTCTACACCTCACCACTCCACCGCTGCATCCTTCAGCTTTCTTTTTTCACTCCGAACAGCCTGTCAGCGAAGACGCGTGTTAGGGTGTAACCAACAAGTTGGGTAGACAATAAATTGCACAAGGCATGTTATGTATCTTTAAGAGAGGAGCTCTGCTAATTAGTAGATTACAGCATTTAAATTGCAGCTGATGTTGTTGCTCGCTCTCTCTCTCTCTTGATTGATGTATGATAACTGCTGTCTAACTGTTACTACTGTTGCTACTACTTACTATGTGTAAGTTATTTGCTACTTGTATCCAAGTTATCTTGGTAGTATTGGACTGTTTTTTTCTGTGTATGACTTTTTGGCTGTGTTTATGGATTTTGCTATATTCTTCAAAAGTAAAGTTTATTTTGTTACTTTACTATCCATTATTCAGTGTGGTTGCTTTATCTATCGCACGCTGCGTATACTTTACAGGGTTGCTCTGTTATAACCTCGACCTGGGGTTCATTGCTAGTGCTTAATCGCACCAGTACCTAACATTGGTTATGGGCCCAGACGCCCTGCCTTAACCATAATTTTTTTTTATTTTTTAAGCACCACTTTTTGGATAGTTTATCTTTGTGAATATGGCACAAGAACAGTCTGCTGCACTCTCCATGATTACCCGGTTTGATGGAACCAACTATGTTTCCTGGTCCTTGAAGTGTTCCCTACTTCTGCGTAGAGAAGGACTGTGGTTTGTGGTTCAGAACCCACCAGATGTTACAGATTGGGATCCTGCTGATAATGAGGATGCGAAGAAGATTGCGCAGTTTAACAGGGACAATGAGAGAGCTCTCTGCATTATTGGACTAACACTGAATGACCAGCAACTGGTCCATATTCGTGGCGAAGAGTCTGCTGCTAGGTGTTGGAACACATTGCGGAGAATTTATGTTCGGGACAGTGTGGGTGCTCATATTCATCTCACACGGAAACTGTTTAGAGCCCGTTTGCAAAAAGGTGGTGATATGTTGGCTCATTTAGACTTCATGAAGAAAACTTTGCAGGATTTGCAAGAAAAAGAGTTAATTTTTTCTGAGCTTCAACAGGTGTATATTATTCTATCATCGCTTGATGAAAGCTACGACTCTTTTGTTTCCTCATTGGAAGTTCTTTCACGAGATGAACTGACATTATCTGAGGTTACCGGGAGATTGCTTGAAGAGTCCAGATGAAGAGAGGATAGAGTTCAGTTCAGAGACAATCAATCACAAGAAGAAACACAGTTTTCAACTGTAAATTTTGTTAAGAAATGTTATTCTTGTGGTGGTAAGGGGCATATTGCTAAGAACTGTAAAAGTAGCAAGAAAAGGAGTGTTGCTAATAGTAAAAGAAAAAGCAACAATGTTACTGTAACTGTAGCTAAGGTAGATAAGGCTGTAAACCATAGTTTCTGGGTGGTTGACAGTGGCGCATCCCACTCTATAACTAAGGTTAAAGAAAGGTTTGTTACTATGAAGGCTAGCAAACAGCACATTTCCTTAGCAAATGGTTGGAAAATTAAGGCTTCAGGTGAAGGTACAGCTTATTGTCCATGTATTAATGAAAAATTGGAAATGTTATATGTACCTAAAATGAAATTTAACCTATTATCTGTAAAAGACCTTGTGAAATGTGGGTTTACAGTAACATTTAAGAATGATAGATGCATTATTGAAAAGGAAGGTAATAGTGTTATTGCCAATTTGGAGAATAATTTATTTATTCTACATGAGAACTCTTTAAATATTGCGAGTTCTGAACTTGGTTATAAGAATAAACAGCCCCATGATAACTGTATACATCTACTTCATAGACGTTTAGGCCATGTAAATTTTAAAATGGTACGTCAAACTGTTATTCTATCTAATGGAATCAATTTGAAACCTTGTTC
This sequence comes from Natrix helvetica, assembly GCF_964273705.1. Classification (NCBI taxonomy): domain Eukaryota; kingdom Metazoa; phylum Chordata; class Lepidosauria; order Squamata; family Natricidae; genus Natrix; species Natrix helvetica. The sequence goes on along the minus strand of NC_138555.1, from coordinate 11,731,565 downwards.
AAAATATCTTAACTGTAATGCCTGTAACCAGGCTAAAAGTAAGGTTACCCCTGCAAACCGGTTTCAAGGATTCAAGACATCTAAACCACTGGATGTAGTGTTTGCAGACCTAATTGGCCCTAAGAAACCTAGCTTAGGAGGTGCCTGCTATATACTCAGCATTATGGACCATTATTCTAGGTATGGTTTCTGTTATGTAATGAAATCAAAGGCAGAAACTTTCCAACATTTTACTAAATGGTTAAAGTTTGTTGAACGTAAGATGGATAAAAAAGTACTTTGCCTAGTCACTGATAATGGGTCTGAATTCACTAATCATAGCTTTACATCAATGTTGGAGAATGCTGGTATAGAACATAGGCGTTCTGCCCCCTACAGGCCAGAACATAATTCATTTATTGAAAGACGTGGTCAATCATTGCAGGCAATGACCAGAACTATGCTGGTTGATTCTGGTTTGTCAGAAAAGCTTTGGGGTGAGGCTATAATGTGTGCAAACCATATTCTGAACATAGTAGTTAACTCAACTAATGGTAAGATTCCTTATACTCTTTGGCATGGTAGGAAGCCTGATTTGAGTTATTTACACACATTTGGTGTCCCTGCTTGGGTGCATATTCCCTCACAGACTAGACGGAAGGATCAAAGCAGAGCTAGGAAGGTGGTTTTTGTTGGGTACAATTCCAATCATAGATCGTTTAGGTTCTGGGAACCTGGAACTCGGAGAATTATGCACAGTGCTAGTGCTAAATTTTCAGAACATGTTGGTTGGGAGAAGCTAGAACAAGAGTTTCACAAGGTTTGTGATGATATAGATGTTGATCGTTTGGTTAATCATGATACACCAAATGAGCAGTTAGAGAATCAGGATGGTCCATCTATTACTCTGAAAAGGGAGGAAGATGTAGATGTAGAATCTACTCGTGAGGTGGAACAGGATGATTCTGCAAGTCCTGTATTGCCTAGGAGGTCTACTAGGGACAGGCATCCACCCGACAGATACCAAGCCAGTGTAGTATTGCCAGTTAGCATAGAACCTTCTAGTTTTGCAGAGTTAAGGCTGTATCCTGAAAAGGAAAAGAAATTGTGGAATAATAATAATAATAATAATAATAATAATAATAATAATAATAATAATAATAATAATAATAATAATAATTTTATTTGATTAGCCGCAACCCTCTCCCGAAGGACTCGGGGCGGCGTACAATCAAACAGATAAAAATACACATAAGACAAACATATATACAAAAGAACAGAGACATATACATATGTGCATGGAGGAGGATGGACTTAAGTGAAAGACAGTTAAAAATACAATTTAAAATCCCCTAATAAAATTACCAAATTAAAAAACCCATCAGGAGCGTTACTAAGTTATGGTCGAGCCAGGCCAGCTATTTGGAAAAGGTGGGTCTTGAGCTTGACACGGAAGGAGCGGAGGTCAGTAGTAGTCCTAATATCCGGGGGGAGGTCATTCCACAGGGCTGGGCCCGCCACAGAGAAGGCTCTGCTCCTAGGCGCCGCCCCATGACACTGTCTGGTAGACGGCACCTGGAGAAGTCCCTCTCTGTGCGAGCGGATGGGTCGTAGGGATGTATGGGGCAGAATACGATCCCGCAGGTAACTAGGTCCTGAGCCATGGAGCGCTTTAAAGATTGTAATCAAAACCTTGAAACGCACTCGATAGACCACAGGAAGCCAGTGCAGCTCGCGCAGGAGAGGTATCACATGGGAGTACTTGGTACTCCCCATAATCACCCGCGCGGCCGCATTCTGGACCAACTGCAGTCTCCGAGTGCATTTCAAGGGGAGCCCCATGTAGAGAGCGTTACAGTAGTCCAGGCGAGACGTCACCAGCGCATGGGTGACTGTGCGTAAGGCGTCCCGGTCCAATAGGGGGCGCAATTGGCGCACCAGGCGAACCTGGTGGAATGCCCCCCTGGCCACGGCTGTCACATGTTCATCCATGGACAGCCTGGCATCCAGGAGCTATGGAGAAGGAGTTGAAATCCTTACAGGAATTGAAGGTTTATGAAGAAGCTAGGCTCCCTTCAGGGGAGAGTGTAATTGGCTGTAGATGGGTGTTTAAAATTAAATACGATGCTGCTGGCAATGCTATTTATAAGGCTCGTTTAGTTGCTCAAGGGTTTTCCCAAACTGAGAGGGATTACGATGAGGTTTTTGCTCCGAGCTTGAAAGCCTCTACGTTGAGGGCAGCATTGGTGTGGGCTGCTAAGTATCGGTGTAATGTTACCCATATTGATGTTGAAACAGCGTATCTGCATGCTCCATTGCAGCATACCATTTATATGAAGATGCCACCAGGTGTGGATTCTAATGGCCAGACTGGTTGTTGGAGACTTAAAAAGAGCCTTTATGGTTTAAAACAGTCCGGTTTTGAGTGGAACAGATGTATAGTAAATGAACTAAAAGCTATGGGATTTATTCCAGGTTTGGCTGATCCTTGTTTATTTAGACGGGTGAAAAATGGTTTGATCTCGTTGTTGCTTTTGTTCACGGACGATATAGCTATTATTACTAGGTCTGAGCAGGAAGCTATTGACATTGTTTCACAATTAGAGAGTAAATTTAAAATCCGGAATTTGGGTGAAATTAAGCATTATCTGGGCTTAGACGTGGTTAGAACCAGTAAAGGTTTTAAGCTGTCGCAGGCTGGTAAAATTAATCATTTACTTAAGAAATATAGCATGGAGCTATGTAAGACTGCAAAGACACCAATGGCATTGGAGTTTAAACCTGAGGTTACTGAGGGTACTGGTTTTGATAAGGGAATCTATCAATCTTTGATAGGTAGCCTAATGTACCTAAGTAATTGGTCTAGACCAGATATATCATTTAGTGTGAACCAACTGGCTAGATTCAATGATAGTCCTTCAGAGAGGCATTGGCAAGCAGCAAAGCGTGTGCTGCGTTATTTGAAGAAAACTATCCACTATGCATTATATTTAGAACCGAATAGGGATTTAGTTTTGACTGTTTATGCTGATGCGAATTTTGCAGCTGCTATAGATAATAGGAAGTCAACTTCCGGCATAGCCTTTATGCTAGGTGGTGTACTGATTGGATGGAAGTCGATACGACAGAAACACATAAGCTTATCCACAATGGAAGCTGAGTTTTCATGTTTGTCGTTGACATGTACTGAGCTGATATATTATAAGCAGTTGCTTATAGATATGGGATTAAGTATCAATGAACCTTTTACTGTTTATGAAGATAATCAGGCAGCAATAAAAATGGCGACTAGTTTAGCTATTAAGACGAGATCGAAGTATACTGATTTGAGGTATCTTAATGTTCGACAAAGCATTAAGGATGGCCTGATAAAGTTGGAATATTGTTCAACTGAAGACAATTTAGCAGACAACTTCACTAAGGCACAAAGTTCAGTGAAACATACCTCATCATGTGAAGGTTATCATCTTACATTGTGAGTGGATATATTGATCTACCCAAAGGGGAGAATGTTAGGGTGTAACCAACAAGTTGGGTAGACAATAAATTGCACAAGGCATGTTATGTATCTTTAAGAGAGGAGCTCTGCTAATTAGTAGATTACAGCATTTAAATTGCAGCTGATGTTGTTGCTCTCTCTCTCTTGATTGATTGATGTATGATAACTGCTGTCTAACTGTTACTACTGTTGCTACTACTTACTATGTGTAAGTTATTTGCTACTTGTATCCAAGTTATCTTGGTAGTATTGGACTGTTTTTTTCTGTGTATGACTTTTTGGCTGTGTTTATGGATTTTGCTATATTCTTCAAAAAGTAAAGTTTATTTTGTTACTTTACTATCCATTATTCAGTGTGGTTGCTTTATCTATCGCACGCTGCGTATACTTTACAGGGTTGCTCTGTTATAACCTCGACCTGGGGTTCATTGCTAGTGCTTAATCGCACCAGTACCTAACAACGCGCCCATGCGCCCTCCGATCTGCTCCCCGGTGCCTTGAGCGCGCAGGGGACCTCCCGCCGGCCGCCGCCGATGCAGGGATCCCCTGTGATGCCGCCCCTCCGGCAGGACGCCTCTACGGGGCGTCCTGTGCCCCCCAAGGAGTGGGGAAGCCCACCGGGGGGCCGGAGCGAGCAACAAGTTGCCCGTCGCCATCAGCCGCCGGAACCAGACGTCCCAAGTCACTTTTGTGATCTGAGTCTTCTAGCTGTTGCATCCTCTCTCCCATCCACCGGCTGAGCCTCAGCCCCTCCCTCCCTTGTTTCTTGTGTAACATCCCACATTTCACCTAAAAGAGCACTGTGTTTTTTAGCGAAAGCCTCTGCTTCCACTGGTGTGTGAATTCTAATTCTGCTGCCCTCCCAAAAAATCAGCATGCCTTCTGGAAATAGCCATCTAAACCAGACCCCATTATTATACAATTTTTTTGCTAAGAAGGAATATTTCCTTCTATTATCTCTTACTTTTTTGGGGATCTGTTTAAGAATGGTTATCTCTTTATCTTTATATTTTAGTGGTCCTCCCCTTTGAGCTCCTAGAACCTCATCTCTTGTAGTTTTTCTAAGAAATTTAATATGAACTTCCCTTGGAACGTTGTGTGTTTTTGCATAGGCCGAATTAACCCTATAAATCAGGTTAATGTCCCACCAGAGCTGTTGTTTATCTCTATTAATATACTCTGCTAGTATTGTGGTCATAGTCTCCTTGAGATCTTCATTCTCAGCTTCTGGCAAATTTTGGAACCTAAGAAAGAAAGACATCCTTTCAAATTCCATTTTTAACATCTGATTCCCAAATTCTGTATTCCCCCTCTGGATTGTCTTCATCTCATCTCTAATCCCAACCGCCCCCTCCTCCAGCACACCAATCCTCTGTTCATTCCGTGTGGTTTGCTGGTTCGTCTCTCTGAGCTCTTCCTTTAAGTCCTGCAATTGTTTTTTAATTTCGTCCTGTCCCTTTAAGATGTTTTGAAGCATCTGCTAAGTAGACAGGTCTTTTGCACTCTCTTCAGAGGCTTTAGGTTGTAGGAAAGATCCCATTTGTGACTGGTGTGCAGGGCTGGACGTTGAAGATGTTGGGGCCGATGAGGCCTTACCAGGTGGCAACTTCTTAGGACCCATCATGAGGCTCAGAGTTAATTGTTATTCTGTACAAAGAGATGGCGTCTGTGGGAGAGCACAGCCAGCAGGGATCACCAAACAAGCAGGTCCAAAGGAGAACAAGTCCTCTAGCAGAGAAGTTAAAGCAGATAGGTGGGTCAAAATATTCCAGGTCCAGGGGACTAACGTGTTTGAAGAGGCTCCTGGAGGTCTCTGGGGTGGAAATTAGTTGAAAGCCATAAAGTTTTCCAAGGGAGGAGTCTCATTCATAAAGACAAAGAAGAAAGAGGAAGTTGGCCATCTTGGGTCAGCCAGTATAGGTGATCAGGAAAACAACAAAGTCAAAATTTCCATAAGTAGTTTAAAAAAGAATCAGTTCAGCCATCCTCTCTCTCGCAATTGTAGCCAAAGAAAAAGATTTTTCCCCATTATTTAAGGGAAGTGAAAGTGGTTTTCAAACTTTCTCTCTCCCCCATGAAGGGGAGGGATTTTTCAAGTGCCGCTTTTCTGAGGGGCGTGGAATTTCTCCCCCTCCAATCTAAACTCCTCCAGAGGTTGAAACAAGCAAGGCAGGAAAACTGCAAAACCGTCAGAAATATAAAAATAGTAAAAGACCTGGGGAGACACCTCGGCTCACCACTCTTCAGCTGCTTTGTTCTAATTGATTATTTCCTTCAGACTGCATTCGGAGAAGTGCGCGGTGGCATTCTGCGCGCTCCCTACGCTCCCTGGCTCCTGGGGCAAAACTGGAGACCACCCCCCCACGGCCGCCGCCGTTCCAGGGGGTCCCAGCAAACCGCCCCTATGGCAGGGCGCCATTCCCAGGCACCCTGTGCTCCCCCTAGACTTCAGGGGAGCCCACCGGAGCAGCGAGAAGGCAGACGCGGGCGTCCGTCTCCTTCGGCTGCCGGAGGTCATCTGTACATTACATTCTTGATTAAATTATCTTTCCATTGATATATAATTTTATGGTACTACTCCAAAAAAAGTGGTGTTATTAGCCATCAAACCTCAAAAATACTGTACACTTGGGGGGAAATGAGCAGAGACTGCAGAAGGTGGAAGAAAAGGCAGAAATAACAAAGAAAAAGTGGAGGAGATGGATTATAGACTGATAACAATTGATAAAAAGCAAGATGGATCCAGCATACTTTGGGCGATGGAACGATCTGAATTCTACCTAAGATTTCAGGACATTGAAGAGGAGAAAGGAGAGAACTTAGCAGAGAAGATCACAGAAATCCTCTCAGTGGCTACAGAAATGAGTAAGGAACATATTTTAGGTGGGATGGATGAGATATTTAGAGTACATACAAGATATGCAATTAGAAATAACTTGCCGAGAGAGGTACATGTAAGATTTATTTTAAAAAACTCTAAAAAATGAAATATTGCAAGCAACAAGAAGTACCACAATAAAATACAAGTCTAGAGAGATAGTGGTATTGAAGCAAGTTCCAAGGAAGGTCAGAGAAATAAGAAAGGAATATCACTTTCTGACTAAGAGTCTGATTAAAAAGGGGGTTAGTTTTAGATGGCTCGTTCCAGAAGGGATTTTGGTAAACTGGCAAGAACAAAGGCACAGATTAGCTACACTAGAGAAAGCAGAATTATTTTATGAACAATATATAGTAGCACAGGAGGGAATGCTGGTAAGAGAAGAGGGAGTAGCTAAATGCCAGGTAGCTAAGCGAAAAGATCAAAGGGAGATGGAGAAAGAACAGGAAGAGAAAGTGCTAAGGGAAGGAGCAAGGGCCAAAGAGACAAAGGAGCAGAGGGAGATAAGAACGACTAGATCAACTAAATCTATGAATCAATGAAATGGAGGAAGAAATAAAAGTAATCTACATTAACATAAATGGACTAAACTAGGCAATAAAAGAAGAGGATTCAACAAATTAAAGAAATTGAAATTGGACATTATATGTTTACAGGAAGTACATTTTAGAAAGCACCACAGAAAACTTTTGGAACAGTTAAAACTAGGTAATTTATATACAACTCTGGTTGACCAAAGTGAAAAGGGAATAGCATTATATATTAGAAAGACAATACAATAAAATATAATTTTTGAAGATGGGGAGGGGAGAATACTGATGGTGGAGATAACAATGAATTTGAGAAAGATATTATTAGTTGCAATATATGCCCCAAATGATAAACAAGAAGAATTTTTTGGGAAACTACACAAAAAGATAATAGAATATGAATATGAAGATATATGCATACTAGGAGACTTAAATGCAATTGTAAATAATGGAATAGACCATAAATCTGCAAAGATGAACAAGAAGCCAAGAAAAACCCTACCCAAAACAATTTTCACGATGGTGGAATAATTAAATTTGCAAGATGTTTGGAGAATAAGACACCCAAAAGAAAGACAATATACATTCTACTCAAACAGACATCTGTTGTGGTCAAGAATAGATATGATGTGGATATCAACAGAGCTAATACTCAAAACATTTAAGATAGACATAGACATAAGCACATGGGCAGATCATAGTCCAATAACAATGACATGGAAGGGACAGAGGAAAAAGGGGAGATGGACTTTAAACTCAAGAATATTAAATGAAAAAAGTTTCCAGCAATATATGGGAAAAGAATTGACATATTTCTTCCAGGAAAATAGAAAGGAAGACACATCATTGCAGAACATATGGGACACTTGTAAAGCATATATCAGAGGTCTCTCAATGTCATACTTAGGGAAAAAGAATAGAAAGAACAGACAAACTCAAAAGAAGTTGGAATCAGAGTATAAAAGTTTGGAGACGGAACTGCAGAAAAAGCCACAAAACAAAAAAGTAAAAAATATGATGCAACTGCAAAAACATAAATTGAACCTGATAGAAAATGAAGACTTGGCAAATAAAATAAAATCGGCAAAACAAAACTTTTTAGTGATTACGAAGGCAACTAGACAAGGATGTCCACTATCACCGTTATTATTTATACGGACACTAGAGATTTTGAATAGAGAAATACGACAAAATAAAGAGGTAAAAGGGATGAGGTTCAAGAAAGAAGAATATAAATTACAAGCATTTGCGGATGATTTGGTGTTTATTATGGAGGATCCAATAGAAACAGGGCCAAAACTAGTTGAAATAATAGAAGAATATGGAGAAGTAGCGGGGTTGAAGATTAATAAAGATAAAACAAAAAATTTGGTGGAAAATATGACAGAAAAACAGAAATTAGAGTTTATGGGCAAACTGGACATACAGGTGGTGAAAAAAGTGAAATATTTGGGTATCCAATTGACATCAAGGTGTGTAACACTAAAGGAGGATAACTATTATAAGGTGAGGAAACAAATAGAAATAGATCTGGAAAGATGGAAAAACCTACAATTATCATTGATGGGAACAGTGGTGGGTTTCAAATTTTTTTGGAACCTACTCTGTGGGTGTGGCCTCCTTTGTGGGAGTGGCTTGCTGGCCATGTGACCTGGTGGGAGTGGCTTGCCAGCCATGTGACCTGGTGGGAGTGGCTTGCTGGCCATGTGACCTGGTGGGAGTGGCTTGCCGGCCATGTGACTGGGTGGGAGTGGCTTTCCGGCCATGTGCCCGGGTGGGAGTGGTCAAGACGATGTCACTGAATTCTTTGCCCCATGGATGAACTACAATAAGATTAAAATAAGTACAAAAACAATAAAAGAGCTACTTACAGAAGGAAGATGACTGTTCTTGCCAGTCTTCAGTATCACGGACTCCAGTGAATGGGCTGCACGAAGAAGAGAGACAGAAATGAACTCTTTCATTGCATGCACTGCATTGGGATGAAACCAGCACACAAAATAATAGAAAAGGAAAATTACTCTCCTTTTTTGCGTCTTCTGCACCACCACCTCACCACCTTGCTCCAACAACCTGCACAAAGGAGAGACACAGAAAGCAAGACCTTAATTGCATGCACTGCATTAGGATGAAACAAGCACACAAAATAATAGAAAAGGAAAATTACTGTCCTTTTTTGCGTCTCCTGCACCACCACCTCACCACCTTGCTCCAACAACCTGCACAAAGACAGACACAGAAAGCAAGACCTTAATTGCTTACACTTCACTATCTCAAGGATGAACACAGCACAGACCACACCACACCCAGCAATAAAGACAGCTACTTATAGAGGAGGGATCACTGGCTTGCCGGTCTTCTGCACACCACCTTATCAATTGACTTTGCTCAAAAAACCTGCACAAAGACAGACACAGAAAGCAAGACCTTAATTGCTTGCACTTCACTATCTCAAGGATGAACACAGCACAGACCACACCACACCCAGCAATAAAGACAGCTACTTACAGAGGAGGGATCACTGGCTTGCCGGTCTTCTGAACACCACCTTATCAATTGACTTTGCTCAAAAAACCTGCACAAAGACAGACACAGAAAGCAAGACTTTAATTGCTTGCACTTACATCTTACATAAGAATAACACAATGAAAGAGATACACTCAAGTACTTACTTGTGTTATTGCTTTTCTGGTTGTTGATATCTCCATACTGTTCTTAGGCTTCCAGATTCCTCTGTTGCAGCTTTCCTCGTCTTTACTCGTGGATCATCAGCCGTGTGGTGGTGCCCTCTGACCCAAACTTTCACTGCAGGAATTGGGTCCCATCTCTCAACAGGTATGCCAACAACACTTATCACCATCAGATTACTTATGTTTTGGACAGTTAGGCGTGTTCTTTGCTCCGAAGATATGAGGTTCATTTTTGAGAACCCCCTTTCCGCCTCTGCTGAACTAACAGAAATTGTCCTGGCAATATCTCTAGCTTTTCTGATACTGTCAGGAATTTTGTACTTCTCTGGATTTTTCAGCACATTTTCCCAAAAATCTCTGTAGTCGTTTAAATTAATTTCATAATTAAAAATACTGCCAAATGCAACCAATGCTTCCTCTGCATCAGCCCATGGAATGACTACATCTTCAATGTTCCAGTAATCTGGCTCCAAATATGTGATAAAGTGTAACTTGTTTGCTGCTGGCAATAGGCTACCTGTTCTTAGATGGTCGCAATCCATCAGCCTTTTCTTTAAATTGGTGATGATGCTTTCCAAAAGTTTTCCACGAGGAAGGGCAACAAATTGTTGATTTGGAGCTAAATTGATGTTTTTGAAGGTTTGTGTTCTTAGCAATTCCACAAGTTGGTTTTCATATTTGCCCTTTTTCTGTCTAAGCACTTCAAAAGCATCGATTGTTCGCAATACTAACTTTTCGGCCAGGATGATATTTGTCTCTCTCCCCTGTAGAGCATTTGACAGAACAGAAATCTCATTTAGGATGTCGATCATCAGGGCCAAATCCTGCAAAAAAATTAAATTTTCAAAACGGGAAGCCATGCCTGGGAACCTTTCATTGCCCTGAAAAAACTGATGTAGCGCTGGATAAGCACGCCACACAGCCATGGTTGTCCTTAAACTACAGGCAGCCCATCTTGGTCCCAAAACTCTGCCAATCTTCACAATTTCTATGCCCAATTGTTCGGAGATTTGGAAGAGGTCATTCTGGCTCTTGCAGGATTTGTGGAAGGTGGTGTGTACTTTATCCAGGATGATCTTGAAGTGGTTGATCTGCTTCACTTCTCTTATTGCATCATCCAGCACAAGTTGCAGGTGGTGGTTCAGGCAGTGCCAGATGATGATATTTGGGAAGTCTTGAGCTATTCTGGCGCTGACTCCAGATTTTCTTCCAAGAAAAACGTTGGCACCATTGGAGCAGAAAGCGATTAAATTCTTCCTTAGATATTCGGTGGTAAATTCAACTCTATGCAAGCTTCCCATCGATGCAGAATATATGGTCTCTGCATCTTGTCTCTGTAATTCCAGAAGCTCAACGAAGATGGTTTCTGGGCATTCTGGATCCTCAACTCTAACAAAAACTATCAGCACTGCTCTCATTGAAAGTGTTGAGGCTTCATCAATTATTAGACACACCTTTTGATTATTTGCAATAATCCTTGAAAACACGGTGGTCTTGATTTGGTTTGCAATGAATTCAACAATTTTCACTGCAGATCTCCGGGAATGCAAGCCAACTCCCACATCCACTCCAACTGTATTTAGCAAATTTACTTGCACTTCGATGTCTGAGAAGGGATTACATCTTTGCGCCAGATCGTAAACGGTAGAAAATATTGTGCAAGTACTGGATAAATGTTTCTCAGTTGACTTATCCACGGATTTGGTTAAAGCTTCCTGCTCCCGTTGCTTACTGCTCTCCATACAAATAAGGTGGGCTTTTGATTGAAAATGTTCCCTTAATTTTTTTCTGAGCGATGCTTGTTGTACATCCTTGCTTTTCCCTGCTGGTGCCACCTGGAAATGTTTCCACTCTTTGGAAACATGAATACCTTTCTCTAATGAGAACATGGGTTTTGCACAGTACTCACAACCCACCTTCTTGTCGGATACTGCCAGTCCATCATACTTGTCCTTGAAGTGACTGTATTGCTGCAAATTCCTTGAAGTGACTGTATTGCTGCAAATTCCAGCAATCAGGAAGTTGTGGAACTTCAGTGGAGTCGATGGACTTGCTGCTTTCGCCGACCTCAACTGGTGGTAGTGGTCGTGCTGGTGGTTTCAGTTTCAGTTTCAGTTTATTAAATTTATAAACCGCCCCCTCTCCCCGAAGGGACTCGGGGCGGTGTACAGACAAAAATAAAATATACAATAGACAACAAAAATACAAAACCCCAGACAAAACAAATTAAACACACAGTCTGTACAATAGTCATGAAATAACTGAAAATTAAAACCAATTAAAACCAATTAAAATACCCCAGAATTTAAAAATTTAAAATGCCAGCCAGGAAGGTCAGGATTAGGTTATACTTATGATTGCGATTGGGCCAGGCCAGCTAATTGGAACAGGTGGGTCTTGAGTTTCTTACGGAAGGAGCGGAGATCAGCAGTAATTCTAATATCGGGGGGGAGGTCGTTCCAGAGGGTTGGGCCCATCACAGAGAAGGCCCTACTCCTGGGCACCACCCGCCCGCATTGCTTAGCGGATGGTACCCGGAGGAGTCCCTCTCTGTGGGAGCGAATTGGTCGCAGGGATGTGTGGGGTAGGATGCGATCCCGCAAATAACTAGGTCCTGAGCCATGGAGCGCTTTAAAGGTGATAATCAACACCTTGAAACGCACCCGAAAAGCCACAGGTAGCCAGTGCAGCTCGCGCAGGAGCGGTGTTATATGGGAGTACCTAGTACTCCCCATAATTGTCCGCGTGGCTGCATTCTGGACCAGCTGCAGCCTTCGGGTGCATCTCAAGGGGAGCCCCATGTAGAGAGCATTGCAGTAATCAAGGCGGGACGTCACCAGGGCATGAGTGACTGTGCGAAGGGCATCCCGCTCCAGTAGGGGGCGCAATTGGCGCACCAGGCGAACCTGGTGGAACGCCCCCCTAGCCACGGCCGTCACATGGTCATCCAGCGACAGCCGGGTATCTAGGAGGACGCCCAAATTGCGCGCCCTATCCACTGGTGGTGCTGGTGGTGCTGGTGGTGCTGGTGGTGCCGGTGGTGCTGGTGGTGCTGGTGGTGCTGCTGGTGGTGCTGGTGGTGCTGCTGGTGGTGCTGGCGGTGCTGGTGGTGCTGGTGGTGCTGGTGGTGCTGGTGGTGCTGATGGTGGTGCCTGTTTTGGATCAGCTGATTCCTCAACTCTTGGTTTTTTGGAGAAGAAAGTGGTCATACTCTGTTGCCTCTTCTTCATTATGCTAAGTAATACTAACTGCCTGCCAAAGAAATAAAACACTATTGGACTGAGGGTTGTAAGCTGAGGACTACAGGTAACAGAAGGGACCTCTGCTTTCAACCAACAATGTATAGTCTTTTCAGGAAGGATGAGAAACAGGAAAGATATAAACAAACAGGAAATATATAGTCTTTAGTTCAGAATGAATGTCATAGGTAGATTCCCAGAGCAATACAGATTTCCTTTTTCTGAACTTTAGTTCTCAGTTCCAAAAAACAGAAATATATGCAAGTAGCTATTCAGAAGTTAGTGGTTAGAAGCAATGGTAAAGCAAGATATGGAATAAAAACCAGAAATATTTTGTTGGCTATTTGAAAGGGAGTACAATATATATTTAATTTTACACGTTAGCAGCTGCTGGAATTGCGTTTGCACAACAGTGGAAAAATAGAGATATGAAAATGAATAAATATTACAATGTGCAGGAATAAATAAATAGACAATTAAAATCAAGAAGGTTTTGAATACTTTTTCACATGGGATTTGTTATAGCAATTGCTAACCAAGAGAAACAGAAATTAGAAATCTAAAAGTATGAAAGTAAACACCAATTATGTAAGGTAGGGTCCCTAAAATGTATAAGGAAATATTACTAGATCATTATTAATGCGTAGATAACTGCGGGACTTTACACACCCACACCCACACAAACTATGACAGTGCCAGGAAAACACCAAAAAATAAGAATCCCCCCCCCCAAGACTGCAAATGAAACCAGTTTTTTTTTCCCTAACCCTAAGGACAGGAAAGACAAAGCCACTGGAATAAAAACCATCAAGACATTGTGGGAAATTATGAAGGGCAGTGCCAGGAAGCTCACAGAACCATCAACCACCTCAGAATTACATAAATGAGGGTGAAACACACTAAATCTGGCAAAGCTGCCTTGCACCAACCTGGCCTGCCCATAGAAAAGCAGTCACTTTGAGACACATAAACCTGGTCTGAACACTTTAAAGCAACATAGTGCATCACAAAGAAAACATTTGCAAAAAGGAATAACATTTCTTGTAGTAAATATATTTTATAAACAATTAAAAAATAAAAATTCCCAAAAAATAATTTAAAAAAAAGATATTCTATAAATAAAAAAAATCCTTAAAAACCATTGTTAAGTATTCCACCAGCAATAATTTATACTGCAACTATGTTAAGGTATTGTACCAGCCATAGTATACTGTACCATTATTCCACCAGCAATAATTTATACTGTAACTATTTTAAGGTATTGTACCAGCCATAGTATACTGTAACAGTTATTTCACCAGCAATGATTTATATTATAACAATTTCAAACTATTCCACACAAAATTAAAAATGAAACCATTAAAAATATTCCATACACAATAAATTACAATAAAACAATTTTAAAAAATTCTATGCACAATACATTTTAAAGTATTGAGTATATAATATTTTAAAATTGTTTATTTTAATTTATTTTGGATAGAATCTTTTTTTAAATAGTCTAAGACAGGGGTGTCCAAAATTGGGAAATTTAAGACTTGTGGACTTCAACTCCCAGAATTCCCCAGCCAGCTGGCTGGGGAATTCTGGGAGTTGAAGTCCACAAGTCTTAAAGTTCCCAAGTTTGGACACCCCTGGTCTAAGACAATTTAAAAAAAGCATCCACACACAATAAATTGAAGTAGACCACTTTAAAATATTCTATACTCAATACTTTTAAGTAAAACTATTTTAAAATAATTCTTAAATAAAATATTATTTTAAAATGCATTAAAAAAATAAAAGAAAAAAAAAACCAGGTCACTTACCAGCAGGCAGAATCAGCAGCACTCCGATGCAATGGATCCGACTCCGATGCGATGGATGGATGCAACAGGGAGCAGGCAGGCAGGGAGGCAGCAGGACAGGTAAGACACTGGACTGGAGGGAGAAGGAACCCAGTAAGCAGGTCGCCTGGCAGGCTTAGCTAGCCAGGTGAGGCTGGAGAAGAGGGGGGGCTTTTGGCCACGTGGCCTACGCGAGGCCGCAGCTTTTGATAGGGAAGGCCTGAAGAAGGCCTTCCCTCGCAAAACTAGGCCACTGCCGCCGCCACCACTCACCCACCCGCCCGCCCTCGGCCACGTGGCCTACGCGAGCTCGCGGCTCGTGCAAGTTAGGCCACTCCCGCCCCCCGCCTCCCAAGTTCTGCCGCCTCGTGCCGTAGGCCGCTGCTGCCTTCGGCCACGTGGCCTACGCAAGGCCGCGGCTTCCGATAGGGAAGGCCTAAAGAAGGCCTTCCCTCGCAAAACTAGGCCGCTGCCGCCCCCTGCCTCCCGAGTTACGCCGCCTCGTGCGGTAGGCCGCTGCTGCCTTCGGCCGCATGGCCTACGCGAGGCTGCGGCTTCCGATAGGGAAGGCCTGAAGAAGGCCTTCCCTCACAAGACTAGGTCACCGCCGCCCGCCCGCCTGCCCGCCCACGTGGCCTACGCGAGGCCGTGGCTTCCAATAGGGAAGGCCTGAAGAAGGCCTTCCCTTGCAAAACTAGGCCGCTGCCGCCCGCCCGCCCGCCCTCGGCCGCGTTGCCTACGCGAGCCCATGGCTTGCGCAAGTTATGACACTGCCGCCCCCCCGCCCCCCCACCTCCCGAGTCCCGCCACCCCCCCTCATGCTTAGTTGCTTACCTGAGGGAAGCAGCAAGCTCCTGGAAGGCGAAGGGAAGGCAGTTTTGAAATGGAGGAGGACCCGGTCAGCAAGCGCGATGCCAGACTGCTCGGGACAAAGACTCTTTTGAAAAGAGAAGTCTCCAAAAGACAATGACTCTTTTCAAAAGAGGAATGTTGGCCGTTGGCGCCACGCTTTTAAACGGGTCGCCTCCAGCCTGCTCACTGATTGGCTGGAGTCCAGCCAATCAGTGAGCAGTGGGCTGGGCTAGCCTAGTGCGGACGGGTGGGGGAGCGAGCGAGCTGCGACGGGACTGCAATTGAGCGTCAGGGCTGGTGCCGGTTCCCAGAAGTTACTTCGGGGTCTGGTTACTTCTGGGTTCGGTTACGAACCGGATCGCCCAAACTGGTGTGAACCGGCAGGAACCCACCACTGGATGGGAAGAATAGCAGTAGTAAAGATGAATATATTGCCAAGATTACTATACCTATTCCAAACAATACCGATAAAATTCGAGGAAAAAATACTTTGAAAGTATGAATGAAATAGTGGGGAAATATATATGGCAGTGGAAAAAAGCAAGAAATAATATAAAAATGTTGTAAGATGCAAAGATTTGAGGTGGATTTGGATTACCAAACTGGGAATTGTACTATCAAGCAGCGGGACTAGCTTGGATGAAAGAATGGATCTTATTGAGAAATACAAGATTATTAATATTGGAGGGTCATGATTTGCAACTGGGTTGGCTTGCTTTTTTGTAGTATGGTAAAAGTAAGGTACATGGCTATTTTCAAAGACATTATGTAAGGAATGGATTATTAACAATATGGGAAAGAGTGAAAGGGAAACATTATATAGAAATACCAATGTGGCTTCCAACAATAGAATCATTGACACATCCAAATATTAGCAACAAGAAAAATATTATTAGATACAAAGATATCTTAAAAGAAAGGGGGGAACTAAAACAAAAACAAGAATTAGAAAAATAAGGGATTGATATAGGATGGTTTTCACAATTGCAAATACAATCAAGATATGAAAAAGATAAAAGGGAGTACGGTTTTAACTTAGAAACTTCGGAGCTGGATAAGATATTTATGGGAAAGGAAGAAAGAATAATTAAGAAACTATATAGCTACCTATTAAGAACTAGGCTAGAAGAAGAAGTGGTTAAAGATACAATGTTAACTTGGGCAAAGAATTTTGGCAACACGATTGAGCTAGAAAAGTGGCAACAACTATGGGAACGGAACTATAAATTAACCATGTCAACAGCTTACAAAGAAAACTTATACAAAATGTTTTATAGATGGCACATGTCACTGGGAAAATTAGCAAAGATGTTTAAAGACGAGTAAGTGAAATGTTGGAAATGTCAACAAACAAGTATTATCCTAGAGAAATTCAAGAAAGAGGATACTTATTTGATTATACGTGTAACTACAGCAGCGAGAATTGTATTTGCCCAAAATTGGAAATTAAATAAGGTACCAACAGATGAAGAGATAATAAAAAAGATATTAGATTGTGCAGAGATGAATAGGTTGACAATGAAAATGAAGGATAAAGAGGACTCAGAGTACTTCAAGACATGGGGAAGATTTTATGATTGGCTAGAGAAAGGAAACTAGAAAAGAAAGTAGGGAGAAGATATAGATATGGGGGGGGGAGAAGGGGAAAACAGAAAAGAAAATATTAAATATATAAGTATATATTCAAGAGCGAGATATAAAGGGGGACACACACATAGTTAGGATAGATTAGCAAAGGTAAGGGAATAATAAAAGATACCAAATTATATTTGGGTTTGGGGAAATGCCATCCCAAGGAAACATAAACTGAGATTTGAAAGAGACACCTACAACAATAGAAAAAGAAAGGGAGAGAGGAGGAGAGAATGAAAGGAAGATGGGGGAAAGAAGAAAGAGGTAAGGAGAGGAGGATGGAAGGGAGAGAAAGAGAAGGAGAGAAGGTAGGAAGGGGAAGAGGAAGAGTAGGAGTAGGAGAAAGGTAAGGGAAGAAGGAAGGGGAAGGAGAGGAGGAAGGAAGGAAAGTAGAGAAGGGAGGAAGGGAGAAAAGAAAGGGAAAATAAGGTTGTGTTACAACAGGAGGAAGGAATGGTAAATAAAGCAACCCAAACTATATATTGTAACCTATTAAATGAAATAATAACTGTATAAGAATAAAGAAGAATAACAATTATGTGAATGTATACTTAAAATGGTATGTAAGAGAATAAAAAATAGGAAAAAAAATAGAAAAAAATACTGTACACTTCTTGCAAAAGGTTTCCACAATTTTGGTCACTACAGTATATAAGGAAAGTTCACTAAAATGGATAAACAAATATGATTAGTATTTGATGATTATTAATGTGTAGATAACTGCGGAAGCATACACCACCTCCCCCCTCCCAAAAAACCTAGGACAGTGCCAGGAAAACACCAAAATAATAGCAACAGTTTCCTGCCAAAAGACTGCAGATAAAACCAGTTTTTCCACTAACCCTAAGGACTGGAAAGACAAAGCCACTGGAATAAAAACCATCAAGGCATTGTGGGAAGTACAGCATACCCCAAAAGGACAGTGCCAGAAACCTCACAGCACCAGAAACCTCAGAAAACAGTGCCAAGAAACTCAAGCCAGCCTTTCCCCCTTTAAGAAAATCCCAGGCAAAAGCACCAGCTGAAAGGAAAACCTAACTACAGCCATTAAGACAAAGGGAATCAGCAGGCTAAAAATAGCTCACCTGGAAATCCCCTTTTCCTGTTTCCTGGCAGAACTAACCCCCAGGATAGGAAAGACAAAAGACCTGGGACCAAGATTAACCCAGGAAAACAAAGCCCATGGCAATCAGAAGCATATGAAACCCCATCAAGCTGCAGGAGCTCACAAAGCTGCACAAATCTGAACGCAGCTATTGAGTTCGCACATAAAATGTTTTATAGCTGCTTTTATATTTTGAAATTTGTGCAAGCTTTGTGAGATTTTGTGTGTTGCTGTAGTGATTCACACTCACTACAGAAACACACAAAATCTCACAAAGCTTGCACAAATTTCAAAATTAAAAAAAACAACAGCTAAAATTTCCTAAATTTTATGTGAGTCTATCTCAGCAAAATCTGGGGGCTGGGCAAGGGACAGAATGTATCTGCCCTCAGTGTGGAAGGGATTGCCACTCCCAAATTTAGCCACATCAGATGCTGCTTTAGGACCTCTTTCCAGAGCACGATACCATAGTCTTTTGAGACTGAAGGATGCTAATGCAATGCCAATTTCCTAAAAAAAAATACATTTCCTAAAAACAATAAAATTTCCTTTAACAAAATTATTACACTCATTTTTTTTACAGCATAAAAAAACACCAGCCACTTACCCAATTGAAGGCACAAGGAAGGAAGGCAGTCAGGCAGATTCGGTTGCTCGCCGATGAGATGGATGCAGCCATGGAATGCCTTCCACTTCCAGCCAGACAGGTGACCAGACCAACCGCTCGGGATTCGGGTCAGGAGTGAAGGTAAGCTGGAGGCTGGGGGGACAGTGGGTTAGTTAGCTAGGCCTGCCTGGGATGGAGCCGAGGAGGCTTAGCCAGTTTGGCTAGCCCAGGGAGAGTGGGGGGTCAGCAAGCAAGGATATAGTTGAGCGCCGGCAGTTTCACAAACTATGCAAACCCAGGGACAGTGGGGGTGCGGTGGCACATGGCTGAAGCTTCGGCAGCTTTGCGAGGTATGCGAGCCTGGGGATGGTGGGGGAGGCTAGAGAGTGTTTACCTGGAGGCAGGAGGAGGCAGCTCCATTGGGGCGCAGGCACCGTGGAAGGCAAAGTCAGTTTAGGCAGGCAAGCTGCAGAGCAGACTGTGCATGTGCAAGCAATAGCACTGGGGAGGTCAGGTCACGTGAGGAGTGACTGATGACGTGAGGCAAGTAGCTAGGCCACGTGGCAAAGTGAAGGCAACATATATAGGGCTGGGATGGGCGGGTGGGGCGAGCGAGCGAGTGACAACCGGGATGGGCAAGCGAGCAGAAACCAGGTGGGGTGAGCGAGCGGCAACCAGGTGACTGGGTGAGGGGTGTGGCCAGTCAGAAGTCACTATGTCAACTTGTAAAGTGTTTCCATGACTATTATCAAGTTGACATAAAAAAGAGAGAAAATGGAGGAGAATGCCATGCATACCTTTGGCCAGAGTCAGGTCTCATATTTCTACAGCTAGCGTGTGAAATGTGCACATTCATAGCCTGCCGCAGCACCTTGTTGGTGGATGTGATTTATGACACAGACAGAAGGGAGGGGATACAGGGGTAAAGTTCAGATGCCATTAAGCGGCAATCAGTTTCGGCTTCGCAGAAGAACATGCCAAAATGTTGATCCTAATAAATGAATGGATTTCGTTTGAACTTTGTCTCGAGGCTCATAAATTATCATAAATCTGGGTTGACTCCCCTCTTCTTTGTGGCAGCCCCTCAAAGATTGGAAAACTGCTTGACCACAACCCAATAAATAACAGGTTCTATTCATATTAGTGTATATCCAATGAATGTTTATATTATAAAAAGGTATATTATTGCATGCAAACGTTTAATGCCCCATAACATAAAAAGTTTACATGTTTCAATTAACTCCTGAACCACCTATTGTGATCTCGGCACCATATAATTTTAAAAACGTTTTGTCTGCAAATGTGAATGCCTGCTAGATTCAGAATAGGAAAATAGTAAATATGACAGTATAAAAGTTGGAAAATCCTTGTATCAGTTTTTTGTACAAATGATTTTAGTTTCTACAGACATTTAGCAATTCACATTTACTTCTGGCTCACAAAAGCAGAAAACATTTTATTCCTTTAGATTTTCCTATTTCAGTTCTGAAGATTAATGACTAACATGAAATAATATTAATTCAGATTACTTAGGCATCTTACTAATAGACATTCAGAATGTTTATTAGCTACTGATATTTTCTATTCCATTATTGCGCTAAATACTCATTAAGAGCTTACATTATTCCAATCAAACTGGTTAATAAACAATACTTTGCCATATAGATTTCACATTTGTTGTCAATGATGTCAGCCCCTGCTTCACTTGCTTGCTATCGGCTGCCATAGAAACAGGGAGGGTGGGGGCATGGTATTTGGGATGGGAATTATATGGTACTGGAGGTGATATGGAAAATCACATGCTGGTGGCCGCTGTTTGGGCCTGGTCAAGGCCAACCATATTGCATACCAACCTGATGATGCCTTTTGGAGATGCAACCCACATGACACCTTAGGGAATTGCAGATTGGACACTGGGGTGGGGTCGTTGGAGGGAGGGGGCTCGGTAATCATTTGATATGTACTTGTTCACACCTTTCTGGCTCAGATCTTGCTTTTCTTTCGCTGCTATCTTTTCATAACCAGTAAAAGTATTTTAATTTCCACGAACAATGGAATTGAGTTTTCTTTCTTGGTTATTGATGGAGGCACGCCTGACATTAAGCAAGATCTCCTTTTGCACTCATCCCGGAGCTAACACCTTCTGAGGAGAGTGAACATAAAGAAAAACAAACCTAAGAACCCTCCAACAATGTCCAATCCAGGGAGTGACCAGGAGGACATGGGGGCTACCGGATCCTTGTATCCCCTGGAAACGGAACAGATGGCTGAACTGGATTTAGAGGAAAGATATGTCCGTCCCAGATGGTCGGTGGGAGTGGGACAGAGTAGTGATCCTGAGGAGGTTCCTGCCGGAGTTACCACCAGCCGATGACCTGAGGCTTCCTGGCAGGAAGCCGAACAAGAGGACCTCATGATGACTCATGCTTTGACACTTCTTCAAGAGGCATGGAAGAAACGTCTTTACTGCGAAAGCCGTGCTGAGAGGGACGCTGAATTTGCTGAGCAGGAAGAGTGATGCACTGAAGACCTGGCTAACCCTGAGAGTGCCCTAGGGGCTGATTGCAGAGCTGATCGGGATGGGAGAGCCCCAGCAGCAGCAACAGCAGCAGCTGCCCGAGCCCTGCCAAGCTGGGGGGGGGGGGGAGTGGGACACTGCAGACGCCAAATGCCAAAGGTCCTTCCTCTTGGGGTGAAGTTTGGAGGAGACCCCAAAGAGCTGGGATTTTTCCTGGTCCAGGTCTGGAATTACATGCAACAGCATGGAGAGGATTTCCCGAATGAGGAAGCCAAAGTAAGAGCTGTTACTATGGCATTGGAGAACAAAGTGACAAGCTGGATGGTCACTTTGCATAATGATTACTCCCCCCTGCTGAGGAATTACAATGTGTTTATGGCTGCCCTGAGATGTTTTGATGACCCCCTAGCCCAGTGGTCGGCAAGCCACGGCTCACGAGCCACATGCGGCTCTTTACATACTTTAATGTGGCTCTTCTGTGTGCCGGGCACCCGCTCCCCTCCCTCCTCTCGGGCACTTCAAAACAAGCGCCCCTTTCCCTTTTTTCTTTTCGACCCACAATGATTAGGGAGGATCCTGAAGCGAGGAGGGAGAAAAAGAGACGGAGGCCAAGGAGCTTCTCCCCCCCTCCCCGCAAAAATCTTATCAGGGAGCCGGCGGGCAGTAGCAAATTAGCTGATCACGTGGCGTGATCGGCTAATTTGCTACTGCCCGCCCGGCTCCCCGGTTAGATTTTTGCTGGGAGGAGGCGGGGGGGAAGCTCCTTAGCCTCCATTTCTTTT
Organism: Natrix helvetica; assembly: GCF_964273705.1. NCBI lineage: Eukaryota > Metazoa > Chordata > Lepidosauria > Squamata > Natricidae > Natrix > Natrix helvetica. The sequence goes on along the minus strand of NC_138555.1, from coordinate 11,709,428 downwards.
TCTCCCTCCTCGCTTCAGGATCCTCCCTAATCATTGTGGGTCGAAAAGAAAAAAGGGAAAGGGGCGCTTGAAAAGAAAAAAGGGAAAGGAGGCAGAAAAAGAAACGGAGGCTAAGGAGTTTCCCCCCCGCCTCCTCCCAGCAAAAATCTAACCGGGGAGCCGGGCGGGCAGTAGCAAATTAGACGATCATGCTGCGTGATCAGCTAATTTGCTACTGCCCGCCGGCTCCCTGATAAGATTTTTGCGGGGGGGGGGGAGAAGCTCCTTGGCCTCCGTCTCTTTTTCTCCCTCCTTGCTTCTTGGGGCTCCACCAATGGGGGAGCAAGGCCCGCCCAGCGCCAGGCTTTGGGCTAACACAGAGGTCTGCAAAGTTGGCTGTTTTAAGACTGGTGGACTTCAATTCTCAGAATTCTGGGAGTTGAAGTCCACCAGTCTTAAGAGCCAATTTTGCAGATCCCTACCTGGGCTAATATGATTGATGCCCTTGGTGGACTTCAACTCTCAGAATTCTGGGAGTTGAAGTCCACCAGTCTTAAGAGCCAATTTTGCAGATCCCTGGGCTAATATGATTGATGCCCTTGGTGGACTTCAATTCTCAGAATTCTGGGAGTTGAAGTCCACAAGTCTTCAATCTGTCAGGTTTGAAGACCCTGGGTTTTTTTTTCTAAAGGGTTAGGGGTGCAAGGGTCTTGCAACTTGACAGCTTTAAGACTTGCATGCTTCAATGCCAGAGTTCCTGAGCCAACATGACTGGAGGAGGAATTCTGGGAGTTGAAGTCCACAAGTCTTCAAGCTGTCAGGTTTGAAGACCCTGGGTTTTTTTTCTAAAGGGTTAGGGGTGCAAGGGTCTTGCAACTTGACAGCTTTAAGACTTGCATGCTTCAATGCCAGAGTTTCTGAGCCAACATGACTGGAGGAGGAATTCTGGGAGTTGAAGTCCACAAGTCTTCAAGCTGTCAGGTTTGAAGACCCTGGGTTTTTTTTCTAAAGGGTTAGGGGTGCAAGGGTCTTGCAACTTGACAGCTTTAAGACTTGCATGCTTCAATGCCAGAGTTTCTGAGCCAACATGACTGGAGGAGGAATTCTGGGAGTTGAAGTCCACAAGTCTTCAAGCTGTCAGGTTTGAAGACCCCTTGGGGTTTTTTTCCTAAAGGGTTAGGGATGCAAGGATCTTGTAACTTGACAGCTTTAAGACTTGCGTGCTTCAAATGCCAGAGTTTATTGAAACTAAAAACAGTGTACCATCCTATGTATTTTCGGTTTTAAAAATGTGGCTCTCAAAATAAATTTCAATCGTGGTTTTGGCGAGATTTGGCTCAGTTGAAAAAAAAGGTTGCCCACCACTGCCCTAGCCTATCGGAAGACGAGAACCAAGTTGAAAACCCTCACTCAGGGAAGAAGTCCAGTGGCTGAATACATCCAAGAGTTTCGTGAGTTGTCTGTACATATGCGGGGGTGGTCCGAAGAGGCTTTAATGGAGATTTTTAAGGACGGCCTGAACGAAGATGTGTACCAGGGCTGTGTAAACAGAGGGGCCCCACGCAACCTGCAACGCTGGTATGAGCTGGCAGCAGATGTGGAAATTGACCTGGCCAGGAATAAATACTGGGGAGGCGGCGACAAAATCAAGAATCCCCCTCCTACCCCCAAAGAAGCTCCGAAGGGAGGGAAGGGATGGTCTGCAAGCAAGCCCCAGTCTACTGCTTGTTTCTGCTGTGGGAAGGAGGGGCACCGAGCAGCAAGCTGCTACTCAAAGATTGGCCCCAAACCCACCCCTGCTAGTGAGAAGAAACCAGACCGGCAACCAGGGAAGAAAAAAGAAACCGCCTTGAAAGGGGTGGAAACTGTTGAGGACTTCTCTCCCACCCTGAAGGGGGAAGAGTACTCCCTTCTTTCGGGAGAAAGTGAAACTGACTCTGATGATGACCACTTGGTAAGTCCCCGATCTGGCCCCATGACCATTCCAGTAGAACTTAAAGTGCCCTCTACTGGAGCCCAGGGGAAAATGCTGGCCCTCTTAGACTCTGGATGCACCCGGTGTGTAATTAGCCCAGAAGTGGTAGAGAAAATGGGTTTAAGACTGAGGACTTTGAAAGTGTCCATTGCCTTTTGCCAATTATATGGGTTAGTGGCTGACCCCACCCCCCCCTGCCCATTTTGTAACCGAACCAGTGGAAATGTGGATGGGAGATCACCAAGAAACCTTGAGTTTCATCATTGCGCCTGGGATGGATCGGCCCCTCATACTGGGATTACCGTGGCTGCAGAAATGGAACCAGCACGTGAACTGGAGGAAAGGGTGGCTACGCCAACCGTCTTGCATACCAACCTGATGATGCCTTTTGGAGATGCAACCCACATGACACCTTAGGGAGTTGCAGATTGGACACTGGGGTGGGTTCGTTAGAGGGAGGGGGCTCGGTAATCATTTGATATGTACTTGTTCGCACCTTTCTGGCTCAGATGTTGCTTTTCTTTCGCTGCTATCTTTTCATAACCAGTAAAAGTATTTTAAGTTCCACGAACAATGGAATTGAGTGTTTTCTTTCTTGGTTATTGATGGAGGCACGCCTGACAAATATTTTGTTATTAATAATTTGGGTTTCTCAATAAACATTTATTTACCCATACATACATAGTTTATTGATTAGCCTCATAGGCCATATCAAAGTGCAGAGTTCCAAACACAAAATATTGGTAAAATCTGATAAAAACAATTTAAAATGAGATTTGGAATAAAATACAATTTAAAATGAAATTGGAATAAAATACAATTTAATATATAGACAAATACAATATAACAAAATTATATTTCGGTATCACCCCTACAATCTACCCCAGTCAGTCCCACATATGCCGATCTCAACGGAACCATTTTGCTCAGGTACTGTGCCATATTAAATGTTGTTTTCAAATTCTGGTCACACATAAGGTAAGCTGTTTTAATATGAGGTTCCCAATGGGTCATTTGTTTAATATATGGGCAGGGGTACCTGTCTCTCACCCTCTTATACAGGCAACAGTCAAATAGGACGTGAGCCAGGTCTTCTACCTTTGCCACTCCACAAATGCAGAGATGTCCATTATAGAATATAGAATGGAATCTCCCATATCTGACCATTGTGTTAAGCTGTTCGAATCTCGCTCGCATAAATATCTCCCTTTAGATGTTTTGGCAATTGTAACTTTAAATAGCTGTCTATTTGAAAAGTATGTTTATATTTGCTCAGCCATTTCAAGTTACCCACCTTACTAATGATAGCTATATCATTCTGTGCGTCTATATCCTTGATCCTTTGAGCAGCTCTTTTTAATTTGTTCTCCTGTTACACAAAAGACAGGAAGGCCACAGCTTCTTACAAAATTTGTCAGTTTAGTGATCCAATAGGTTTGTAGTTGTGATTTTAACTGCTCTAATAAACATACAGTAACTTGGGGAGTCTGTCAGTCTCCATTTCGTTGATTTTGTGCCAGTAGTTATATGCTCTGATTTTAGACAGTGCATGAATTGTATAATTTCCCAATTCAGTTCTAACTGCTGCAGCAGATGTTCTTAGATCTACACCCAAAATACATCTCAAGTGCTGGCACTGTGTATGTTCTAATACTGTGGTTGAGTATAGACCCCAAACCTCTGCTCCATACAAGAGCATAGGGGTAACCTTAGCTTCATATACTTTAATTAATGGGGCTAGGGACCCTGGGTAACTATGATTCTTTAATTTAAGCAGTAAATTCAAACAAGTTTTTGCTCTAAGTGTACTCTGTTGATGAAGGCAAACTCAAGACCCAGTCTTGGAAAAAGTTATGCTTAAATATACAAAGGTGTTAACCTGTTGAATTGGTTCACCATATAATTGACATCTATGTCTCTGATGATGTTTTCCAAACACCATAATCTTTCATTTTGATTTATTAATAGAGAGTTATCCTGGCAAAAGGATCTTCTTCTTCTTAATAGCCCATTCAATCCTACTTGTGAATAGGATAATAAAATCATATCATCAACATAGAGCAAGATGTTACAATACATATTTAGGATCATCGGCATATATAAATTGGGATCCTTCATTAACCCTGGCAAGTCATTGATGTGTAAACTAAATAATAATGGAGCCAAGATACACCCTTGTCTTACCACTTTATTTGTGTGAATGCTGTTAGTCTTTAGACTTTTAATGATGGATTGCATCTCTTTTACTGAGAGTGGTGGCCAAGGGGGAGGAGTTCCAGTGATTGCTAAATCACTGCTTAAAGATGATTTCTACCGTTCTGTGGAAGCAAACAGTTATTGATAGTAATTCTCCCAGTCCTCAGCAGAGATTGGTATATCAAATGCAAATCTCCATTCCTTTAGGACAGGGGTCCTCAAACTTTTTAAACAGGGGACCAATTCACGGTCCCTCAGACTGTTGGGGGGCCGAACTATAGTTTGATCTGCCTAATGTGGCTAGGTGGTCGCGTGACTGGGTGGGTGTGGCCAATTTAGCAGTCCATTTTGCCTTTGTCCTTCCTAAGCTGTACTTGCTCAATCTAAGGCAGGGGTGTCAAACTCAATTTTATTGAGGGCCAGATCAGCATTGTGGCTATCCTCCACGGGGGGGGGGGGGGGGGGCATGGTTGGGGTGGTCGTGACTGACTGGGTGTGGAATATGATGCGGACCACTAGGTGTGCTTACTCCATCTCACTGTCTGTTTTGGCTTGCGGTTGGAGAGCAGGTCGCAGCTGGTCATCTTCTCCTCAGCCCCCTTGCAGTTCTTGCCCTTGGCCTGTGCATGGAACGTGTTCCCCTTGCACACCTGATTGCAATTTTAAGATTACCTTTAAGAATTAAAGAGACTAGGAGCAGATCAGCAGTATTACTTTTGTTGTCTCTAGAAAACCACTGTGGATGATTATCAAGAAATTCCTTAGGGAATCCATTCTTTTCAGCAAACTCACGCAAAGATGGACCTAATTTAGTATTAAAATCTCCAAGCAATATAGTAGCCAAGGTGTGCACAGCACCAACAAAGGCAGAAAAAGAGGCAAGTAGAGGGGTGCTTTGCTCCTGCTCTGGAATGTGGAGCAAGTCTCCATCCGCCTCTGTTGCCCTTCTTTTCTCAGGGCAGGCAAGGTGCGAGTGGGAGGGGAGGCTGAGGCCAGCCAGTGGTGGGATCATCTGACAGGGAGAGGGCCCAAAGATCTGCATGAGGCTCTAGATCCACACATTGCTGACCCTCGATCTAAAGGAACAGATTGATTAACCATGGAATACAAAAAATTGTGAACATTGATTTTCTTTTGGGGGAGTGACTTTAGGCTTGAATATATGGTTTTTGGATTACTGGACAAGAGCGGGACTTATTAAAACAAGACAAGATGCTCCATCGGGAGGAAATAAGTGGAACTTGGGAAGGAATGGTGTCAATGTTTCAAAGCATCAAGGACATTCTGATAAGAAACCACAAGAAGATTAAGAACTTAATGCATGGCATGGATGAAAAACTGGGAAATATTATACAAAGGACAATGGGTGATCAAGATGCCCAGGAAAAGGATTCAAAAAACAGACGAAAAAGCAGAAAAGGAGCAAACAAAACAAGATGACAAAAGGCAGACAATAACAAAAACAACAATGTTTGATGAAATAAACCAAGGGGAAAACATTTTAAGAGATTTAAAAAGGGAACTGGAGACACAGGAAAACATTTTTGAAAGGGAGATAAGAGCATTGATAGATATTTTGGAAGCTAGACAATGGAAAAGGCTAGAGATGGGGAAAATGTTTAAAATGAACAGTCAGGACATAGATGCAGATAGGGATAAAGATTCAAGAGAGGAATATGGCAGGCAAGTTAAAAAATGAACAATTAAAGCTTTAAAGTGGGTAAGAGATGACGGATAAAAGGATTTGTTTTTAAATATAATGGTGGCATGATTAAAAGTTAGAATACAGATAGAAATAAGAGAGCGGGGGAATATTAGTATACACATTTTTATATAATAAGATAAAAGCAATAATAAGAGGGAAGATTAGAAATTGAATGATGGTATTTGTCAGCGTTCCAAATATCCAGAATTAAAGCAGAGTTCAAGACATAACTTTCATCAAAGTTCCAATTTAATAAGACAGACATGTTGGCACATCTGTGGAAACCCGAATCTAAAGGCTTCCTGGGTTTCCACCCAATTGAAAGTTCATGAACTTGTCCCCACACCCACAAGTCCATCACATGGTCCAATCTTCCTCTGCCACGTTGGCATTTCCACCCATCTAGTTCTGGTGAGATGCAGAGGTGCAGAGACAAAGAATGACCTTGATTTCTAGAAAGGAATTTTTTATTTTGAAAACAAACACATTCTACTCCTACCCCCTCCCAATTCCCCACTAATGAAACAGCATAGTAAAGAAAGAGAGAGAGTGTGTGGCAGGCCAAAGATCCTAAAAGGAATATGATTGTAGGCCTGACAATATTACTATGTGTGTTTAAACAATATTGTGATTGGCATTGGAATAACGTATTGAAACATTGAATAATTAAATAATGAAAGTCTATAATTTAGCACAAATATGTGAATCTATACTAGAATTACATAAGCTTGGGGAATGTAACAAATATGATTAATAGCACTATTGTTATTTGTACTAAAATCTATGATACCCAGGTGCCGCACTGTTCACCCATTGGATAAAATAAAATAAAATAAAATAAAATAAAATAAAATAAAATAATAAAATAATAAAATAAAATAAAATAATAAAATAAAATAAAATAAAATAAAATAAAATAAAATAAAATAAAATAAAATAAAATAAAATAAAATAAAATAATAAAATAATAAAATAAAATAAAATAAAATAAAATAAAATAAATAAAATAATAAAATAAAATAAAATAAAATAAAATAAAATAAATAAAATAAAATAAAATAAAATAAAATAAAATAAAATAAAATAAAATAAAATAAAATAAAATAAAATAATAAAATAAAATAAAATAAAATAAAATAAAATAAAATAATAAAATAAAATAAAATAAAATAATAAAATAAAATAATAAAATAAAATAATAAAATAAAATAAAATAAAATAAAATAAAATAAAATAAAATAAAATAAAATAAAATAATAAAATAAAATAAAATAAAATAAAATAAAATAAAATAAAATAAAATAAAATAAAATAAAATAAAATAAAATAAAATAAATAAAATAAAATAAAATAAAATAAAATAAAATAATAAAATAATAAATAAAATAAAATAAAATAAAATAAAATAATAAAATAAAATAAAATAAAATAAAATAAAATAAAATAAAATAAAATAAAATAAATAAAATAAAATAAAATAAAATAATAAAATAAAATAAAATAAAATAAAATAAAATAAAATAAAATAATAAAATAAAATAAAATATAAAATAAAATAAAATAAAATAAAAAATAAAATAAAATGAAATGAAACAAAATATAATAAAATAAAATAAAATAAAATAAAATAATAAAATAAAATAAAATAAAATAAAATAAAATAAAATAAAATAATAAAATAATAAAATAAAATAAAATAAAATAAAATAAAATAAAATAAAATAATAAAATAAAATAATGAAATAAAATAAAATAAAATAAAACAAAACAAAACAAAACAAAACAAAACAAAACAAAACAAAACAAAACAAAACAAAACAAAACAAAACAAAACAAAACAAAACAAAACAAAACAAAACAAAACAAAACAAAACAAAACAAAACAAAACATAATGAAATAATGAAATAATGAAATAATGAAATAATGAAATAATGAAATAATGAAATAATGAAATAATGAAATAATGAAATAATGAAATAATGAAATAATGAAATAATGAAATAATGAAATAATGAAATAATGAAATAATGAAATAATGAAATACTGGGGGGGGGGGAGGAGTGAAGAGCCTGCAGTCAGCTGAGAAGTGAAAACCCAGCCAAAACATCTGAGCATCAGCAACCAGAAGCCGGGGGGGTGGGGGTGGGACACGCGCAAAGCTCCTAACGGACTCAATGTGTGCGGCAGCCAGGGGGTGGGGATGCCAGGGGGTGGGGTAGAGGTACAGAGCTGTACAATATCTGCTGCAATGAAGAAGCAGCCAGGAAACACACACACACACACACCTGGCCTGTTGCAACCTGTGGTAAACCCCACCCGACCATGGGAAGAAATTGCCATGGACTTCATTGTCAAGCTCCCAGAGAGTCATGGCAACATCGTCATCTGGACGGTTATCAACCTCTTCTGTAAGCAAGCACATTTTGTGGCATGTCTGAGCCTTCCATCAGCACGCAAACTGGCAAATATAATCATCGCCCATATTTACCGCCTCCACGGCATGACACAGAGGATTATTTCAGATCAGGATGGGGGAACAATTCACGGCTAGGTTTTGGCAGGAATTTCTGAGAATGATTGGGTCCTCCCAAGGATTGCGTTCAGCCTTCCACCCAGCTACCAATGGAGCAGCCGAAAAGACCAATGCTATGGTGGAACAATACATCCACTACTATGTCAGTTACCAACAGACTGACTGGGCTGCTCTCCTACCCTATGCAGAAGTGGCCTATAATAACGCTGTGCATAGCAGCACAGGGTTTACCCCCTTTTGTGTAGCAAACGGGATAGACTTTGTCTCCCAATACCAGAATGCCCTTAGGAGACCCCCCGCAGCCGTTAGCATGGTCGAGTGGCTGGACAACATGCAACGGGTGTGGGAAGATGTGAGGGGGGCCTTACAGAAAGCAGCAGATGCCCGCCCAAAAGGTTCATGCCAAGAAGCGCAGTCCCCAAGCCCTGTTCTTGGTTGGGAAGCAGGTCTACCTCTCCACCAAATACTTACGGCTCAAGGTACCTTGCCGTACATTAGCCCCAAAATTCTTTGGCCCGTTACCCATCGTGTGTATTATTAACCCAGTCACAGTGGAGCTGAAGCTCCCTCAGCTGTTGGGTAAGATACACCCAGTGTTCCATAGTAGCTTGCTACAGAGGCCCACAGGGCAGGCACCTCGCCCCATGCAGGTAGGAGGGGAGCTTCACTATGAAGTCAAACGGATCCTAGACTCCCATGTACATAGGGGGGTTCCACAGTATCTGGTACAGTGGGAAGGGTATCCCCTGTCAGAGGCCTCTTGGGTAAGGAGCAAGGGTGTAAGGGCTCCTCAGCTAGTAAAACGGTTTCACAGAAAGAACCCATGCAAACCTGGTGGAGGGAGCTCCATGAGCCTGATAAACAGCTAACCGTGTCTTTTGCCTTCCAGATGTCATCTCCATGGTAGGAGGGGGCCACATGTCAGCCCCGAAACAGATTGCTAGTGGCTGGCCATCTCGGGGCTTCCATTCAGGGCGGGGAGGATCCACCGTCACCTCAGAAGCCATCAGCTGAGGAGGTGAACAGCCGACATTCCCTTAGAACCAGGTGAATGCCATGCCACTGCTACATTCGGCTTGGTGCTGCCAGGAATGCTTCGGGGCCTACAGTCAGCTGAGAAGCAGAGAGCCTGCAGTCAGCTGAGAAGCAGAGACCCAGCCAAAACAGCTGAGCGTTGGCAACTGGAAGCCGGGGGGGGGGGGCACATGCGCGAAGCTTCTAACAGACTCAATGTGTGTGGCAACCAGGGGGTGGGGATGCCAGGGGGTGGGGTAGGCCCACATATTTAAGGGTGAAAGGATAGACCGCAGTTAGCGCTGACTTTTTTTGTTTGTTTGCTTGTTGGTCACTCCGTGCCGGGTTTTCACACTTTCAAGGATAAATGCTTCAAACTGAACTGTGTTGGCTGCGGTTTCTTGATGCTGAACTATGGAATGTGACACTCTGTTAATTCGTTAGAATATACCCTACAGTGTAAAAGTTGTGAAAGAGAGTTCAGTATTACTCTGTTATAGACTCTATTCAGTCTCTGAATAGAGTCTATAACAGAGTAATACTGAGCTATAGAGTTATAGACTCTATTCAGACTCTATTCAGTCTGTTCAAAGAAATATCAGCAACTTGGAGTAGAATCCTATGTCTCTGTAGAACTAACCTCTCTGTGTGTGAGAATAGGGGTGAAACCATCCAAATTATTTGGGTAAAGAGACTCCATTTTGAATGTATCCATATATCTAGCTAGCAAGCAAGCTTTTCTGGAAAATCACAGCTTGGAGCAAAATCAGAAAGTTATAGTGACCTGACCAGAAATAGCCCGATGACTTGGAAGCCCCCTTTGTAACAGGAGATGTTTTGCAGGAAGCCGGTAATGATCTTATTGTTTAGTTCTGGGAAAGCGGGGTCTTTTGGAGATTTCTGAAAGGTCAAATGATGTTGACTGGAATTTACCTGGGTTTTGGGGAACATTTGGGGAAATTCCATTTTTGTATGTGTCCGCATAATTAATGCCAGCTAGGATCACTTGTTGCCAAGCATTGTTATCATGCACGCAAATGTATTTTTGTATGACACATTTTGATAATACCCATAAGCCTTCATTTTGTGCATTTAAGGCGCACCTATGTACCTTGTAGTTATTCTCTCTCCTTTTGAGAATCCTATCATGCGCATGGTAGTTATGAATAAAGCTTTTTGTTGTCTATAATCTCCTTGTTTCATTTTTCTTGCGTTTATAGACAATATCTGGGATATTTTTCTCACAATTTGGTGCCAAAACCCAGGAATAGGACATACCATATGAGGAGGAGTTTTGATGTACCTTTGGAGGCCGGCCACACTTCCATTTGAAGTGTTCTGAAGGGGGTTGAAGGTCCTCTCTGCAGAGATTGCTCCTAATCTATATTTGAAGGAGACTTGGACAATGAAAAAGCACAAGTAAAGTAAAGCCCAAGAATGGTGCACCTGACCCAGGTAATGTATGTATGAAAAGGGATACATATGGAAGGTATATCTGGGTGGCATAATTCCTGTCTTGAATGTTTGATGGTGATGTGTGTTTGGAACTTTCCTCTGTGGTTTAGCTAAGAACATTAGCTAAACAGGTTAGAGGTTATGCAAGAGAATCATTCAAGAAGGTAATGTGATTTAGGCTCTCGGGTATAAATACGGGGCCTGATTTGTTAAGGATCCTGAGGAATGTGAGAAGGACATTCCTTCTATGTCCCTTTTATTCCCCTGTTGGAAGAAATGTCCTTCTGGGTTTGGCTCCAAGTGGGGAAAAAGACACTGGAGACATGGAGGCTGCTTGGAAAGATGGTTTTAATGGTGGACAGGACCACATGGCTTGAGTCCTGAACAGAAAAGGTGATCACATGCTTCAATGTTGGGGAGAAGAAGAGAAGGGAAGAGAAGAGTGTGAAGAAGGGCTTGCAGGGCTTTTTATAATCTGTTCAGCCCCACCTATCTGTTTCCTGTTCCTGTGTAAGAAATGTATTCTGATTGGTTGCCAGACTCCCATGGGCCCGTGCAAGGACAACCCTCTAGGCTGAGTTTTGAATCCAGGTTTGGTTGAGTTCTCAGATGCCATGTGGTCAGTTGAGTAAAAGGCAGTATTATCCTGCCTAATCCCATCCCCCTGGAGCTGATGGGGAGAACTCTTTATTATGTAAAGTGGACTAGCTTGGTCTTCTTAATGGCCCATTGACAAAGTGGGGATGGGCAGGAAGCAGCAGGAATTTACTTTGTGTTTAAAATGTGTTTCTCCCTTTTTCACATCCAGGAAAATATAATATTCTGCCTTTTCAATATTTCCTAGGATATTTCATTTTTCTGGGAGAGGGCTGGGTGATAACTTCCTACAATCCCTCCATTTTTTTTCAAAACATGTGAGTGGAACGCACATGTTCTTGACAAAAGATAAAAATTGGTCATATCAGGGAAACTTAATTTTTCTGATGGAAAGGCATTGAAAGAGACAGCAGAAGGATCCCTTCAGTGGCTCCCAGAGAGCTTTCAATGATGAAGATTTAGCAACCATGGCACAATTTCTGGAAAGAAATTTCCAATATCCAATTTACCATGCCAATTATTTTCAGATGTTTGATATCACTTTCTGTGAGCTTCCAGACAGGTTACAAGCAAGCAGAAATCCCAAACTTCTTCACAGCCATGCTTTTCCTTCAAGTTGCAGGCTGCCCATTTCAAAGGGATGGTTTTTTGAACCTGCCCTAGCTCTTATTTTAGTGAGGCCAAATTGAGTTTAGCTAGTGTGCAATACAAGCTATTTAGTATTTTTTTAAAAGTTACACACAATGAGCCCAGGGACTCCTATCAGAGACCACCAGTGCTACATGTCCTGCTTTACTGGGCAACATCATTTTTTTTTGAGTCACAGTCAGGGTTTGAGTTTTGAAGATCCTTTCTGCTATTCTTCAAATTGCCTGAGGGGAATTGACCCTCCCCCATGGGATTAAAAGGGAGATATCACTGTTTAGGCTTTTGTGCAAGGGCAAAAATCAACCTAGGAAAAGCTTTGTGTGGAGTTAAATCAAGGAGATAGTTTCAATCTAATTCTGAATGCCCCGCCCCCTCTCTCTCTCTCTCTCTCTGTGTGTGTGTGCGCGCGCACGTGTGCAGCTGCTTCTACAATACAGAAAATACAGACATTTTGGACAAACTTTCCCTCTCACTAGACAGAAATCTAAGGTGTTCAGAACTTGCTGTGCTATCATTCTCAAATACAATTCTTACATGAATACATTAAACTGATTACAATATAAATGAGACAGGAAAGAAAACCCTACAATAAATTCCTGTGAAGGAGGCAAAGAAAGAAAACTTTACAATCAATTTTCCACCCTCCCCCATAGTCTTTACAGCTGTCTTCTGGGGATAGAAGAGAGTCTTTTGGTCTTTCTTGTCCATTTTAGGGTTCTTTCTTTCATGTCTGCTTGATGGCATTAGGTTTGGCTTGCTGGTAAGAGTGGTCAGTCAGGCTTGATAGAGTCTGTCCCAGGCTTGGCTAAGTTTTTTCCTCATGTCAGGTTTTATCAGGAGGCAATCACCAGCAGCAAATTGGAGAGTTATGGTTTGAGCTAGCAGTCCTTTGTTTCTGAGGTAAAAAAAAAAAAGAGAGGCCAAGAATACAGTTCTTTACAGACATATCTTTAGCCTCATGTTGTGGAATCTCACCCATTCTGTCCAAGTGTGGCAATCCAAAAATTATTTCAGAAGGCAGACGATGTAAATTTCATGGAACATGACATTCCCACTGCCTGCATGATTGAAACACTTTTGCAATGATGAGTAAATTTCCAAGAGGGACAACAACTTGTGTTGCAAACAAACAAACAAATAAAATATCATAGGGTAGAGCACATTGACTCATAAGCATTTAAAAATGCACTCAGGCATAAAAGAGAGAGGGAAGAACAGCTTTTTTGTAAAAAAAAATGCAATTAAAAAAAGAGGTACTTTGAGTCAACACTCCAAAATACCAAATTCCATTCAGATGGAAGCAAATTCTCATTAAGTATGTTAAAACATTTACAAATGTAAGCAAAATATCTCAGAAGAAAAAAAAATCAAAATTGTATTCAGAGCAGACAAAGAAATGTAGCTGCATAACCTTTATATGCAGATGAAAGATCACAACAGTGAAAGGTAAAAGTGCAGGAGCAAATCACCCATTTACTCCAAATTTCTCAGAAGAGAGAGGGGAAAAAAGTGGTTAAAGTGAGCAGAAAACTTCAGCCGCCTTTAATGACTCAAAAGGAAGGAAGGAAAGACGGGGGGGGGGGGATGCCCAGAGGCAATCACAGGTATCACTGGGGGCATTTCATACACACACTCATGGTAAAAATGAGCAGACACTCATTCTCCCCGCCTTTCCTGCTTCCCTCCAAAGAATGACTCAGAAGGAAGGGGGGGGGGGGGGAATTCACGCAGGCAATCACAGGTCTCTGGATCCCTTCACTTATCACTCCCTGGGGCATCAGGGACACATACTCACATTCATACTGCAATCAGACCTTCATGCTTGTTCATGCCAACCAATCATAATAAGTATTTCAGGAAGCTTTTTTTTTCACAAGCCACCAAGCTTCATTTTCTTTTATTAGAGGATCTCACCCTCCCTTCAGGTTTGGAAATGATAATACCCATGCATACACACACATACCATTAAACAACCTTGCAACTTACTGTTTCTTTATATGAAAGGGAATCAAACTACATTCATACCAACTTTTACCATCAACATACTCACATTTGCACTGCAATCATTAATTTCACATACAAAATTCCCATTTCATTCTTTCTTCATGCAAAGCAGTTATTACAATTATTTCAGGGAGCTGTACATAAGCCAATGAGCTCCATTTTCTATTATTAAAGGATCTTAACTTCCCTCCAGGTCTGGAAATGATCACACACACACACATACATGCACAAATACCATGGAACAACACTTTCAGGCCTGGGGGAGGTCCTGTCCCTTTTCTTTCCTTGGGGAACATGTGGCTCATTGTCCAAGCATGGGAAAACTCAGAGAGCAGCTTAAATCCTAACTATTCTCCCCTTCCCCACAGCTTTAAGCCCAAACTTACTTATTTTGCCAGCTGGTCAAACATATCACAATCAATTCTATGTCATTCAATTCAACATGTTATTAGCATAGATGCACACCTAATAATTTTTTTAACAGACATTACATCAAATTAAGTCCAATTACCTAGGTCTTCCCATTCAGATAGGCTTTACCTTTTTGTTACCTGCTAATTTTTTTACTTTTCCTTGAAGTTACCCCCGTTGTTCTATCTCCTTAAGCACTAGATTGTTAATACCTGTCTCTGCCCTGGGGTGTTCGTTTCTAACTTGGATCTGCCAGCGGTGCTGGCTAATTTTTAAAGATCCAAACTCTTCTATCTTGATCTCCCAGCAAGCGCGGGCATATTTTTAAAGATCAAGATGTATAGAGACAATGTACAGAGATGTTTGTCCACACATTTTTTTGCATTCGGCCAGGGTTCTAGGTTGAACCTCCCAGCATGCGCGGGCATATTTTTAAAGGTCCAGCTGTATGGAGACTTTCATTAACACATCGTTTGCATCTGGGTGGGGTTCTTGATTCATCTGATGGTGGCCAGAAATCACCAATTTTGTTGACAAAAATCTAAATCAAAACTGTCTTCTGGAAGCCAGGTTTCTACTTTAGGACCAACAGAGTAGGTTGTCCAGATAAATGTGCAGAGGTTTTTTTTTTACTCAGGTTGAAGGCAAACCTTTAGTAGGAATTTCCTTCATTTCATACATGCACACACAAGGCAACACTCTCCTCCTCCCCCCAAAAGGAAAACAAAATCTATACTCACCTGAAGAGTACAATCTTCTAGGGCTGAAAGACATGAGAACAAGGTTCCCTCCCCCACAGAAAAGGCATTGTTGGAGGATTAGAGGTAAAGGGGCGGGGGGGGGGTAGATAGCTTGCAGACAGAGTTTGAAAAATAAAACCATCAGTTACTATTTATTTATTTATTTATTTTATTAAATTTATAGACCGCCCCCTCTCCCCGAAGGGACTCGGGGCGGTGTACAGACAGAAGCTAAAAAACCGTATACACAATACAAAATATATTAGAAACCCCTTAAAAACAAATTAAATATAGAGTCTGTACCATAATAGTAAAAATTAAAAACAGCTTAAAAAGTCTACCCCCAGAAATTTAAAATACCGGCCAGGAGGATTGGAGATTAAAACTAAGATTGGGCCAGGCCAGCTAATTGGAACAGGTGGGTCTTGAGTTTCTTGCGGAAGGAGCGGAGATCGGTGGTAGTTCTGATGTCGGGGGGCAGGTCATTCCAGAGGGTCGGGCCCATCACAGAGAAGGCCCTACTCCTGGGCGCCGCCCGCTGGCATTGCTTAGTGGACGGCACCCGGAGGAGTCCCTCTCTGTGAGAGCGAATTGGTCGCAGGGATGTGTGGGGCAGGATGCGATCCCGCAGATAGCTAGGTCCTGTGCCATGGAGCGCTTTAAAGATGATAATCAACACCTTGAAATGCACCCGAAAAGCCACAGGTAGCCAGTGCAGCTCGCGCAGGAGAAGTGTTATGTGGGAGTACCTAGTACTTCCCATGATTGCCGCCGCGGCCGCATTCTGGACCAGCTGCAGCCTTCGGGTGCATCTCAAGGGGAGCCCCATTGAGAGAGCATTGCAATAGTCCAGGCGGGACGTCACAAGCGTGTGAGTGACTGTGTGAAGGGCGTCCCGATCCAATAGGGAGCACAATTGGCGCACCAGGCGAACCTGGTGGAACGCCCCCCTTGCCACGGCTGCCACATGGTCATCCATCGACAGCCGGGCATCTAGAAGGACGCCCAAATTGCGCGCCCGTTCCACGGGGGCCAGTTGTTCGCCCCCGATGGCCAGAGATGGAACCCACCGGTTGAACCGGGGCGCCGGTAACCACAGCCACTCCGTCTTGGAGGGGTTGAGTTTGAGCCTGTTGCTTCCCATCCAGACCCGTACGGCCTCCAGGCACCGGGACATCACTTCGACGGCCTCGTTGGGGTGGTTCGGGGTAGAGATGTACAGCTGAGTATCATCAGCGTACAGATGATACTCAACCCCAAAACCACGAATGATCTCACCCAGCGGCTTCATATACGTGTTGAACAGGAGAGGCGAGAGGACCGACCCCTGTGGCACCCCACAAGTGAGTGGCCTCAGGGTCGACCTCTGCCCCCCTGCCAGCACGCATTGCGTCCTGCCGGAGAGGTAGGAGGAGAACCATCGCAGAACGGTGCCCCTCAACCCCAGCCCCTCCAGACAATAGGATACCATGGTCGATGGTATCGAAAGCAGCTGAGAGATCTAATAGGACCAGGATGGAGGAGCAACCCCCATCCTTGGCCCTCCAGAGATCATCCACCAACGCGACCAAGGCCGTCTCCGTGCTGTGACCGGGCCGGAAACCGGACTGGCGCGGGTCTAGATAATCAATTTCCTCCAAGTGGCGTGGGAACTGTTGCGCCACTACACTCTCCACAACCTTTGCCAAAAAGCAAAGGTTGGAGACAGGACGATAGTTGGTTAACATAGCTGGATCCAGGGAAGGCTTCTTGAGTAGAGGCCTCACCACCGCCTCTTTCAAGGCGGCCGGCAAGGACCCCTCTCTCAAGGAAGCATTGACTAACTCCTGGAGCCGGCCTCGTGTAACCTCCCAGGATGCCAGTATAAGCCAGGAGGGACACGGGTCCAATAAACATGTAGTGGCTCCCACTCGCCCACGCAACCTGTTCATATCATCGGCTGCAACAGGGTCAAACTCCTCCCAGAATGGTCCCTCAAGATTCGCCTCCGACGTCCCCCCTGGACTACTGGAGGGGACCCACTCGCTACAGATTTGAGCGATTTTGTCCTGCAGATATTCCCCAAATTCCTCTGCTCTGCCTATGCCCCAGTGCCGCTCCAGCCGGCCTACAGTCTCCCCGCCGGCCTCCGGCGCCTCGCGCCTAGCTCGGCCTTCGCTCGGCCTTCGCTAGGCTTCCTGCGCAGTTTGTAGTTCGCAGCAGGCCGGGGATTTGGTGTTCGGCGTCTCCATTCGCCGTCATTATGGGGATATCACAGATGAGAAATGGGGTCTGGATTCACATGCTTCAGGAAAGAAATGAACAGGTAAAATCATTTAGACACACAATAAATGTAAGGATGAAACTTTTCCTGCAAATGATCTTAAAACATTTCTTGTGTTGTTACTTTAAGGTATAGGGAAGGAAGGAAGGAAAAAAAAATTCTCTGTACTCTGTTTCTGCTGGCCAAACAGACGCAAAGTAAAGGTTCCCCTCCACGTTCACTTAGTTTTCTGGGCCCAACAAACTGAGTGAAGGCAATTTCTGCCAGTTTACTCTTTTCTTTCTTTGAACACTTTAAAATTCTTGTCTTTTTGGATTGGAGACATTTTATAGTTACAATTACCTTGAGGTTGCACAAAGACTTAGACACACATTTATACAAGGACAAGGAGAAAATTAGAGGGGGGGGGAGAACTCTCAGGTTTACACATCCTAGTCATTCCCAGCATAAATCTGTTAAATTAGGGAAGGCACAAATCCAGGGAAAAAACTTGTTTGAAGAGGCTCCTGAAGGTCTCTGGGGTGGAAATTAATTCAAGGCAACAAAGTTTTTCAAGGGAGGAGTCTCATGCACAAAGACAAAGAAGAAAGAGGAAGTGAGCCATCTTGGCTCAGCCAGCACCGGTGGTCAGGAAACAACAAAGTCAGAGTTCCCATGGATAATTAGAGAAGAATCAGTTCAACCATCCTTTCTCTCACAGTTGTAGTCAGAAGAGGAGGAAAAAAAGGGTTTTTTCCCCATTAATTAAGGGAAGTGAAAGTATTTTAAACTTTTAAAAAACTTTCTCTCTCTCCCTTGCGAGGGAATGATTTTCCAAGTGCCGCTTTTCCGAGGGGGGTAGAAACTCCCTCCCCCCTCCAATTTTGACTCTTCCACTGGTTGAAACAAAGTCCAAGAAAAAACTGCAAGTCAGTCAATAAGGTGTTAAACTGTAAAAGACCCGGGGAGAGCCCCCACCTCACCGTGCTTCAGCTGTTGCATTCAAATTAATCGCTTCCTTCCTGGCTGCGCTCAGCGAAGCGCGCGTTGGCATTCCGTGCGCTCCCTACGCTCCACGGCTCCTGGGGCAAAGCTGGAGACACCCCCCCTGCGGCTGCCGCCATTCCAGGGGGTCCCAGCAAGCCGCCCCTATGACAGGACGCCACTCCAAGGCACCCTGTGCTCCCCTAGGATTCAGGGGAGCCCACCAAAGCAGCAAGAAGGCGGACGCAAGCGTCCGTCGCCTTCGGCCGCCGGAAGTAGTCTCCCCGATATCATATTTTTGATTGAAAACCATGCCTGAAAGTTTTCCATTGTTTGTAGAATAAGCCATAGGATGATGCCAGTGTTGCTGGCTTGTTAGGAAGTAGTTTGTTTTGTTAGTTTACAGGAAACATAAGGGAAGTCAGCTGAAGTGTTTTGAGAACTGCAAATGTCTGTGATTAGTCTGTATAGGACTACTGTATATTAGGGAATAGTAGATTGAAAGGGTTGTTGTTGTTGTAATGACAATAGTTAGTGTTGGAAAGACAAAGGAACTGAGAACAATCCCATGACAGTGGGAGATGTCAGTGAGTTCAAAAGTTTTCTGAAAATGTCTTTGTTGAAGTATTTCTTTTTCTTCCCTCTCTTGTTTTCCTCTTCTGATGCATTGCATCATCAGGAGGGGGGGGGGGCGAGTGAGGGGGAAGGGGGGGAATGCAGCTTGATTTCCCTTTTATGCATTTTTTCCTCGCTTTGTTTGAGAGAAAGGAGGGGCCAAGATAGCTGGAACATATGACAGCTATACCGGATTACTCTGAATTGTGATCTTGATTTCATTATTTCTGGAACTTTTTAAGGTGTTTAAATGCACTTATAAAACAAAGAAGTTGATATTAAAGTTTAAGCTAAATAAATTTCAGAACGGAGACCCAAGATATCTCATTTAAGTTTATTCTTTTTTTCTTTTCCTTTTGAGGGCATTTTGTTTAACACCCTCATTTATGGTTTTATGGCTGAGCAGTTTTGAATGCTGAAACATTCAAATGGAATGCATGCTGATATGTAAATAAGCAGAGGCACGATGGGAATTCTAATATTTTAGTGTGGTAGGTTTGAAAGATGTTGTTTATTTTGACTTTTGAGTGGTCCTATTTGAATACAAATGGTAAGGGCAGCATAGGTGGTGTGTACAACCACAGGGATTTTCAGAAAGGCCAAATTTGTTCAGGCAGATGTTGGAACAGGTTTTGGAGAAGTTTAACCAGTCTAGAGGCATATGATTGTCTGAAGAGAAGAAAGTAGAGGTACAGTATGGTACGGTTTCTAGACTTGGAATGTTGTAGGGAGATTTGAAGGACTGACATGAGTGATGATACAAGGTCCTGTTTTGTTGGAAAGGTTTCACATGTCTGAAGCAGTGGAAGACTGTACTGTTAAAGGAGTATTTAGCTCAAACCTGGCCTGGGATAAAAGAAAACTTGATCTGTTAGTTTTGGCTTTTGTGGAGATTGGTATCAGACGGAAACAATCCTGATGATAGCTCTAAATTCTGGGAGGATACCAGGATGGGTATTAATTTATTTCTTAGTGGATCTTCTTGAGTTGAAGGTGGCAAAGGAATAAATGGATATATGTAGTAGTTAATAGGGACACATTTGAGAAGGTTTTAGAAGTGGGGACGCTGGTTGATTTAACTGGTTGATGTGAGTCAATTGATTGGTTGATGCAAATGTGTGAAGTGTTTCTTTATTAATGAAGTAGGAAGTGTGAGACATTTATACAGATTCTAGAATGGATTGCAGATACTGAACAAATCAATCATGAGGAACATATTAGAGAAAATGCATGAGGAATGTCATTGGGGACGCAGGTTTTGCTTGATTTTGTGAAAAGGAAATACATTTGTAGAGGAATGTATACATTGTGTGAGGATCAATAAGATGATTATGAAACAACAGATTGCTGGGGGAAGGGAATTGGCTTTATTGCCAATTCCAGATAATGCAAATGGATTACACTGAATTGCCAGCAGCCGGAAAGTTTGAAATATTTTTTTTGATGGGTCATTTATTCATTTGGTCATTTGACTGAATGGGCTGATGTGCAAGAGCGAATGTTGAAAGGACTGTTAAGATCATATTGGAGCAGATAATACCTAGATACGGGTTGATTGAAGCCATTGATAGTGATAAAGGTACATGTTTTACGGTAGGTAATAGAGCAATTGGGAATTGATTGGCAATAAACAAAGTATAAATAGGTTTTGTTCAGTGGAATCAAAACTCCAGGTTCTTTGAATGAAATGTTTGCCTTTATCTCTTTTATATCTCTTTAAATGAAATTGTTTTATTATAAGATGAGGTTGGGTTACAACACTTGGAGATTCCATATGTGGCACATACGTTTTTGTGAAAGAACACTACTTGGTTGTCCTATGTTTAAATTCTATCTCAGGAGAGGAGGTTTGCTGTTTCTTGAGATGACCTCTTGAATTTGCTGTCTACAAACTGAAATCTAGTGAATGAATCCTGAGTGCAAGCTAATGTACGGGAAGAACTTAGTCTAGCCTGGGACTGGTCCTGCTAAATCTTGATGGCCTCTGACACAGCAGTGGGGACAAACAGCTCACTGTCCAGATGTACGATGAAGCAAGATGCTAACTTTTCCTCATCTCAAATTACATGATTGCAACAAAGCAGAAAATTGAAGTTCTGCTCAACAGGGAAGCATGTGCTAGTAACCTCTGCCCCAATTACACACACACACACACACACACACACACACACACACACACACACATATATATATATATATATATATATATATATATATATATATATATATATATATATATATATGCTGGTTTTGTTGTATTCGGGTCTTTTCCCGTGTAAGGTTGAGATTGTCTTTGCAACGTTTCGGCAGGATCACACCTGCCATCTTCAAGCTGTGGGCTTAAAATGTGATCGGAGCTGCCGTCTTTCTGTAAGTCTTGGTGGGAGGGGATGGGGTGCTGGCTTTGTTTCAGTAAGTGGAATGATTGGTTGTGTGGTTGTATCATGATTGGTAGATTGGTGCTGATTGGTGCAGGTTGTGTGTGCATTGTTGTTTTGTATTTTAACTGCTTGGGTGGTGGGTGGTGTTCGTTTGTTGGCTAGGGCTGGTTTCCAGATGTTTGGTAGGCGGGAGGTATCATCATGTTTGTTCATGCTGTGGGGGTGTTTCTCTATTTCGATGGCTTCCATGATTATTCTCTTGTGGAGGTGTTCTGTTTTGGAGATTAACCTGGCTCCTTCAAAGTTGATTTCGTGTCCTGTAGCTTTAAGGTGCTGGAAAAGGGAAGAAGTTTTTTCTTTTTTTCTTACTGCATTTTTGTGTTCTGTGATGCGTGCATTTATTCTCCTGTTTGTGGTTTTTTCCAGCTGGGAGACAAAGGAAACGCCACAGTGGTGATGAACACATCTGACTACCAAGCCAAACTATCCAACCTACTCCAAGACCCTGCTTACAAACCTATAAACACAGACCCCACCACCTACCTGGAAAAAACCACCAAATCCAAAATAAAAGCCTCTGCCATCAGTGAAGAGATCCAGCAAAGAATCATCCCCAGAGAGAAATCTTCCAGATGCCCCAAACTCTATGGACTCCCCAAGATACACAAAGAAGGAACACCACTCAGACCCATAGTCAGCTCCATAGGCTCACCTCTACAGAACCTTGCCAAATTCCTCGCCAAACAACTCCAACCCTACGCAGAATCCATCACCTCAAACGTACAAAACTCACTCCACTTCATAGAAACAATAAAGAAACAAAACTTACAACCCAGTGACCTACTTGTGAGTTTCGACGTCATATCCCTCTTCACCCAGGTGCCCATAAAAGAAGCCTTGACAGCCATCCAGAAAAAACACAACCCCCCTAAACACATCCTAGACCTGACCAACCACTGCCTAACCAACACATACTTCATCCATAATGGACAAAGATACAAACAGATAGAAGGAGCACCCATGGGATCACCCCTCTCTCCTGTCATTGCAAACTTATACATGGAACATTTTGAAACCAATGCCTTAGACAAATCTGAACACAAACCCAAACTCTGGCTTAGATATGTTGATGACACTTTCGTGATTTGGCCACATGGAAAAGAAAAACTGGACAACTTCCTCACACATCTCAACAACCTACACCCCAAAATACAATTCACCATGGAAATAGAAGCAAACAACCAACTTCCCTTTCTGGATGTCCTAATCTACAAAAAACCCAATGGCTCCCTAGGACACACCATCTACCAGAAAAAAACACACACCAACTCCTACTTAAATGCACAATCCCATCACCACCCTGCACAGATCAACTCTGTAGCCAAGACCCTCATCTCCAGAACCAAACGCCTAGCCGACAAAGACCACCTGAAAACTGAATTACACAAACTCACAAATGTATTAATCTCCAATGGATTCCAAAGAAAAACAATCACCAACCTAATCCAAAAGGAGACTCCCCCAAAAAACCAAGATACAGAACAGGAAAATGGCATCGCCCTCTTCCCTTACATCAAAGGCACCACAGATAAAATCAGCAAAATTCTCCACAAGCACAATATCAGGACAGCCTTCACCACTGACCAAAAAATAGCCAACATCTTAAGAAACCCCAAAGACAAAATCCAGCTAGAAAACCAAGGAGTCTACAAAATACCATGCAAAATCTGCCCAGCAATATACATAGGACAAACAAACAGGAGAATAAATGCACGCATCACAGAACACAAAAATGCAGTAAGAAAAAAAGAAAAAACTTCTTCCCTTTTCCAGCACCTTAAAGCTACAGGACACGAAATCAACTTTGAAGGAGCCAGGTTAATCTCCAAAACAGAACACCTCCACAAGAGAATAATCATGGAAGCCATCGAAATAGAGAAACACCCCCACAGCATGAACAAACGTGATGATACCTCCCGCCTACCAAACATCTGGAAACCAGCCCTAGCCAACAAACGAACACCACCCACCACCCAAGCCGTTACAATACAAAACAACAATGCACACACAGCCTGCACCAATCAGCACCAATCTACCAATCATGATACAACCACACAACCAATCATTCCACTTACTGAAACAAAGCCAGCACCCCATCCCCTCCCACCAAGACTTACAGAAAGACGGCAGCTCCGTTCCCATTTTAAGCCCACAGCTTGAAGATGGCAGGTGTGATCCTGCCGAAACGTTGCAAAGACAATCTCAACCTTACACGGGAAAAGACCCGAATACAACAAAACCAGCATACCTACACCCGTGAAAATCTACGAATATATATATATATATATATATATATATATATATATATATATATATATATATATATATATATATATATATATATATATATATATATATATATATATATACATACATACATACATACATACATACATACATACATACATACATACATACATACATACATACATACATACATATATATATATATATATATATATATGCTGGTTTTGTTGTATTCGGGTCTTTTCCCGTGTAAGGTTGAGATTGTCTTTGCAACGTTTCGGCAGGATCTCACCTGCCATCTTCCATATACTATATGTGAAGCATTGATGTGGCATTGCTTCAGGATCAAGTATCTCTGCTACCCTCAGGTGATACTGGCTTCATGAAAGCCCAATGGCAGTTATGGAAGTGGTGACTGGGTCCTGATTAAATCTTTAAAAGAGAAGAAATTGCAGCCAGTGTGGGAAGGCCCGTTCGAAGTACTGTTGACAACTGAGTTGGCCATGCAAACAAGAGAAAAAGGCTGGGTCCATTACTCCAGAGTGAAGGGACTGGTGGATGCACCTTAAGGATGAACTGTGTCACCAAATACATCTAACCTGTTGAAGCTAACCTTTCGAAGACCAGCATCAGATTAGCTTATGGAACATTGGGTGTGGGAATTGCTTATTTGGCTGGGGGTAATAAATTTCTTTATCATGCTTTTGCTTTTGCTCAGAAAAGAATTGGCAGAGTGGTTGATATCTATGTTTTGTCCAATGAATGCAAGTCCTGCCAGCTTTAAGCCGGTGGACAATCTGAACGTTTAAGGGTAAGCATTTTGTTTTATACATACCTTAAACAAGGGGAAGGCCTAGTTCATTAGGACAATGAGGTTTACAGTGATGTTAGTGGTTGCCTTGTTGGATGTCTGTCAGCTAGGAATGGAACCTGTCTGGGTGTTACCCAGTTTTCCTCTCACATGGCATCAGTTATGCTTTAATTCTGAGCCAGACAGTGAATATTCACAAGTGCAGATACAGTTATCACTAATTGAAACCACTACTGATGCTGCCATTTGCATCAGATCAAACTTTGAGGAAGGTGTGCCAAGGTGCAACCAAACCTATGATATTGTTACATGACATTCTGAGCTATCATATAAGATGGAAACCATATATGAGCAATGCACGGAAATGTATGGAAATTATACCCTTTTATATACAAGATGTAGAATCATTGAAGAAGCTTTATTTCTTCCCTATGTTGAAATCAAAGCCCCATCGAAACAAATGTTTTTGTGAGACATTTTGTGAGACATATGAGACCACCATAGTTAAGACAAAAGAGAAATGTGGTTGGACCCTTAAAACCTGGAAGTGACAAACCAATATTGCTAGATCCAAACAAAAGAGAAGGAAATGTATTTTTGGATCTAATGCAGGTAGCTTTGAATAACTCATTTTTTGTGTAAAAGGAGACTACAGTCTCTGATATAATGACAACATAATAATAATAATAATAATAATAATAATAATAATAATAATAATAATAATTTATTAGATTTCTAGACCGCCCCCTCTCCCCGAAGGGACTCGGGGCAGTGTACAGGTATAAATTTAAAAAACCATACAAACAATAATATACATAGCTAAAATTAGATTAAACAGCCCCTGTACGAATTTATAAAAATTAAAAACTTAGACCATAAAACCAATCATAAAAATTTAAAAATGAGACTGAGGTGCGAAAGGTGGAATTAGGCCAGGCCGGCTAGCTGAAACAGGTGGGTTTTAAGTTTCTGACAGAAGGAGCGGAGGTCCGTAGTCATTCTAATGTCAGGGGGAAGGTCATTCCAGAGGGTCGGGCCCATCACAGAGAAGGCCCTTCCCCTAGGTGTTGCCCGCTGGCACAGCCTGGTGGACGGCACCCGGAGGAGTCCCTCTCTGTGTGACCGAAGGGATGTATGGGGCAGGATACGATCCCGCAAATGACTAGGTCCTGTGCCATGGAGCGCCTTAAAGATGATGGTCAACACCTTGAAACGCACCCGAAAAGCCACAGGGAGCCAGTGTAGCCCGCGCAGGAGAGGTGTTACGTGGGAGTAGCTAAAGACTCCCGAGACTGCCCGCGCGGCCGCATTCTGAACCAGCTGCAGCCTTCGGGTGCACCTCAAGGGGAGCCCCATGTAGAGAGCGTTGCAGTAGTCTAGCCGGGACGTCACAAGCGCATGAGTGACTGTGCGAAGGGCACTCCGGTCCAATAGGGGATGCAATTGGCGCACCAGGCGAACCTGGTAGAACGCCCCCCTGGCCACGGCTGTCACATGGTCGTCCATGGTATCCAGAAGGACGCCCAAATTGTGTACCCTATCCACGGGGCCAAACCTTCAGCCCCAATGGCCAGTGATGGAGTAAGCTGGTTGAACCGGGGCGCCGGTAGCCACAGCCACTCAGTCTTGGACGGGTTGAGCTTGAGTCTGTTACTTCCCATCCAGATCCGTACGGCTTCCAGACACCGGGACATCACTTCGATAGCATCGTGGTTGATGGTATCGAAAGCCACCGAGAGGTCCAATAGGACCAGGATGGAGGAGCAGCCCCCATCTCTGGCCCTCCAGAGATCATCCACCAACGCGACCAATGCCGTCTCTGTGCTGTGGCCGGGCCGGAAACCAGACTGGCGCGGGTCCAGATAATCAGTTTCCTCCAAGTGGCACGGAAACTGTTGTGCCACCACACTCTCTACAACCTTCGCCAGAAAGCAAAGGTTGGAGACGGGACGGTAGTTGGCTAACAAAGCTGGGTCCAGGGAAGGCTTCTTGAGGAGGGGCCTCACCACCACCTCTTTCAGGGTGGCAGGCAAGAACCCCTCGCTCAAAGAAGCATTGACTAACTCCTGGAGCCAGCCTCGTTTGACCTCCCAGGATGCCAGTACAAGCCAGGAGGGACACGGGTCCAGTAAACATGTGGTGGCTCGCAGTCGCCTACGCAACCTGTCCATATCGTCGGAAGTAACAGAGTCAAACTCCTCCCAGAGTGGAGCCTCAAGACCTACCTCCGACGTCCCCTCTAGACCACTAGTAGAGACCAACTCGCTTCGAATCTGAGCGATTTTGTCCTGCAGATACTCCCCAAATTCCTCTGCTCTACCCTGCAAAGGGGCTTCCCGCGGCCTCTGTTGGAGGAGGGAGCGGGTCACCCCAAACAGGGCGGCAGGACGGTTATCTGCGGACGCAATAAGAGTGGCACAATACTGACGCTTGGCCACTCTTAACGCCACAAGGTAAGTCCGTAAATGGGCTCTCACCTGCGTTCGGTCAGATTCAGAGCATGATGATCTCCATCTGCTCTCTAGGCGTCTCTTGTGGTGCTTCATCACCCTCAGCTCCTCGGTAAACCAAGGGGCCTGGGTGGTTCGCTGCCGCAAGAGAGGCCGCAAAGGCGCCACCCGGTCCAAGGCCCCAGCGGCCGCACTATTCCATGCAGCCACTAGGTCCTCCAACCGGGTGTGGGTCAGGGCTACAGGAAATGGCCCGAGCTCCGTCTGGAACCTGTCAGGTTCCATCAGGCGTCTGGGGCGGAACCATCTTGGACAATCTGGTTCCGCCTCCCCGCGGTGGGGAGTAGCGGCTGGAAAGTAGAGCCGGAGCAGTGAGTGATCAGACCATGACAGGGGGGTGATAGCTAAATCCCCTACTCCCAGATCACTCCTCCATTGGCCAGAGACAAAAATAAGATCCAGTGTGTGTCCTCCCTCATGTGTGGGGCCCTGAATTA
The DNA here is from genome assembly GCF_964273705.1 of Natrix helvetica. Lineage (NCBI taxonomy): Eukaryota > Metazoa > Chordata > Lepidosauria > Squamata > Natricidae > Natrix > Natrix helvetica. The sequence continues at coordinate 11,681,883 of NC_138555.1, read as the reverse complement.
TTTGGGTCAGGTCCATGGCTGTCATGGAAGCCATGAACTCCCGAGCTACTTCGGATGTCTCCCCTACCGATGGCAAGTTAAAGTCACCCATGACCAACAGTCTGGGGGTTTCAACTGCCATCTCGGCGATCACCCCAAGGAGCTCGGGCAGGGCTGCTGATGCATAGCGAGGAGCCAGGTATACAATCAGCAAGCCCAACTGCTTCCTTGGGCCCCACTTCAAACACAGGGACTCACAACCAGTTATCTGTGGCACAGTGGTCTGTCTCGGCTCAAGACCTTCCCTCACAATGACCGCTACCCCACCACCCCTGCCTAGTGCCCGTGACTGATGAAATGCGCGGTAACCTGGCGGGCACATTTCCACGAGAGGGAGACCTCCCTCGTGGCCCAGCCAGGTCTCCGTAATTCCTGCCAGGTCTGGCTCCCCCTCCGACACCAAGTTGTTAATGAGGGGGGCTTTGTTGACAACGGACCTGGCATTGCATAGCATCAGCCTCAGGCCCTGGCTCTGTAGGTCCTGACCACCTAGATTGCGGGGGTTGGGACATATGCCCGGCCGTACCCAACGACCGCGGTCTCCCAACCGGTGATGAGATCTCTGTCTACCCTCGCACCTGCCCCTCCCCACGACCGTTGGAACGAAAAGACCCTCTTCTGGAGTATCGCTACTCCCCCCCCCTTAATGGCTCCGCTCACTTCCTTGCTAACTCCACCCGCCGGCTTGGCACTGGTCCCTCCCTCAGCCTGTTTTGTGGGAGTACCAGTGCCTGGAAAGTTTGTGTTTGATGAAGCAAAAATCACCACAGAACCTAATAATTATAATCTCTCACACATTATCACTATTTTTGGAAGTCCACATAACCCAATAAATGGACTAATCAGAAAAAGCTGGCAATAGAGCTGAAAACAGTATTGCCTGCCTATGATTGTGTAATCAAAGTCTTTATTATAAGAATAGAGTACCACCTCTACACATCATACCACCCCCTCATACACATCATACACATGATGCACATGATGTGGATGATATCACAGTAGGTAAAGAACCTGTAGATGGAACTTATGCACATGAACATCCAGTTCATGCACATGAAGAAGGGAAGGAACAGGCACATGTGGAACCACCTGTAAGGGGACAAGAACCACATGTTGTTATATATACAGCTGCACATCCTGTAAGATGGTCTATAACACCAGTGAATATTACCAGAAATATGGTATAGAGGGAAGAGAGTCATGCTTATGCTTATGATGCTGGAGGTAATAATGAACAATGTGAGGTAGTAATCTTGGATGAGGTACAAACTGGGGTTTTGGGCATAGTGCCATGGCTTGGATACCCAATACAGCCACGCCCAGCTTGGTCATCTTGTTTGTGCCTTGGCTAGGAGTGCATCAATGAACCTTCATCAACGATAGCTGCTTTAGCTGATGGGATGGGTGTGATCAGAAAGAACAGAGGGACTTTGTTATTTCAAAGTTGGAGATTGCTCTCAATTCATTGAAGCTAAGCTGAAGGCTTTGCACAATATAACTACACATTGAATACATGTGACTGAAAGCTCTGCTTTTAGGAGTGTTTCCTTTTAGGAAGAATCTTTTGACCTCCTGATTGCCAGACTTTTCTTGGCTGAAGGAAGCATTTGTGAGAGTCATATTAATCATTGTGTTATGCTTGATCACTTGTATTTGTGTCAGATGTGCTCCTTTATGCTTAAAATGTATCGAATGTAGCCAGTGCTGTTTGATTTATCTAGCTGCACCAAGAAGAAGGCCAATTAAGAAGGAGAGAGGAGGGACTTCCGGTGGCAACGTAGGTGCTGATGGACGTTCCTTTGGGAACGCCAGCCCCGAGATTGAGTTAGGCTGCTAGAACAGCATAAAACAGCTGTCTGGCAGTTTGAAAACTCTCCCCTCGGGAAAAGAGGGGGAGGTGAGCAACCGGGTAAGGGTAGAGCTCCCTTAGACCCACAGGAGTAATTCTGGGGGTTGAAAGGAGAGAACCCCCCTGCAGCCCGATAGTGCTCCGCTCCTGGGGCATCTCTGCATCAGCAGAACAAAGCACCACAACCACTCCTGCTATCAACGTATTAATCTACATTTGAATAAGAAGCAGGCGGAGCGAAGACAGGAGTGATTATAATCGCAAGTACAAAACTTAACTCAAATTTACTATAACTTCCTTCTGTGAAGATTAAGGGGGATAAAAGGGAAGATGGCGCCTGAACATCAAAGGGCATGGTGAAAGTGAAACTTAAGAAGCAAAGCATCTGTTAAGTGCTTGCTACAGTTGTAAAAAGAATCAAGAGCTCGAGATTAAACAAAACAGCGTTGGTTCGCTAACAAGCTATAAAAATTAACAAGCCTGGGGGGTTAGGTGGACTTTTTGGATAAGTAATTCAGCCGCTGAAAAGTTTGATTTGAGTATTTGGAAATGGCTTCAAAGCAAACTAAATTAACTGCCTCTAAGAGCGCTGGAAGCTCTCCAGCCCAGACACAAAAATTGCAATCTTTATTACCCCCAGCAGAAGTGTTAACACTTGAAGCCATCCAAAGTAACCTTCAAAATGCCTTAAAGGAACAAGCTTCTGCTCTGGAAGGCAAAATTACTAAAGCCATTAAAGATGTGTCTAACGAAATGTCTGAAATTAAGGACTTAATCCAAACTCACAACCAGCAAATAAGGGAAGATATAGTGGATGCATTTAAGGGTTTGCTTGGTTACGTAACATCACTGGAGGATAGAGTGGAAGAAACCAATCAGTCCAATGTGAATTTGGAGAACAAGGTTGTAGACATTCAAAGCAAGATTGAGGAGGAGGAGCTTCCGGGGGCAATGGCGGACCTTCCCAAAGCTCCGTGAACGATGGGGCTCTTTGGCAGGGACAGCAGGCGTTTTCGGCCCCCGTTGGTCATTCTGTGGGCCTAGAATCATTAAGTGGCAACCCTGGCTCTCGTTGTTAACAGCTGGGACCCTGGGGGGGTCCAGATAGCCAGGAGGACGGAGGCGGAGGAGGAGGAGGACGGCGAAGAGGCGAGAATGCAGAGAATGCAGAGGCCGAGCCGCGGCAGCGAAATAACACCAAGAGCAGAAAGGAGGAGGTCCGTGTGGCTGCCAGGGCGGCGGGACAACGGGACAGCGGAGGAGCGATTCCAGGAGGAGAGCGAGTCGGTGAGGAGAACGTGTGGGAGGCGAGCTACATCCTGCTGTGCGGGGGCGGCATTTGGATCCGACTGGCGGTGGCGACGGGGCGGCAGAAATGGCGCTGGAATATCGGGCGCCTTATTTCTCATCTATCTCTCTGACCGCAGCCTGGCTAAGAGGCCAGTGGGGCCGGTGGGGCTGGAGAGAAGCTGTGGAGACTGTAGAAGAAAGCCAGGGGGTCGCCGGAGGTTCTGGGCGACCTCCAGAAGATCAATAGGCCGAGCAGCTGGCCTTGGCACCCCGCCTACCCCCCCCGCCCACCCCACCCCCGCACCCCCGCTGAGGTGCGATCCCTGTATACTCTAAGAACTACCTAAGAACTACCTCTGGGTCTCTGGGCCTTAAGAACTACCTCTGGGCCTCGCTGGTGGACTGTAGATTACTGTGGATAGCGAGGTCTGCTTCCTCTCCCATCTTATCTGCCTGTCAAATACTCATTGCTCCATTTTACATCAAGTTACATCTTGGACCTGCTGCAAAGAAAAACCCTGCCACAGCCATAGTCATGGATTGATTAACATTTTTATCTATTCAAGGTCTGACATTCTTCGACTGCGAGGGTCCCCCCTCTCGCAGGCATGCCCCCTTGCCCTGGTGAGGGCCCACCTCGATGAGGGGTTTATTAACCCAGAGAGGTGGAGGAAGCGGGGGATTAGGGTTTTTTTAGTAAAATGTTTTTTAAAGGTTTTAAGGGGTTCCAGGGAGCGGGGGAGGGTTACTTGGCCTTGGGGTATGGACATAGCCAGGTCAACAGGTGGGGTCAGGACGGAGGGGAGCGGAGTGGGGTGGGGTGGGAGGAAACACCATTCCTACAAGGGGAATTCCAATTGCGACGGTCGTAGGGAGGGGCGGGCGCGAGGACACTAGAAGAACATACAGTCGGTTGGGAGACCGGGGCCGCTGGATACGCCTGGTCGCTTGTACCAACCCCCGCAGGCTAGGTGGACAGGATCGGCAGAGCCTGGGCCTTAGGCTGATGTTATGTAATGCGAGGTCCGTGATTAATAAGGCCCCCCTCATCAGTGACTTGATCACAGAGGGGGAGCCGGACCTCGCAGGAATAACGGAAACCTGGTTGGGCCCGGAGGGGGGGTTGCCCCTCAGGGAAATGTGCCCTCCAGGTTACCATGTATTCCACCAGCCACGGGCCCAAGGTAGGGGTGGTGGGGTAGCGATAATCATCCGGGAAGATTTGGCACCGAGAGAATTCACTGTGTCGCAGATATCTGGTTGTGAGTCTCTGGGCGTGAAATGGGGCCCAGGGAGTCAGCTGGGCCTGTTGATAGTATACCTGGCTCCCCGCCATACATCAACGGCCCTGCCCGGGCTCCTCGAGCGGATCGCGGAGATGGCGGTTGAAACCCCCAAGCTATTAGTGATGGGGGATTTCAACCTGCCATCGACGGGAGAGGCATCCGGGGCAGCCCTGGAATTCATGGCTTCCATGACAGCCATGGATCTGACTCAAGTAGTTCAGGACCCCACGCACGAGGGAGGCCACATACTGGATCTTGTGTTTGTCTCCGACCAGTGGACGAGTGATCTGGGAAGAGGGAATTTAGTCATCACGCCCCTGTCATGGTCAGATCACTCACTTCTCCAGCTGGACTTCCCTGGCTCTGCTCCCCACCGCGGGGAGGCAGAACCAGACTATCCCAGATGGTTCCGCCCCAGGCGTCTGATGGAACCAGATAGGTTCCAGGCGGAGCTTGGGCCACCTCCTGCAGACCTGCCCCGCCCCCGGGCAGGGGACCTGGTAGCCGCGTGGAATAATGCGGCCGCCGGTGCCTTGGACCGGGTGGCGCCTTTGCGGCCTCTCCGACGGCCACGATCGACCCGGGCCCCCTGGTTTAACGGGGAGCTAAGGGCGATGAAACGCCTTAGGAGACGCCTAGAGAGCAAATGGAGGTCCTCCCGCTCCGAATCCGACCGAGCACAGGTAAGAGCCTACGTAAGGACTTACCTTGTGGCAATAAGAGTGGCCAAACGTCAATATTGTGCCACCCTTATAGCGTCCGCAGAGAACCGCCCTGCCGCCCTGTTTCGGGTGACCCGCTCCCTTTTGTCACAGGGGCAGCGGGACCCCCCATTGCTGGGCCAGGCAGAGGAATTTGGAGAGTTCCTGCAGGATAAAATCGATCAGATCCGAAGGGGATGGACCCACCTCAGTGCTCCAGTGGGGACGTCCGAGGCTAGTCTTGAGAGACCATGCTGGGAGGAGTTTGACCCTGTTGTCACCGAAGATTTGGACAGGTTGCGTGGGCGACTGCGAGCCACCACATGTTTATTGGACCCGTGTCCCTCCTGGTTGGTACTGGCCTCCTGGGACGGCTCACGAGGCTGCCTACTGGGGCTGGTGAACGCTTCGCTGGGTGAGGGCCTTTTACCAACCACCTTGAAAGAGGCGGTGGTGAGGCCCCTGCTCAAGAAGCCTTCTCTGGACCCAACGGAGCTAGCAAATTACTGTCCTGTCTCCAACCTTCCTTTCTTAGCGAAGGTTGTTGAGAGTGTGGTGGCTCAGCAGTTTCCGCGCCACCTGGAGGAAGCTGATTATCTAGACCCGCGCCAGTCCGGCTTCCGACCCGGTCACAGCACGGAGACAGCCTTGGTCGCGTTGGTGGATGATCTCTGGAGGGCAAAGGATGGGGGTTGTTCCTCCATCCTTGTCCTATTAGACCTCTCGGCGGCCTTCGATACCATCGACCATGGTATCCTATTGTGCCGTCTGGAGGGGTTGGGGGTCGGGGGCACCGTATTACGATGGTTCCGCTCCTACCTCTCTGGCCGGACGCAATGTGTGTTGGCAGGAGAGGAGAGGTCGACCGCGAGGCCCCTTATCTGTGGGGTCCCACAGGGGTCGATCCTCTCGCCTCTCCTGTTCAACATATATATGAAGCCGCTGGGTGAGATCATCCGTGGTTTTGGGGTGGGATACCATCTGTACGCTGATGACACTCAGCTGTACATTTCCACCCCAAACCACCCCAACGAGGCTGTTGAAGTGATGTCCCGGTGTCTGGAAGCCGTACGGGTCTGGATGGATGACAACAGGCTCAGGCTCAACCCCTCCAAGACAGAGTGGCTGTGGCTTCCGGCTTCCCGGTTCAACCAGCATATGCCATCGCTGGCCATCGGGGACGATCAATTAGCCCCGGTGGAAGGGGCGCGCAATTTTGGCGTCCTCCTTGATGCCCGGCTGTCTATGGAAGATCACGTGGCAGCCGTGGCAAGGGGGGCGTTCCACCAGGTTCGCCTGGTGCGCCAATTGCGGCCCCTTTTGGACCGGGAGGCCTTGCGCACAGTCACTCACGCGCTGGTGACCTCTCGCCTGGACTACTGTAATGCTCTCTACATGGGGCTCCCCTTGAGGTGCACCCGGAGACTGCAGTTGGTCCAGAATGCAGCCGCGCGGGTAATTATGGGGAGATCGAGGTTCTCCCATATAACACCCATCCTGCGCGAGCTGCACTGGCTTCCTGTGGCCTACCGGGTGCGCTTCAAGGTGCTGGTTACCACCTTCAAAGCGCTCCATGGCACAGGGCATAGTTACCTGCGGGATCGCGTCCTGCCCCATACATCCCTGCGACCCGTCCGCTCACACAGAGAGGGACTACTCCGGGTGCCGTCCTCCAGAGAGTGCCAGAGGGCGGCGCCCAGGAGTAGGGCCTTCTCTGTAGTGGGCCCCACCCTTTGGAATGACCTCCCCCCCAGACATCAGGACAACAACCGACCTTCGCTCCTTCCGTATGAAGCTGAAAACCTACCTGTTTCGACTAGCTGACCTGGCATAATACTACAACCTCTCCATCCCAGGACATTTTTAATTGGTAATTTTAGTTTTAAGGGTTAATTTCACTGGGGTTTTAACTTTTTTAGGTATTGTAACTTATTGATTTATTTTTACCTCCTCTGTACGCTATATAATACTTTTGTACGTCGCCCCGAGTCCCTGTGGGGAGAGGGGGCGACTAATAAGTTCAAGTAATAAATAATAAATAAATAAATAAATAAATCAGAGGCAGAAGTCACAATGACACAATATAGAGCTATAGAGTTTGCTTTGAGAATAAGGGGCCTGAAAGAAAGTAACCAAGAAAATTTGAAAGAGATTTTTGCGGAAGCTTTTGTCCAATTAACTGGTGTCTCTAAGACCGAATATGACTGGCAGATGGACAAAATTTACCGCGTAAATTCATGGATTGCCATGTCACTGCGTTAATTGTTTGCTAGCTGAGCTGAAGAGTTACTGCGCAGGTCATAGGCCTTATCAGCAAGTGATTTACTGTGCATGCTTCTTAACACGTTTCTTAATACATCACACATTCCAGAGTCTTCTGAACTTCTGTTCGCCGGCTAAGGCAGGCACATAGCTCTGCAGAGATGTAATTAATTAAGATAGTAAGGTGTTAGGGTTCTAAATACCATGCAGAATTAAATCATTGTCCAAGACAAAACATCTTGAAAAGTCCAATTTATTCTACAGGCATGTTAGCACCTCTATGGAATTCCAACTCTGATTTGCATCCTGGAATTCCACCCAGTTGAAAGTTCATGATTTATCCCCACACCCACAAATCCATCACATGTTCCAATCATCATCTTCCACGCTGGCATGTACACCCATCTTCTTCCGGCCAGGTGTCGAGGTGCGGAGACAAAAGATGACCTTGAGCTTCTAAGAAAATCCATAACAATGCATTCCACAATCCTACTCCTTTCCATTCCCCCCTCCCAACTACTACACTATTGAAACAGCATAGAAAATTATAAGAAAGTGTGGCAGGCCAAAGATCCTAAAAAGAACATAACTACAGGCCTGACAGGCGGCCTCTCCTCAAAAGAAAAACGTTTCCTGCAAAGAGAATAACATAAAAGTTAACATAACAAAATTAACCACCTTTTCTCCACCCAGGGGAACCCTTTGACTTCTCGGGAAACTTCCCATTGAATTGCTTTACTAACTTCTCCACTTTTAGGTTCCCACTGTTCACCCAAGTAGCTTCAGACCAAGGGTAACCCTTCCAATGCACTAAGTACTGTAAGCGACCCCTATTCAGCCTGGAGTCTACAATTTTTCCCACCTCAGATTGTATTTCCCCTTCCATCACTACAGGAGGAGATTGAGCTTGGGTGGATGCTCTTCTGTTAGACCCAATTACTGGTTTCAACAAGCTACAATGAAATTCTGGGTCAATTTCCCCTAGACTTCTGGGTAGACTGAGTTGAACTGTAACTGGGTTAACTATCTTCACTATTGGGAATGGACCTAGAAATTTTGGACCCAATTCCTTGCTAAGCATTTCTAATCTTATGTATTTGGCAGATAAAAAAACATTGTCCCCCACACGGTAGGGGTTTTGGAGCGAGCGATGTTGATCATCTTGCTTCTGGTAGGCTTCTGCCGCAACTGCTAGATCCTTCTTCGTATTCTCCCATCCTTTCTTTAGCATGTCCATCCATTCACTCAAATACATGAAAGAAGGAGGTTCTCTAGGCAACTCAGGCATGGCAACAACTTCCATGCCACTGGTAATCTGGAAACCCGCTAATCCTGTGCTGCTGTGGACCGCATCATTGTACGCCACTTCGACGAAGGGTAGCAAGTCCGACCAGTTGTCGTGCTGATAGTCCACAAAACACCTGATGTATTGTTCCACCACCGCATTGGCTCCCTCTGCTGCGCCGTTCATGCTGGGATGAACCTCTGAGCTCAGTTCTTGTGTGGACCCAATGGATCTCAGGACCTCTCTCCAGAACTTGGCTGTGAACTGGACTCCGCGGTCTGAAATGATCCTCTTGGGTACTCCGTGCAGGCGATAAATGTGTTTCACAAACCTTTTCGCTAATTCGTTTGCGGATGGCAATCCTGAGCAAGCAATGAAGTGTGCCTGCTTAGAAAACAAATCAATAACAGTCCAAATTACTTTATGCCCACTGCTGTCTGGGAGTTCCACGATGAAGTCCATTGCGACCTCTTCCCATGGCCGTTTAGGGCTCTCTGCTGCAGGTGCTGTAGGTTCTGGGCTTTTGGATTCAATCATCCACGGCTGGCCTTTTTCCTCCTCCGAGGCCTCCCCCTTGGTAGGACTCTTCGTCACCTGAAGTTGGGGATCCTCTTCCAGAGGTCGGTTGGGCATTTCCCCCTCCGAGGCCTCCCCCTTAGTTGGACTCTTTGTCACCTTCAGTTGGGGATCCTCCTCCGGAGATTGTTTGCCCTTTTCCTCTTCCGAGGCCTCCCCCTTGGTAGGACACTTCGTCACCTTAAGTTGGGGATCCTCTTCCAGAGGCTGTTGGCCCAGATGACTTTTCTGTGGTGGCATCTGGGGCCCTCTCTTTACCACCGTGGCAATTGGTACACACGTTTGTGGCATTGGGGCTGGAGCCAAGCACTCTGACACTCTGTGGCCAAGTTGACAACAATGGTGGCATTTAATTGGCCCCCACGAGGAATGGAACCTAGTTACATCTCTAAACTTAGGAACCGTTTCATCACACTGGCTTGCTCTCCAACTTGCAGCTGCCCCCTTGGTAAACCCTTCTTCCATGGTGGAGATTGCTTCTCTGTAGGAAGGTGGGGTAAGAACCAGTTGGGGCATTGCAGGTGCACCTTGTCCCGCTTCCCATCTTGCAGGCCTGGCTTTGGTAATCCCTTCTTCCATGTTGGTGATTGCTACTCTGTAGGAAGGTGGGGTAAGAACCACTTGGGGCCTTGCAGGCGCACATTTTCCCGCCATCCACACTGCAGGCCTCTGTTTGGTAATCCCTTCTTCCATGGAGATTTCTTCTCTGTAGGAAGGTCTGGTAAGAACCTTTTTGGGCCTTGCAGGGGAGACTGGAACCGGTGGGGAGGTCAATCCCTCTGTTGGCCACTGCCCAGCTTTCTGCCATGGTGCCATCTGCTGAGGGAGGGCAGGTGCCCACTGGCAACCCTCCCATCCATGACCTGGGGTTAAGACCCTTCCCAGGGTTGCCTGCTTCACAGGTTGCAGCTCAACCATTGATGGCTGGCTAGGGGGTTTTATGTGCCAAGGACCCTCCTGCTGGCTTGGAGGAGTTATTTGCCAAGTAGGTGCCCTCTGCTGGCTTGGAGCATTTCCCCATGCTGATGGCAAAGGAGGTGGCCAGTAGCATCTCTTCCATCCAAATCCTGGGAAGAAAGCCCAATCTGGTTTTGCTTCATTTACTGGTTGCAGCCCCATTTGTGGTGGCTTGCAAGTGAAAGATGCTGGCAAAATCCCTTCTTCCTGCCTCCTTTGAAATTCCCATTTTGAAAGGGAATCTTTCTCCCAGTTAGTTGCAGGGTAATAAGCCATTTCATTTATTGCCATCTGGAAGGAGCCCAAACCTCCGTTCTAGGGTGTTTTTTTTTCTCCAAGCCTTGCTTCCAAGCTGGGGGGAAGGAGGGGGAGCATGCACTCACATTTTGCTGAAGAAGTGTGGTCTGAGACTTTCCTTCGTCTTGTCGTGTCTCCTCCTGCATTCCTCCAGATGCAATTAAACTGGAAGCAGCATTCCATTGCCTTTGAAGTTCCGCACTCAGCTTCTTATCACCAAAAGCTTCTCATTATTTCTTCGCTGATATTTACGCTGTCCCGGTCAGCGTTGGGAATGCAGCGACCACCATCACCAGCTCTTTCATCACCAGCCCCTCCGCCCTTGAAAGGGGGAGGGTGCTAGTGAATTATTTTAAAGGGCAGAGTTGGAATAATGTTAGGGTTCTAAATACCATGCAGAATTAAATCATTGTCCAAGACAAAACATCTTGAAAAGTCCAATTTATTCTACAGGCATGTTAGCACCTCTATGGAATTCCAACTCTGATTTGCATCCTGGAATTCCACCCAGTTGAAAGTTCATGATTTATCCCCACACCCACAAATCCATCACATGTTCCAATCATCATCTTCCACGCTGGCATGTACACCCATCTTCTTCCGGCCAGGTGTCGAGGTGCGGAGACAAAAGACGACCTTGAGCTTCTAAGAAAATCCATAACAATACATTCCACAATCCTACTCCTTTCTATTCCCCCCTCCCAACTACTACACTATTGAAACAGCATAGAAAATTATAAGAAAGTGTGGCAGGCCAAAGATCCTAAAAAGAACATAACTACAGGCCTTGTTTTTGGGAGGGGGGAATAAAAGGAGAAGGAGATATGATGGGGTGGAAAATGTTTTGTTTATTTTCATTTTCATATTAAATTTTGCTTTCATTAGAACATGTTCTCGGGTTTTATTTCTTATCAAGAGATATGCTAACAAGGAGGGGCGACTCATGCCAGACGGAGACAACTACCAAGAGATATTGTAATCTATTTTGTTACCAAGAAAATAAGGAATGGGATATTACAATTGACGTATAAAAACAAATTGTAGGTCGCAGGTCAAGAGGTGACAGTATTAAAGGAAATTCCCCCTAAAATGTTGAGATCTAGAAAGGATTATGCATTCCTAGTGGATGAACTCAGAACTCGCCAGATACAATACAGATGGGAGGTTCCAGAAGTATTGGTGGTGAACTACTTAGGAGAAAGATATCATCTTAGCTCAGTCTGGAAAGCAAGAGATTTTTACAGCAATGTATTAAAGGCTGGATACCCTCCATCTCCAGGATCTAGAGGAAGAAAAGAAGCAGGGGAAGATAAACAGGAAGATATCCAGGCACAAGCGGGTGCTGCTCAAACCCTGGACCTACTTGAGACAGAAGAAATCATGGAACAAAGACAAACCTGAGCGGTTACCAAACGTAAAGAGCAAGAATTAAAGATGCAACAAGCCCAGACAACAATCCAAGAAACTATAAGCATAAATACAGAAGCTGTGGGGGGAGCCAGACCGAAGAAGAAATTCCAGCAGGAGTTCCAGGTGGCTCTTAAAAAGCTTCAGGGGTCTGAAGATGACAATTCAATTTCTAACCTGGAACGTTAATGGTTTAAATTCACCACAAAAAAGGAAAAAAATATTCCACTACCTGAAACAATTTAAAAATGATGTGATTTGTCTGCAAGAAACACATATTAGAACACAGGACCAGAAATATCTGATGAATGCAAGATTGGGACTACATTTTGTGGCATCTGCTCCGGAGAAGAAAAATGGTATAGTTATATGCTTAAGAAAAGATTTAAAGGCTGAATTAATTGAAGCAGATCCTCAAGGAAGATATATTGCAATTGAACTATTAATAGAAGGAAAGAAAATACTTTTAACAGGAGTATATGCCCCCAATCAATAACAAGAGAAATTTTACAAGTTGCCTCATACCAAATTAATACAATGGGATTATAGATCGTGTATATTACTGGGTCATTGGAACGGAGTATTGAACACCATGAAGGACAAGAAGAGACTTTTGCAAAATACTCAAACACGAGCAAGATTGCCTAAATCTTTTTTTGACATGATAGATGATATGGAATTGAGAGATATCTGGAGAGAACGGAATCTTAAAGAATGGGACTTTACATTTTTTTCCAATAGGCATCACTCCTTCTCTAGAATTGATTTTATACTAATTACAAATGATTTCCTTTCCAGGGTGAAGAAGATGAAGATATGCCCGAGAACTCTAACAGATCATTAGAGTTTGGATGGAATTGGAATATGGAGAGGGATTTAGGAGGTCTTGGAGGTTAAATGAAAATCTATTTAGATACGAGAGAAATGTTATAGAATGCAAAAAATTATTGAAAGAATATTTTGCTTTTAACATGCATAAGGGGACACCTATGGAAATGGTTTGGCACGCAAGTAAAGCATATATGAGAGGTGTTTTAATAAACTTAAATAACCTATATAGACGTAGACAGGGAGAAAAACGAAGGGAATTGGAAGAAGAGATTAAAAAAAGAAAGAGCAGGTGCTAATATCTAACCCAGATGATAAGAAGACAAAAGAAGCAATCACGCAAGGGCAGTTTAACATGTTGATGTCAGATCAAGTAGCCACTAATCTGCTATACGCTAAACATAATACTTTTTGTAATGCAAATAAACCAGGCAGGTGGTTAGCATACATGTTAAGGAAGAAACAAAAGTCTTGTACTATAGAGAAAATAGAATACAAAGGTAAAGAAGTCTATCAACAGGATACGATTAAAAAGGCTTTTTCAGAATTCTATACTAGACTGTATGCTGGTGATAAAATACAAGGTTTAGATATAGATAGATATTTGGAGAAAGGGAAAATCCCAATAGCTACAGATGAGCAAAGTGAAAGACTGAATCAACCGGTAACCACGGAGGAAACTCTCCTGGCTATTAAGCAGTTAAAAATTGGCAAGGCCCCTGGTACAGATGGATTGACAGCGGTTTATTACAAAAAGTTACAATTAGAAATGGTAGAATCTCTTAAGGAATTATTTAATAAAATTCAATTGGAAGGAAGGGTACCACCATCTTGGAGAACAGCCTTTATTTCCCTGATTCTGAAAGAAGATCAGGATCACACTCAGCCAAAAAATTATAGGCCTATATCATTACTTAATATAGATTATAAATTTTTTGCTAAAATATTAGCAAATAGGCTGATGTCAGTTATACAACAAACGATTCACAATGATCAATCTGGTTTTATACAGGGGAGACAAATGAAAAGTAATGTAAGACAAGTTGTTAATATATTGGAATATTTGGGGAAGAATAACCAAGTCCCCGCAGTGCTTATATTCTTAGACGCGGCAAAAGCATTTGATCGAGTGAATTGGCAATTTCTAATGAAAATAATACAAAAGATGCAATATACCAGAAACAGACAGCACAAATTATAGTTAATGGTAGTTTAACAGAATCCTTTAAAATTGAAAAAGGAACAAGACAGGGGTGTCCCCTGTCTCCATTATTGTTTATCTTAACCTTGGAGTTATTGTTGAACAGAATACGTGGGTCAGATGATCTACAAGGAATTAAGATTAGGTATTATGAATATAGAGTACGAGCATTTGCGGACGACTTGGTTGTAACTTTAACCCAACCAGGGAAATCAGCTATAGGTTTAATGAACATAATTAATCAATATGGTCAAGTATCTGGGTTTAAAATAAATCTAGGGAAAACAAAGATGATAGTTAAAAATATGACCATAAATCAAAAACAAGAATTAGAAAGAGTAACAGGATGTGAGATAGTAAAAAAGGTTAAATATTTAGGAGTTCATATTACAACCTCAAATGGGAAATTATATAAGTATAATTATGAACCATTATGGCATAAAATACAGGCAGGGATGACTAAATGGAAAAAACTACAATTGTCTTTGTTGGGAAGGATAGCAGCAGTAAAAATGAATGTTTTGCCCAAGTTTCTATTTCTTTTTCAAATGATACCAATACTCAAAAAAGATGCAAATTTGGAAGAATGGCAGAGAGGTATTAATAATTTTGTTTGGGCAGGGAAGAAACCGAGAATAAAACTTAAAATAATGCAAGATATACATGAAAGGGGAGGTTTGAAAATGCCCAACTTAAAATTATACTATGAAGCAGTAGTTTTATCAACAATTAGCAATTGGATTAATTTAACAGAGGATAGAATACTGAATATTGAGGGATATGATTTGGTATACAGTTGGCATGCTTACTTAATATATGATAAGAAGGTGGACAAGATTTTTAAAAGCCATATTTTAAGGAATGCTCTACTGCGTGTCTGGAAAAAATATCAATATAAGTTAAATGATAAGATACCTATGTGGGTAGTGCCCAGACACGCAATAGAGAATATAAGTATAGAACAAAACCAGGATGTAATTACATATAGAGAGCTTCTTAACATAGAAAGAGGCGTACTACAGCTAAAGCCTTTGAATGTACTAAGAGAGGAAAGGGTAATTCAAACCTGGTTTCAGTATGGACAGTTACAGGCTAGATGGAAAAAAGATCAGAAAATTGGTATCATGCAAAATGAGGATAATTTGGCAAAACAAATTAGGTACCAGGGTCAAATGCATATAAAAATGTTGTATAATATACTGATAGAAATAGATTCTGAAACAGAGTTAGTTAAAGATTGTACGATAAAATGGGCACAAAACTTTGAAGAACCAATAATGATGGAAACATGGGAAAAGATTTGGGTAAAAAATGTAAAATGTACACAAGCTCAAAACTTGATAGAGAATTTCTATAAGATGTTTTTTAGATGGCATTTAGATCCTAAAAATGTAGCTTGTATGTATCCGAATTTACAACCTAAATGTTGGAGATGTGACTGTACTGATGCTACGTATTACCATATATGGTGGACTTGCAAAAAAGTTAAAGCATTTTGGATAAAAATATGGTGGATTATTCAAAATATTCTTAAAAAGAGGATAAAGCTCACTCCCCAGCTGTTCTTGTTAGGGATAATTACAGACTGTACAGTTATAGAGACTAATTTGATTCTGAATTTAACAACGGCAGCAAGATTGCTGGTGGCGCAGTACTGGAAGAAGGAAGAGTTGCCTACTATTCAAGAATGGATGCTAAAAGTAGTAAACTTAGCAGAGATGGCCAAAATCTCAGCATATCTCAAGGACCATTCAGATGAGAAATACAAGTTGGAATGGAGAAGATGGATTGAATATATTCAAAATAAATATCGGACTAAGAAATTCCAATTAGCTTATGAGTGAAAGAACAAGGTTTGTTATAATTTATCTAATGTTAGCTTAACAAAAAGAAGAGTTAAAGTACAAGAGGAGGAAGATGTTAAAGTTAGTTAGCTTATGTTAGCGTATGATTGTTAAACGTTTATACCCTGTATTTTGCTCTGGGAGGTTGGGGGGAGGGAGGGCTGGAGGGGGGTGAGTGGGACCGGGGTGGAGGGAGGGGAGGGGAAGGGGATATATTTGTAAAATTTATTAAAACTCTTTAATAAAAAAAAAAGGAGAGAGGCCAGGATTATGATGCAAGAGATTGAGAATTAATCAATTTACTCATTTTCATCAATTTACCCAAATAAACTGTTCCTAAAAGGGAAAGGGTAAATTGTGAAAATATGGGTGAAACCATCCAAATTATTTGGGTAAAGAGACACCATTTTGAATGTATCCATATATCTAGCTAGCAAGCAAGCTTTTCTGGAAAATCACAGCTTGGAGCAAAATCAGAAAGTTATAGTGACCTGACCAGAAATAGCCTGATGGTTTGGAAGCCCCCTTTGTAACAGGAGATGTTTTGCAGGAAGCCGGTAATAATCTTATTGTTTAGTTCTGGGAAAATGGGGTCTTTTGGAGCTTTCTGAAAGGTCAAATGATGTTGACTGGAATTTACCTGGGTTTTTGGGAACATTTGGAGAAATTCCATTTTTGTATGTGTCCGCATAATTAATGCCAGCTAGGATCACTTGATGTCAAGCATTGTTATCATGTACGCAAATGTATTTTTGTATAACGCATTTTGATAATACCCAAAGCCTTCATTTTGTGTATTTAAGGCACACCTATGTACCTTGTAGTTATTCTCTCTCCTTTTGAGAATCCTATATGCACATGGTAGTTATGAATAAAGCTTTTTGTTGTCTATAATCTCCGTTTCATTTTTCTTGCGTTTATAGACAATATATGGGATATTTTTCTCACACCGTGTCTTCTCCATCTTGAAGGCCCCAATCCATGTGAGCTATCTGTGAATTAAGAGTACGTTTTGAAGCATGGGCTTTGCTATTTACTTCCTTATCTAATTTAGAGATGTAGTTTCCCATTAGAGACTTTAATTCTTCAATCTTTTTGTTTTCTTCCAAGACTGGTCAAGTATATCAATAACTGTTTGTGCTGTCAGGAGGCAATTTTTGGCAACCAAATCCAAGTTGCCTTTAAAATTGCTCTTAGCATTACCCTTGTTCTCCCCTCTGTCTCCTAATGGAGCCTCATTTTCCAGAGAAAGACAGTCATCCTCCTCCCACTTCAGTAAGGAGCAGGCCTTATTTACTGAGATTATGAGGGAGCAGGGGGAAGCAAAAAAAGAAGACGTCTTACTTGCAGTGTCCATTATCTGAAATAAGTCTTTTTTCTTTGGTTGTCTGGTGTCGTTGCCACCATGTTGTGTTTAGGGTTTCCTCCCGGCTGTTTTTCCAATTTATTCCTCCTTTTAAATTTTCTTTTCAAGACCCTTTTTGCTTTTGCTGTTAGCTTTTGTTTCTGTATCCTTGGGTGGTTTAAAAGATTTTAAAACATACTCCCACTTCATCAGCAAATACTTGAAGCTGATAAGTTCTGGAACTCATAGTCTAAAACCTAATCCTAAATCTAAAAACCTAAAATTACTACTCCTAATAAAACTAACTTTACTAGTTTATAAATAATATTACATAAAAAATAAACTATTTTACAACCATATAAAAGTAGCTATAATAGGCTCACTAAAAGGGCTGTCACAGGGCAGCCATCTTGAAAACCACTCTTTATTACCATCAATAAACATTTATTGAGGAGAGGGGTGTGGCTAGCACCATGGCAAGACAATGCATCCCTTAGGCGCTCCTGGGGGACAGCGTTGAATCCTACTGCCGGGATGGTCCATTTGGACCAGAATCACCTCGTAGGGGTGAGAAAGAAGAGAGCATGTTCTGTGGATCTCAGGGAGCCGGCAAACTCCCTGATCGTCTCAGATAAGGCTCTCAAACTCGACAGAATGGAAACAAAAGCCATTACGTGCTGGACCGAAGCTAGGGCAGCCACAGAAGGGAAGCATTAAAGAGAGAGACTGTCATTGTGATCAATCTGGGTGAGAGATTTTCAACCTACTTTTTTAAAAATTGGAAACAGTGTTAAGAGTCCCTCTGGGAAGTAGCTAGTGGAAGTGGGACTCCAAGAAGTGAGTGGATTTGTTTTTCCTTTCCACCACCACCCTGCGCAGTGGTGAGAAGAGCTTTTATGGGCCGTTCTTAAAACAGGAAGTGAGATCGGAGGAACTTTTAGAAAGAGTGAAAAGACCTTATATGAAAAGCTGGACTGGATACCCCAAATGTACAAATGTATTATTGGACTGTAGAAAAGTATTGAACTTTCACAATGCTTCGGTAAGCTGAATTGCCTTCTGTTCCTACTTTATTTTACTTTATTTGTGTTTAAAAATCAAAGACTGAACTGGATATACTGTCTGAGAGAGCAAGGGATCAATATAACGTGGTATTCTCATGTGCAGATACAGTCTAGATATGAGAAAGATGCTAAATTACAGGGTTTTTACAAAGAATTAATGGAGTTAGATAAAATCTTAACAGGAACAGAAGAAAGGTTAATAAAGAAACTGTATAATTACTTATTGGGCAAAAAAATTGGAAGAGGAACAAGTAAAAGAGACAATGATAGCATGGGTGAAAAATTTTGGCTATACGATAGAATTAGATAAATGGTAGAAATTGTGGGATAGGAATTATAAACTAACAATGTCAACTGCATATAAAGAGAATTTGTATAAGATGTTTTACAGATGGCATCTACCACCGGCGAGGTTGGCAAAGATGTTTAAAGACAACTCAGCTAAATGTTGGAAGTGCCACCAAATACCTGGATCTTACTATCATATGTGGTGGACATGTGGAGAGGCAAAGAAGTATTGGACAAAAATTAAGACATGGTTGGAAGAGATGATACAACAACGTATTGAGCTGAAGTCAGAAACATTTCTGTAAGGAATCCTACCTGAAATTTATAAAAAAGAGAATGTAAATTTAATACATTGATGTATTAACTGCAGCTAGAATTGTATTTGAACAACATTGGAAAAGTGTAGAGATTTCTATTGATGAGAAGGTGATAAGGAAAATATTAGAATGTGCAGAAATGAACAGGTTAACATTAGCAATTAAGGAGAAAGAGCAAACTAAATATTGTATGATTTGAGAAGTATTTTAACAATGGTTGGAGAATAAAAAATGAGTTTGGAAATGAAGAAAGCTAAAAAATAAGTAGACAATAGAGATATAAATAAGATGAAAACTGTTAGTATGTGTATGATGAGAATAATGATGTTTAATGTTAATATGATATCATTATGTTATGAATTATGTTGTTATGCAGATCCTGAAGTACTTTTGCGTGATTTCTTATCACTTGCCCAATCAGAATCTGCATAACAACATAATTCTGCATAATCAGTATGTGTTGGTTCTAGAAATAACTTCATGTGTTTAGTGTGTTTCAGGTATTTTAATAACTTCTTAACGCATGTCCAATGAAATTGTGTTGCCTTACCTATGTGTCGTGATAAGAGATTAACACTAAGTGCAATGTCGGGTCTCGTCCAACTACTAATGTACAATAGTGACCCAATGACTGAACGATATAGTGTTTGATCTTCGAACTCAGGACTTGGTTCATGTGTTAAGTTGTGAAAATCTGTTTGCATGGGTGTCTTTGTTGTGTTAGCATCTTTCATGTTGCAATGATGCAGAATGTGGTCAATTTTCTCCTCTTGTGAAAGACTAAACCCCTTCTGTGTTTTGTCAATCTAAACACCTAAGTAAGTGCTAATATGACCTAAAGATTTCAATGTGAAGTATCTCTGCAAACTTTTAGCAAAAATCTCACTCATTTTCTTATTTGGACCAATATAAACAATATCATCAACATAAACAAGAATGATCTCATATGCATTGTTAGATCTTTTTGTGAACACGCATTCATCAGTTTCGGACTTAATAAAGCCCATTGAATTTAGTTTGTCAGTAAGACATAAGTACCACATTAAACCTGACTGTTTCAGACCATAAAGACTTTTGTTCAGGAACCAGGTATCCCCTTCTTGCTGTCGGAATAATGGAGGGCTTCTCACGTAGATCTCTTCATCTAGGTCAGCATGTAGATAAGCCGTGTCCACATCAAACTGGAAAACTTCTAAACCAAGAATAGTTGCAGTGGTTAAAGCAATTTTTACACTCTCAGTTCTGACTGTTGCTGAGTAAGTGTTTGTGTAATCCTCAGGATAACGTTGAGCGAAACCCTAAGCTACAAGTCTGGCCTTGTACAATGACTCACCATTTGGCTTCTTTTTGATTCTGTAGACCCATCTAGTGCCAATGACTTTTTTGTTTGCTGGAGGTTTTGCTGGTGTAAATACATTAAGTTTCTTTAAACTGTCCATTTCATCCTGCATTGCCTCATACCATTTGTCTTGCTCCGAATCAGGAAGCTGCTTGATTTGTGTAAATGTATCAGGAGGAAGTGTAACATTGCAAATCAAAGGCAAGGGTGTTTTTGTCAGTTGCCACGAATATCGTTGTGGAGGGATTCCTTTTGTGACCCTCTTGGAACGTCTCGGAACAACAGTCCATTCTTCTTCTGCTTCTTGTCCTCGTCCTCACTTTCGTCGCTAGCATCAGCATCTGCGGCTTGCGAAGATGGAACATCAGGTTGTGAAGAACTGGTAGAAGGAATATCTGCCTGTGAATCTTGGTCATCAGGCTGTGTGGCATCTGCAACATCATCTCTAGGAAAATAAACTCCAGGATCATTAGAATGAATTCTGGACCAGTCAATATCTTCCTCAAAATTAGCAGATTGTGAAATCACAATTACATGTTTTGGGTCAATAAATTTGCTCCATTTTGAATTATCATCAATACCCATAAATCTCAGTCTCTTTGCTACTGGACCTCCTTTTCTTCTTTGAGCTAAGGGAGTGTTCACCATAGCGTATGAACCAAAAATATGGAGGTTCTTAAGATCGGGCTTGTAGCCATACTTCATGAAGAAAGGAGTCTGATTTATTACACTGCTCCAAGTACAGTTGACAATGTAATTTGCATATTTGATAGCTTCACCCCAGTATGGGTTACTGAGATTGGCGTCTTCTAGGAGAGAACGCATCATGGTTTCTAGGACCCCTTGTCTTCGTTCTGCGACTCCGTTATGAGCTGGTGTGTATGGAGCGGATGTCTGATGAAGAATTCCATTCTTACGCATCCACTCCTGGAAACGCTGAGACATGAATTCTGCACCACAGTCACTCTGGATTCTGGCGATGCGAACTTGGTGTTGGGTAGAAACAAATGCTGCAAAGTCTTTAAAGATCTGAAAGGTCTCAGATTTCTCTTTCATAGGATATACAAATCCATATCTAGAATGATTATCAACAATTTTCAGAAAATACTTTCTACCACCAATTGTTGGTGGAAAAGGACCTACTAAGTAACTTCTGGGAACCGGCACCGGCCCTGTCGCTCGATCGCCCTTGTCGTCCCAACGCAGCTCGCTCGCTCGCTCCCCCGCCCATCCGCACTAAACTTGCTAGCCCAGCCCGCTGCTCACTGATTGGCCGCGAGGGGGGCGGCAGGAGGCTAACTAGCCATGCCAAGGAAGAAAAAAAAAACACAGACATGGAACGCGCTCGGAAGGATCCATTCCCTCAGACACAGAGATGCAGGACTTTTCACACTGGCTTCCAACTTCCCAAACTCCAGTAACTGGACTGGATGAAGACCCTGCTATGGGGGAAGGAGCTGCAGGAGGTGAAATCTATGGACTGAGGTCAGTAGTTCCCCCTTCTCATTAT
This sequence comes from Natrix helvetica, assembly GCF_964273705.1. NCBI lineage: Eukaryota > Metazoa > Chordata > Lepidosauria > Squamata > Natricidae > Natrix > Natrix helvetica. Next base: position 11,660,198 of record NC_138555.1, on the reverse strand, counting down.
GCAAGTTCCCAAATACCTCCAAGAGATTATAACATGTTGGGGGCAAAGCCAAAACGTTCCACGTTACCAGAGCAACTTCACTCCCAAACTCTTGGAGATTATGAAACAATTGATGTCTGGCCAAAGCCCTCGCGGCAACTGCCGGCAGAGGAAAAACACCCCCACGCAGAAAGTAAAACTTATGAATCCTTCTTAGGCCCTACGGAAGAAATGAAAAGCTATCGTGACCAGATAAAGCGTTTTGAAAAACAAGCCCGAGAAGCTAGAAAATATTTTGAAAGATTGGAGAGAAGTAGGAGGGGTTCCCCCACTCCCAAAATGTCTGAGGACGCCATCTTGTCTTCTTCTAAACAACCTAAGACACCCCCCCAGAGGACATTGTCTTAGGCGAATCAGAACAGAGAGATATGTACACGTCACCGAGGTCATGTGATCTCCTTTGTTCTACTTCTTCTGCCACGTACAAAGGCCTGGTGCAGCCAAGAAGTGAAGCTGCACTGCCATCTGCTGGCGGAGAAAATTTATTAGAGCAACAATTAAAGGAATTGCACCGAAACTGGACAGATCTATCTATAAGTCGTCCAGATGCCCAAGCATTGCCTCCAAAGGTTAAGTCTTCAGCGCCCCCTGGTGGTGTTGGATCCTCCCTAGATGGAACAAGGCAAAGCCAAAGGCAAATGCAAGCAAGCCAATTTAATGTTGCCACACAAAGCCCAATGGTGCAATTACAGCACCCCCTGGTTCAACAACCAGCTTTTCAACCTGCACAGCAAGTTGTTCAAATGCATATCCCTCAGCAGGCATTTTCTGTCACTCCTTTGACTGGTGAGTCAAAATTAAAGGAGTCAGGACAGAATTATAAAGCCTGGGTCAGTGAAATTGCACTCTTGCTTCCCAGAAAAGGCACACACTGTATGTTTTTTTTAATCCTCCTGCCCAGCCATGGACTCCTGCAATGAGAGACCTAGAGACCAGAGCATGTACAACTTTGCTCATGTCGATGGAAACTGAACTGCAGGTTACCTTTCCACCTGATGCAACAGCCCAACAAATTTGGGCTATTTTGGAAGATTGCTACAGGCCCATTTCAATTGAATCTTCATGTTTGCTCATGTCTGAGTTCCATGGTTCGAAGTTGAAACCTGGTGAACGAATTGGTGGACATTTGACCAAACTGAAAAGAATGAGAAGTGAATTGAGAGAAAGTGGCCATGTAATCGATGATATCCAAATGATTAGCATCATCATTAACTCATTGAATTATGAATGGAAAGATGCCGTTGCAAAGATTAACCACGTGCCTATTGCCCAACGCACGGTTAACCACGTTTGTAGACTTTTAGTGGAGGAGGAAGCTATCAAATTAGCCATGCCACATCTGCAACGACCCCCAGAATCAAAGGCTCCAGCTAGACGTCCCTTCCGAGGAAGAGGCTACGCTCCAAGGATGCCAAAATGCTACACCTGTAACCGTGTGGGACATGACACCCGGGATTGTCCCCAACGAGTTCCAGCTCCCGTCACATACCAGCCCAGAGGAACAGACTCCAGAGGCAGAGGTAGAGGTGGAAGACAAGGTCGTCGTGGTCCAAGGCGTGATCCACAAGCTCCACTCGCAACATTGGCCATAACCAACGTTCCACAACCTGATCCAAAGTACGACAGACATCTTTTGTGGACTTTAGATAGTGGAGCAGCTGTGCACGTTACCCACAGAAAGGAACTTTTCACAGAGATGGGCGAGCCAGAGCCCGAGTATCGAGAACTATACTCCTTCACCAACCACACTTGCAAGGTCATGGGAAAAGGAACTGTTTACATTGAAGAGCTTGATACATTCATCCCTGATGTTTATTACATACCTTCAGCAACCAGTAATTTGCTTAGTGAAAGTCACTTGTCTAGAGATTTAAAGTTCCAGGTTCACCACCTTGAAAAAGCAAGTTACATAGTTAAAGATGGAGATATTGTTGTTGAAACCATGCTGATTGGTGGTGTTTATTACTTAAAGCCAAAGCCTAAAAAGCAAGCACAGGCAAGTATGCAAACTCCAAAAAGGGACAGCACGGGCCCAGAGAGAGTTGCTTCAGAGAGAGAACCCGTTGCTATGCCAAAGGCTCCTAAAGCCAACAAACAGAGAAAACAGAAGCAGGTTGCTCAGAGCAAACCTGAGGTTCCTCATGAAACTGTTAATGTTGAGAATTCACTAACTGGTAAACCTTTGCATTCCAGGTGTATCCACAAGTGGCACAGAAGATTGGGGCATGCCAGTTTCTGTGTTCTTAGAAAGATGCCGGAGTTCGCAAAAGGTTTGGATCTAAAGGGGTGTAAGGTGTTTTTGGATTGTGCAGTTTGCAGGAAGGCTAAATCCAAAGCAGCTGCAATTCCCAAACACGCTACACGCCTGTCAACACGCATTTTTGATTTGGTACACACTGACATAGTGGGTCCTTTCCCACCATCATTTGGTGGTAGAAAGTATTTTCTTAAAATTGTTGATAATCATTCTAGATATGGATTTGTATATCCTATGAGAGAGAAATCTGAGACCTTTCAGATCTTTAAAGACTTTGCAGCTTTTGTTTCTACACAATACCAAGTTCGCATCGCCAGAATCCAGAGTGACCGTGGTGCAGAATTCATGTCTCAGCGTTTCCAGGAGTGGATGCGTAAGAATGGAATTCTTCATCAGACATCCGCTCCATATACACCGGCTCATAACGGAGTCGTAGAAAGAAGACAAGGGGTTCTACAAACCATGATGCGTTGTCTTCTAGAAGATGCCAATCTCGGTAGCATATACTGGGGTGAAGCAATCAAATATGCAAATTACATTGTCAACCGTACTTGGAGCAGTGTAATCAATCAAACTCCTTTCTACATGCTGTATGGCTACAAGCCTGATCTCAAGAACCTCCACATTTTTGGTTCATACGCTATGGTGAAAGTCAAAGAAGAAAGGGACGTCCAGTAGCAAAGAGACTGAGATTTATGGGTATTGATGATAATTCAAAATGGTGCAAATTCATTGATCCTAAACATGTGATTGTCATTTCACAATCTGCTAATTTTGAGGAAGACATTGACTGGTCCAGGATTCATTCCAATGATCCTGGAGTTTATTTTCCTAGAGATGATGTTCCAGATGCCACGCAGCCTGATAACAATTCACAGGCAGATATTCCTTCTACCAGTTCTTCACAACCTGATGTTCCGTCTTCGCAAGCCGCGGATGCTGATGCTAGCAACGAACGTGAGGACGAGGACGAAGAAGAAGAAGATGACTGGACTGTTTTTCCGAGACGTTCCAAGAGGGTCACAAAAGGAATCCCTCCACAACGATATTCGTGGCAACTGACGAAAACACCCTTACCTTTGATTTGCAACGTTACTCTTCCTCCTGAGACATTCACACAAATCAAACAGCTTCCTGATTCAGAGCAAGACAAATGGTATGATGCAATGCAGGATGAAATGGACAGTTTAAAGAAACTTAATGTATTCACACCTGCAAAACCTCCAGCAAACAAGAAAGTCATTGGCACTCGATGGGTCTACAGAATCAAGAAGAAACCGAATGGTGAGTCCTTATACAAAGCCAGACTTGTAGCTCAGGGTTTTGCTCAACGTTATCCTGAGGACTACACAAACACTTACTCACCAACAGTCAGAACTGAAAGCGTAAAAATTGCTTTAACCACTGCAACTATTCTTGGTTTAGAAGTTTTCCAATTTGATGTGGACACAGCTTATTTACATGCAGACCTAGATGAAGAGATCTACGTGAGAAGCCCTCCAGGATTCCGAAAGCAAGAAGGGGATACCTGGTTCCTGAACAAAAGTCTTTATGGTCTGAAACAGTCAGGTTTAATGTGGCATTTATGTCTTACTGACAAACTAAATTCAATGGGCTTTATTAAGTCCGAAACTGATGAATGCGTGTTCACAAAAAGATCTAACAATGCATATGAGATAATTCTTGTTTATGTTGATGACATTGTTTACATTGGTCCAAATAAGAAAATGAGTGAGATTTTTGCCAAAAGTTTGCAGAGATACTTCACACTGAAATCTTTAGGTCACATTAACACTTATTTAGGTGTTCAGATTGAAAAGACACAGAAGGGGTTTAGTCTTTCACAAGAGGAGAAAATTGACCACATTCTGCATCATTGCAACATGAAAGATGCTAACATAACAAAGACACCCATGCAAACAGATTTTCACAACTTAACACATGAACCAAGTCCTGAGTTCGAGGATCAAACACTTTATCGTTCAGTCATTGGTTCACTATTATACATTAGTAGTTGGACCAGACCTGACATTGCATTTAGTGTTAAACTTTTATCACGACACGTAGGTAATAATAATAATAATAATAATAATAATAATAATAATAATAATAATAATAATAATAATAATAATAATAATAATAAATATTTATTTCTTAGCCGCACCCTCTCCCGAAGGACTCGGGGCGGCGTACAACAAAACACATAAAGTACATATCTAGACAGGACATACATATAACAAAGACATATAATAAGACGTGTACAAGGAGGAGGTGGGCTGTTGGATAAAAACAATTAAAATCACAATGTTTAAAAACCCCTAAATAAATAAATACAATTAAATTACATAAATAAAAACCCGTCAGGAGCGATATAGTTAGATCATGGTTGAGCCAGGCCAGCTACTTGGAATAGGTGGGTCTTGAGCTTTACACGGTAAGGCAACACAATTTCATTGGGCATGCATTAAGAAATTGTTGAAATACCTGAAACATACTGAAGCATACTAAACACATGAAGTTATTGCTAGAACCAACACACACTGATCAACCAAAGTTAATTTGCTATGCCGACGCTGATTGGGCAAGTGATAAGAAATCACGCAAAAGCACTTCTGGTTACATGATGTTCCTGAATGGATGTCCTGTTTATTGGCAAGTGAGAAAACAGAGTTTTGTTTCATGTTCATCTACTGAAGCTGAATATGCTTGTGTTTCAGATGCTTGTAATTCTCTAACGTGGTTTGATGCTTTGATCACAGATATCTGGACACGTCCGATTTGACCAATCACCGTGATGGAAGATAATGTATCTGTGGTTTATATTTCTGAGTCACATTTCACAGGTTCTAGGTCCAGACACATTGACATTCGTTATCAAAACACAAAGCAATTAGTTAAGCAAGGTTTTGTTAAATTGCAATATGTTTCTACACATGATCAGATTGCTGATATGCTTAACAAACCACTTGCCGCAGGTCAACACGAGTATCTGCGAAAGAAGATGTGCCTTAATTGATGATTTGATGACGTCAGCTCAACTAGCAAAAGAAGGGGTGTCACTGCGTTAAATTGTTTGCTAGTCTGAACTGAATAGCTGAACTGAAAGAGTTACTGCGCAGGTCATAAGGTCTTATCAGCAATGATGTACTGCGCCTGCTCTTCACACATTCCAGAGACTTCTCTTTCCTTTTTGATCTTTGTCCGTCTGCCAGGAAGCTGGTAGACAAATTGCTTCTGCCAAAATGTAACAATTATATAGATTTGTTTTATTTCTTTATTTCTTATTTTTGTATTAAAGCTTGTTTTTAATTAGAATATGTTTTCCGGGAATTTTTTTTTTTTTTTTGCACCTTAAAGATAATGCTGTTTGGAAAAGCCGCGATCTAAGACCTCATCTAGTTCAGGGTGAAATATGTTCCCCTGACAGTTTCATCCTAATGCAGTGCATGCAATTAAAGTCTTGCTTTCTGTGTCTCTCCTATGTGCAGGTTGTTGGAGCATGAGGTGGTGGTGCAGAAGACGCAAAAAAGGAGAGTAATTTTCCTTTTCTATTATTTTGTGTGCTGGTTTCATCCCAATGCAGTGCATGCAATGAAAGAGTTCATTTCTGTGTCTCTTCTTTGTGCAGCCCCTTCATTGGAGTCCGTGATACTGAAGACTGGCAAGAACAGTCATCTTCCTTCTGTAGGTAGCTCTTTTATTGTTTTTGTACTTATTTTAATCTTATTGTAGTTCATCCATTGGGGCAAAGAATTCAGTGACATCGTCTTGGCCACTCCCACCCAGTCACATGGTCGGCAAGCCACTCCCACCCGGTCACATGGCCGGCAAGCCACTCCCACCAGGTCACATGGCCGGCAAGCCACTCCCACAAAGGAGGCCACACCCACAGAGTAGGTTCCAAAAAAATTTGAAACCCACCACTGCTTCTATGCCACTTGTGGATACACCTGGAATGCAAAGGTTTACTAGTTAGTGAATTTTCAACATTAACAGTTTCATGAGGAACCTCAGGCTTGCTCTGAGCAACCTGCTTCCTTATTTTCTGTTTGTTGGCTTTAGGAGCCTTTGGAGTAGCAACAGGATCTCTCTCTGGGCCTGTGCTTTCCCTTTTTGGAGTTTGCATACTTGCCTGTGCTTGCATTTTAGGTTTTGGCTTTAAGTAATAAATACCACCAATTAGCATGGTTTCAGCAACAATATCTCCATCTTTAACTATGTAACTTGCTTTCTCGAGGTGGTGAACCTGGAACTTTAACACTCTAGACAAGTGACACTGACTAAGCAAATTACTGGTTGCTGAAGGTATGTAATAAACATCAGGGATGAATGTATCGAGCTCTTCAACGTAAACAGTTCATTTTCCCATGACCTTACAAGGGTGGTTGGAGAAGGAATACAGTTCCCGAAGATCAGCTTCAGGCTCGTGCATCTCTGTGAAAAGTTCCTTTCTGTAGGTAACGTGTAAAGCTGCACCACTGTCCAAAGTCCACAAAAGCTGTGATTCGTACTCTGGATCAGGTTGTGGATCGTTGGTTAAGGCAATGTGGAGAGTGGAGCTTGTGGATCACGCCTTGGACCACAACGACTTTGTCTTCCTCCTCTACCTCTGGAGTCTGTTCCTCTGGGCTGGTATGTGACGGGAGCTGGAACTCGTTGGGGACAATCCCAGGTGTCATGTCCCATACGGTTGCAGATGTAGCATCTCGGCATCCTTGGAGCATAGACTCTTCCTCGGAAGGGACGTCTAGCTGGAGCTCTTGATGCTGGTGGCCCTCGTAAATGCGGTGTGGCTAACATAAGTGATCCTTCTTCAATTAAAAGTCTGCAAACATATTCTACTGTGCGTTGAGGAATAGGCACATGATTAATCTTTGCAATGGCATCTTTCCATTCATAATTCAATGCGTTAATGATAATTCTGATCATTTGAACATCATCAATAAAATGGCCTCTTTCTCTCAATTCTTTTCTCATTCCTTTCAGTTTGGTCAAATGTCCACCACTTTGTTCACCAGGTTTCAACTTCGAACCATGGAACTCAGACATGAGCAAACATGAAGATTCAATTGAAACGGGCCTGTAGCAATCTTCCAAATGGGCCCAAATTTGTTGGGCTGTTGCATTAGGCGAAAAAATAACCTGCAGTTCAGTTTCAATGGACATTAATAATGTTGTGCAAGCCTTAGTATCTAAGTCTCTTATTGCAGGAGTCCATGGCTGGGCAGGAGGATTAAACAACATACAATGGGTACCTTTTCTGCGAAGCAAGAGTGCAATTTCACTGACCCAGGCTTTATAATTTTGCCCTGACATCTTTAACTTTGACTCACTAGTAAAGAATGCTTGTTGAGGGATGCACATTTGAAAAGCTTGCTGCTGTTGCACCTGTGGTTGCTGTGTTACAGCTGGAGCTGGTGTTTGGGCAGCAAAATTAACATGGCTTGCTTGGGGGGAAGGTATCTGCCTTTGCTGCATTAAGTATTGTTGTGTTCCATCTGAGAAGGCACGTGCACCATCAATGGATGCTGAAAATTGGGCCTTTGGAGACACTTTTTACCTTGCAGCCTGAATATATGAGTAATCTGCTCTCTGTAGTAAATTATTTCCGCCAGGAGATGGCGCTGCAGCCACATCTCTTGGCTGTAATATTTCTGCCTTCGTGGCATGGGCCATTGGAGAACAAAAGAAATCACGTGACAATTGTGACGCGTGCACATCTCTCTGCTCTGATTTGCCTGACACAATATCCTCCAGGGGTGTGTCTTAGGCTTTGGAGAAAAAGGCAAGATGGCGTTTTCAGAAATTTGTTACTTTAAATGCTTAAGAGATGTAATTGGTTTATTACCTCAAGCAGCCATAAGAGGGAGCCAGAATGGCTGTTAGCTCTCTGTTTTGTTAGATGCTGGTCGGTGTATTGTGAGGTATTGTGGTTTGCTACTGTTAGCTATATTCTGTGTGCTAGACTGACTATTTTGATAACTGAATTACTGAACCGTGTATGACTTGGACTGTAAACTGAACTCTGAATACCTCTATATTTCTACATAGTAAACTACTATATTGTTATACTATTCAGTGTCTCTGTATGCTGGTTTGTGCATATTATTCCATATCACTCTCATTACGCTTCTTTGCATACTCGCTCTCCTAACGGGGAGCATAATTACTTAACAGATTTGATTTTTTTCTCCTTTTTTTTTAGGTAGGTGACGTGACTAGAAGTTAGGTAGGAGAGAAAGAAAATGTTTTTTAACGAAGGGTGACATGATTAAAAGTTAGAATAAGGTATAATTGAATAATGACAGACTGCAACTTAATATAAATATGTATTACTATTAGAAATATATAAGTTGGTTGAAAGTAATAACTATGACTAATGCTATTAGTTTTATTTGTATTAGAATGTATGACACCCAGGTGCCACACTGTTTATGCATTGATATGTTTGTAAATAAAATAAAAAAACATTTAAAAAAGGAATGGATTAAAGAATCCTTGTGAGCTCATCCAGCTCCACAGCTTCCTACAGCTTCCCTCTGTACCAGTGTATTTGTTCCACGGGACATTTACTAAGAAAAAAGATGTGACCATTGTCTCAGCTGAACCTTTGGAGGAAGACCAATGGAAACATATAATTCATAGAAGAAAACAACAACCAAGCACAATACCTCTGCTGTCTAGTTCAGCCCACTCCAGTGCAGCCCTACTGGAGTTGAGCAATTGACTTCATAGTCCAGTGACGTGCAGTCAGGTGAGGCAAGTGAGGCACAGCCTCACCACTCTCATCATGAAAAAAAAAGTAAAAGGAAAAGCTGAGCTAGTTGCTGCCTCACCGTGGATGACTCTGCTTAACCTCACTGGTGCTCTCCCTCCCCAAGTGTAGTGACTTCCTCCCCAGGCCCCCATTCATTTCTCTCTCTCACACACACAGCTGGATAAAACTATATAAAAATCTAGCCCAGCTTCACTGATTACAAGTTTGAAAAGGCAACGTGGCTCCACCTGCAATCAAACTACACTTGGGGAGGGAGAGCACAAGCGAGCACTGGGGAGACCACAGGAGGAGGCAGGAAGCCAGGCAAAGAGCCATGCTGTAGTACACACACTTCCCCCCAGCCTCTTTCTTTTGGAAGGCTCAGATCGGCTCCTCTCCGGCTTCTCTGCCTCTCCTCTCACCCCAGCCTGCCAGCAGGAGGTGGTGGGTGGGCTTTATTGTGTTCCAGGCATTTCCCACCCAGACAGCAGGCTGCATTTGCAATGGTGGAGGTGTTTGGGGAAGGCAGCAGAGGAATGGGGGGGGGGGAGGATGGCAGAGGAGCTGCTTTCAAGCCACTGGAAAAGATATCCAATCCAACTTTTGTGTGTGGGGGGGGGTTTGTTTGAGAGTGAGTGAGAGAGGGAAGGGGTAGGAGAGATAGGCCAATCCAACGTCTGTGTGTGTGTGTGTGTGTGTTTGAGAGAGGGGGAGGGGAGGAAGGGAGAGAGGGAGGAAGGAGGGGAAGGAGAAGAAAAAGAAAAAGAAAGAAGGAGCAAAGGAGAAAAACAAATGCTGTCGCTTTAAATTGGAACTGAGCATGCCTGGCTGTGGAATTCTGGGAGTTGAAGTCCACAAGTCTAAAAATATTTGAAACCCAGCACTGTGTCAGTGCCTCACCAGTCATAAACCTCACCGCACGTCACTGTCATAGTCTCCCAATGGAAGAAAGCATGCAGACATCTAGAAAAGAGGCATCATCAAGTGTTCCTGTGATAGGAAGAAAAGTAGCCCAGACTTCCCTAGGGAAAAAAAGAAACTGAGTGTTGGTGACAGGTGACTCAATTCTCAGAGGAACAGAATCATCCATCTGTAGACCAGACAACCAATCTAGGAAGGTATGTTGTCTCCCTGGAGCAAAAAATCAAAGATGTGGCTGAGAAACTTACTAAAATAGTCAACCCCACAGATTACTATCCCTTTCTTCTTGAGAGAAATGGGGTTACTCTTGTAAAAGGAAAAAAAACCTCAGCGAATCATATTTACACTTTTCATAACCCAAGCAGCACATCTGTAACACATTAAGATTTTATGTAAAGGATTCATTTTGGAGAAAAACAAGGCTATAAAGTTAATAGGGAAATTCCATGCCAGGTCAGTTTGACATTACTGGAGATTGCCAGTGTCAGTATCAAGAAACTGCCATCATGAGATTGACTGTCTTGTTATTGTCTTATTATGGGGAAATGAGGACAGAAGTAATTCCGAAGGGGATTTTTGATCCGGGAATTTGTTGCCGAGTAGCCAAAAGACTATATAACACAGATATGTAAGGGTGTGTGTGTGGACTATTACTCCAAAATGTATTTAAGCCATGTATTCAGACCTATCTGAAATTTTCTATCTATCTTTCAAGATTGAGAATCCTTTTGCAAAAGGGAACAAAGGATTTTAGAAATGAACCACTGGCTTAAGGGTTGGTGCCACCAAGAGAACTTTGTATTTTTAGACCATGGTCTGCATTACCTACATGAAGGGCTTCTGACAAGGGATGGGCTGCACCTTACAAGAACCAGGAAGAATGTATTCGGAAAACGAACTGGCTCAGTTTATCTGAAGGGCTTTAAACTAAAACTGAGGGAGGAGGGTGACCAATCTTTAGGATCTTTAGGACCTAATCCCAATCATAAACCCCAAGACAACCAACCAAACAAGGAGGTAGAGAGTGATGGGAAGGAAGAAAAACTCAGATACAAACTAGCAGATGTAGGAACCATACCCAAGGCCAAATAAAAAGGACTCAAATGCCTCAAATGCATCAAATACACAAATGCTCAAAGGTTAGGGAACAGACATGGTGAACTTGAAGTATTGGTACACAAGGATGGGTATGATATACTTGCCATTACCGAAACTTGATGGGATGAAACTCACAAGTGGAATGTACTGATGGAAAGATACAAACTGTTCAAAAGAAACGGACCTAACAAAAGAGGAGGTAGAGTTACATTATATGTAAGAGATTAATACATCTCTACAGAGATGCACAAAATCAAGGATGAAAGCCTCCTAGAATGCATATGGGTCAATATAAAAGGAAAAAAGAATGACATTGCTATAGGCATATACTACAGGCCACCCAACCAAGCAGAAGAAATAGATGAACTCTTGGTTAAACAACTAACAAATGTATGTAGAAAACATACCACAGTAGTAATAGAGGATTTAACTACCCTGACATCACTTGGGAGACAAACTTTGCATCTAGTGGGAGATCGAACAGGTTCCTGACCAACCTAGCTGACACCTTTGTCACCCAGAAGGTAGAGGAGGGAACTAGAGGGTCAGCTATACTGGACCTAATTCTTACTAAAGAGAAGAAGTGATAGAGGGGATTGAAGTTGCCAGAACATTGGAGGAGAGTAACCAAGTCACATTGGAATTCAATATAATGCAGACATAAGCAACAGAACATAATCAAACCAGTGTCTTAGACTTTAAAAGAGCTGATTTTAAAAAACTTAGAGAGAGATTGGGAAGGATTCCATGCAGGGGTGGGTTTCAAAAAAATTTACTAGCTATTTTGTGGGTGTGGCCTATTTTGTGGGCATGGCTTGGTGGCCATGTGACTGGGTGGGAGTGGCTTGGTGGTCATGTGACTGGGTGGGAGTAGCTTGGCAGTCATGTGACTGGGTGGGAGTGGCCAAGTCGATGTCACTGAATTCTTTGCCCCAATGAATGACCTACAAAAAGAAGATATAAAAAAGGAAATTTCTTATTTTGTGCACTTACTACTTAAATAAGAATAAAATAATTACACAAAACAATAAGACAGCTACTTACAGAAGGAAGATGACTGTCCTTGCCTGTCTTCAACATCACTGACCACCTTGCTCCAATGAATGGCCTGCATAAAGAAGAGCCACAGAAAGGAACTCTTCAATTGCATGCACTTACACCTTACATAAGAATAACACAATGAAAGAGATACACTCAAGTACTTACTTGTGTTATTCATTTTTTGGTTGAAGATTTTTCCAGATCTTTTGTTTCCGGCCTCCTCAGTTGCACTTCTCTTGCTCTTCACCCATGGATCATCGGCCATGTGATGGTGTGCTCTGAGCCACTTTTTGACTGTAGGAATTGGGTCCCATCTCTTAACAGGCATGCCAACAACACTTATTGTCATTAGATTACTAATGTTTGGAACAGTTAGGCGGGTTCCTTGTTTTGAACATATGAGGTTCATTTTTGAGAACCCCCTTTCTGCCTCTGCTGAACTAACAGCAATTGTCCTGACAATATCTCTAGCTTTTTTGATGCTGTCAGGAATTTTGTAGTTCTTTGGATCTTTGAGTATATTTTCCAAAAAATCTCTGTAGTCGTTCAAATCAATTTCATAATTAAACATTTTGCCAAATTCAATCAATCCTTCCTCTGCTTCTGCTCATGGAATGACTACATCTCCAATGTTCCAGTAATCTGGCTCCAAATATGTGAGAAATTGTAATTTGTTTGTGTCTGGCAATTGGCTACCTGTTTTTAGATGGTCGCAATCCATCAGCCTTATCTTCAAATTGGTGATGACGTTTTCCAAAAGTTTTTCACAAGGAAGTGCAACAAATCATTGATTTTGAACTAATTTTATGTTTTGGAAGGCTTCTGAAGCTATCATTTCGTCAACCTTTTTTTCATATGAACCCTTTCCCTGTCTAAGCATTTCAAATGCTTTAATTGGTCGCAATACCAATTTTTCAGCTTTGATGATGTCTGTGTTTCTCCCCTGCAGGGCATTTGACAGAAGAGAAATCTCATTTAGAATATCAATCATGAGGGCCAAATCATTCAAAAAATTTAAATGTTCAAAATGGGCAGTCATGCCTGGGAATTTTTCATTGCCCAGAAAAAACTGATGTAGCACTGGATAAGCATGCCACACAGCTATGGTTGATCTTGGTCCCAAAACTCTGCCAATCTTCACGATTTCAATGCCCAGTTGTTCAGAGATTTGGAAAAGTTCCATCTGGCTCTTGCAGGATTTCTGGAAAGTGGTGTGTATCTTGTCAAGGATTATTTTGAAGTGGTTCAGTTGTTTGATGTCTTTTATGGAGTCATCAGCACAAGTTGGAGGCGATGGTTCAAGCAGTGCCAGATTACAATGTTTGGGAAGTCTTTAGCTATTCTGGTGTTGACTCCAGATTTTCTCCCAAGCATAACGCTGGCACCATCGGAGCAGAATGCTATTAAATGCTTCTGCAGATATTCTGTGGTAAACCCAACTTTATGTAAGCTTGCCATCGCTGCAGAACATATGGTCTCCGCATCTTGTTTCTCCAATTCCACCAGCTCAATGAAAATGGTTGCTGGGCATTCTGAATCCTCAACTTTAACAAAAACTATCAGAACTGCTTTCATTGATAGCGTTGAGGCTTCATCAATGATCAAACACACTTTCAGATTCTTTGCAATAATGAGGGAAAACACGGTGGTTTTAATTTCGTTTGCAATGAATTCAACTATTTTCACTGTGGATCTCCGTGAATACAAGTCTACTCCCAGATCTACTCCAATTGCAGTTAGCAAATCTACCTGGCCTTCAATGTCTGAGAACGGTTTACATCTTTGTGCCAGATTGTAAACTGTAAAAAAAAAATTTTTTTTGAACAAAAAATTTATTGGTTTTACAAAATTTTCAGGAAAAAGGGTAGTGGAAAAGGGTACAAATTATGGCAGCTACATTGTGAGAGAATGGCACCCCCCCCCCCCCGACTCTCATAGTTTTCACTTGTTAATACATTAATCCATTAAGTAAAATACTACTTAACAATTTTTTTGACAGCATATTTTACCTTATATCTTCCAGTATTTTCAATCTATTTTATATCCAACAGAAAAATTCCCTGTATCAGCAATTGCAGTGTTTTTCTAGCTCACTTTTGTGATCTAAGTTTTCTCGATGCTGCCTCTTCCCCCCCACCAGCAAGGCTCCGGCACCTCCCATGTCCTGCGTGTCCTGTGTAGTATCAACAGCTTTATCTAGGAGAGCATTGTTTTTTTCCATGAAGGCCTCCGCCTCCGTGATTGTATTAATTCTAACTCTGCCACCCTCCTAGAATATCAACATCCCTTCTGGCAGAAGCCATCGAAACCAAACCCCTTTTTCAAATAGTTTTTTCGCTAAAAACGAATATTTTTTTCTTTTATCTCTGACTTTCTTTGGGATTTGTTTCAAGATGACTATCTCTCTCTCCTTGTATTTTAATGTTTGCCCCCTTTGCGCACTCAGAATCTCATCTCTTGTAGTCTTTCTAAGAAATTTAATATGAACCTCTCTTGGAACATTATGTGTTCTAGCATAAGCTGAATTGACTCTATAGATCAGGTCAATATCCCACCCCAACTGCTGTTTGTCTTTTTTGATGTATTCAGCGAGTAAGTTTGTCATAATCTCCCTCAAATCTTCATTATCAGCCTCAATTACATTTTGAAATCTAAGGAAAAAAGACATCCTTTCAAATTCTATTTTTATCTGGTGGTTCTTAATTTCTTGGTTTCCTCTCTGGACCCCCCTCACCTCCCTCCTCATCTCAGCTGTCCCCTCCTCCAAAAGTTCCAGTCTCTGTGAATTTTGAGCCGTTCGGTTTTGGTTCTCTCTGAGTTGTTCATTCATTTCTTTCAGTTGATTTTTCAATTCCTCCTGCCCCTTTAAAATCTTTTGAAGCATCTGCTGGGTTAGGTCCTCCTCAGGGGGTTTTTGTAATAAAGATGTTAATGTCTGTTGTCCACTGGGGCTGGACGTTGAAGATGTTGGGGCAGAGCCAGCAAAGCCTGGTTTCCCAGGTGGGGGTCTTTTCGGTGCCATCTTAATGAAGAAGAACTCAGCGGTGTCTGTGTCCACAAAGTAGAATGGCAGTAATGAGCAGAGGGTAGCCGAGAGGGATCACGAGGCAGTGAGTCCAGACAATAGTAGAGACCTTTTCTATAGTTCAAATCCAGACAATAAAATCCATCAGTCCAAGTCCAAGGTACAGTATTTCAAGAGATATTTCTGAGACAAAGACAAAATGCCAGCAATTTCTGTGGGTGGAGTCAAATCTCAAAGAGCATAAAGACAACGGAAGTGTGCCATCTTGCCTTGCCAGCACAGGATCAAAAGGCAGCAAACTGAAAGTTTTCAAAAGTTTTCAAAAAAAACAGATCATCACTTCTCTTTCACAATTGCAACAGGGCATTCACCTGCTTGCTTGCTATGAGTGTGATTTCATTTTAAAACTCTCCCCCCTCTCCTCCAGGGGCAGAGAGCAATCCAAAGCCGCCCATCCAAGGGGGGGGGAAATCCCCCTCCCTCCAGTCACACTTCCCAAAAGCTGATTGAAAGTTTTTTAGAACGCTGTCAATCCTTCACCAAACAGTCAAAGAAGGGAGTCGGGGGGGGTGTGTTCCATCTCACCACCTCGCAGCTGCAGCCTTCAAAGTGCTAGATTCGTCCGGCAGCCCCGTTGCGAAAGTGCGCGGAAGCAGAGAGCTCCCGCGCACCCCCTTTCGCCTCCTGGCGCCTAGGGCAATGCCAGGAGCCCCCCCACGGCCGCCGCCGACACCGAGGACCCCCAGCTAGCCGCCCCCTCGGCTGGGCGCCCCTACAAGGCACCCAGTGCCCCCCCCCCCCCGATCAAGGAGGAGCCCACCAGGAGCGCACAGGGCGAGCAGAACGCACCCATCGCTCTCGGGAGCCGGAACCGGAAGTGTAAACTGTAAAAAATATTGTGCTAGTCATGGATAAATGTTTTCCAGTTGACTTATCTACAGATTTTGTTAAAGCATCCTGCTCCCATTGTTTAATGTTCTCTCTACAAATGGTGTGTGATTTTGATTGAAAATGTTCCTTCATTTTTTTTCTGAGAGATGCTTGCTGATTCTCCTTATTTGTCCCTGCTGCCTCAACCTGGAAATTTTTCCATTCTCTGGAAACATGAACACCTTTCTCTAATAAGAACCCATATTGCGCACAGTACTCACAGCATAACTTTTTGTCGGACACTGCCAGGCCATCATACTTCTCCTTGAACTGCCAGGCCATCATACTTCTCTGTTCTGACCCCCCTCGTCTCCCACCAACACACACTCCGAGCCAAAGATAAGTTACAGAATTTATTTACAGACAGACAGGTCCTTGGCAGTAATCCAACACAGATAAGCTTCAGCAGCAATCCAGCCTGCCCAGCCACAATACTGTTCTCCAACATTAATGAATGCGTTGACTTCTGCAAAAGGGCGTGTGCACAAGCAGTCCTTTTATAGTCTGGAGAGGAGTCTAATTACCATCAGCTGAGTGCAATTACCTCCTGTTACATGCGCAACTGTTCCTGACGCCTATTAGCTCTACGGTGACGAGCATCCAACAACAACTCACTGCTGACGTCTGACTCATCCTCCCTTGTCTCCTCCCCACTGCTCCAAGGCATAACATCAGGAGCACACTCCCTTTGGCTTTCACCACTGCTCCATGCCTCAGGCGCCTCCTGGTGGCCAACCAGCCTCTCTGATCCCTGCTCAGAGTCGGAACCCTGTCCAGGGTCCTCCACATCCTCCAGAGCCGACTCATAGGGACCCTCGCTGTCGGAGTCTGGTGGCAGCTCCAATGGCTCCTGCTGGGCCACAACACTTCTCCTTCTCCCAGAGCACAGACGGGCACTCCACCGAGATGGGGAATTCAATCCAGCCAGCAGAAAGGGGCCTGGGGCACATCTCCCCTTAACCAGCCACCAATGTTTGGGCTGCAACCTGTGAATCAAGCACCACTGGGGTGGGCTTTCTTCCCGGATCATGGATGGGCCCAATACCAATGGGCACCTGCCCCTCCTCAGCAGATGACGCCATTTCAGATAACTGGTTTGGGGCAGCCCCAGGGACTGGGGCCCCCACTGGTTCCAGGCCCACCAGCAATGCCTCAACAGGCTTTTGCCCAACCTCCGCTGCTGGGAGCAGCTCAACAAGGGGCCCTACCACACCAAGCAGCCAGCCAATAGCCCACTCAAATTCAACTGCCAGCCCTGCCGGCTCCCATGCCCCCACGGTTCCGGGCAACATTTGATGGGACCCCAGAGAAGCTGGCTTACTTCCTGAATCATGTCAGAGACTGGCCAGAAAGACTCCTGGTCCACACCTTCAAAAATGCCTTAGATCCCGAACTGAGGCAAGCTTGCAGCATAAGTGGGGTGCCAGAACGAATCCAGAATTGGTACACCACTGCAATCATACTGGACCACGAACTTCACCCTCATCGAAAGCCTGCAGCAGGAAAACCTGCTAGAAGGCCTTTGGGCTGCTGAACGCAGATGCAGCAAGCTGAGAAGCCTCCACCCCCCTTCCCTCGGGGGGCAATAAAATGCTACCAATGCGGTCAGCTTGGCCACAGAGCATGAGAATGCCTGGCTACAGCCCCAGTCCCACAAGCGTGCACACCACCCTCAAGCGCAACAAAGAAAAAACCCCGAAAGCCACCAGAAAAAAGTCGTCTGGTATAACAACCTGAGAAGCATGATCCCCAATGTAAGGAGACAGAGAGTCTGGCCATTGGGGAAGCCCCTTCCACCTCGGAGGAGGAGGAGGAGAATACTGAAGACAACCCAATGGTGAGTGCACCTATCCGCCCCTTTACCATCAAATCCAAACTCCAAGTGCCAGAAACGGGGTGGAAGGGGAGGTTGGGGCAATTGTGGACAAAGGCTGCACCCGATGCTTAACCAGCATGGTTATTGTGGAGCAACTAGGCATAAGCACAAGACCGCTAGCCTATCCCATTCGGTTTGAGCAGGTGGATGAAAGGCTAATTGTGGGGCCCCCAGCCATGCTAATTACCAAATTGGTAAAGTTACAGATAGGCCGTCACTGTCAGGCCTGCAGTCATATTCCTTTAAGGATCTTTGGCCTGCCATACTCTCTGTTATTTTACTATGCTGTTTCATTAGTGGGGTAATTGGGAGGGGGAATAGTAAGGAGTGGAATGTGTTTGTCAAAATAAAACATTCCTTTCTAGAAGCCCAAGGTCATTCTTTGTCTCTGCACCTCTGCACCTGACCGGAAGTGGATGGGTGGAGATGCCAGTGTGGCAATGGAAGATTGGACCATGTGATGGACTTGTGGGTGTGGGGGCAAAATCATGAACTTTCAACTGGGTGGAAAACCAAGGAAGCTTTCAGATTCGGATTTTCCACAGATGTGCCAACATGTCTCTCTTAATAAATTGGAACTTAGAGCAATGCTTTGCCTTCGACTCTAATTTAATTTTGGATGATATTTGGAACGCTGACATTAACCCGAATCTGAAAGCTTCTGACAGAGAAATGTTCTCGACAATGGAAGATGAGGCGGTTCCTAAATTTAGAGATGCCACTGGGTTCCGTCCCGGGGGGGGCGGGGGCAATAAAATCCCAGCGTTGCTGTCAATTCAGCCACAGAGCATCAGAGTGCTTGGCTCCAGCCCCAATATCAAAAATGTGCATACCAACCACCAGTGCGGTTAAGAGAAGGCCCCAGAAGCCATCACAAAAGAGTCATCTGGGCCAACAACCTCAGGAGGCAGATCCCCAACCTAAGGTGATGAAAAGTCCAACCAATGGGGAGGCCTCGGAGGAGGAAAATACTGAAGATGACCCAATGGGGAGTGCACCCACCCATCCCTTTACTATAAAATGCAACCTCCAAGTGCCCAAAACGGGAGTAGAGGGGGAAGTTGGGGCAATTGTGGACACTGGCTGCACCCGATGCTTAATCAGCATGTCGATTGTGGAGCAACTAGGTATACACACAAGACCTCTAAGCCATCCCATTCAGTTTGAGCAAGTGGATGGAACACTGATTGGAGGGGGCCCAGCCACGAAAATTACTGACTTGGTAAAGTTGATGATAGGTCTGTGAAGGGAGGGAATTTCCCCCCCACCTTCGATTGAGGTGCGGATCGCCAGCCCTTCCAAGAAGCATATCTCTTGATAAGAAATAAATAAAACCCGAGAACATGTTCTAATGAAAACAAACTTTAATATGAAAATAAAATAAAACCTTATTATCTAAATTCTTACATTCTGGCAAGAGCAATTGTCGCCCACCTCCTTCGGTAGGCAAACGAAGATCAGAAGTCTTTGGAATGTGTGTGAGCAGGCGCAGTAAATCACTTGCTGAAAAGATCGGTGACCTGAGCAGTAAATCTTCAGCGCAGCTAGCAAACAATTAACGCAGTGACAAGGCCGCCACTATAAATTCCTCAGATTCATCGTAGCTCCAAGAATGCAGGAATCAATTATCTTGGGACTTGCATGGCTGGACAAGTGGGCGCCTACAATAAAGTGGGAGGACGGCGTTAGAAAATTGATTATCTGCTTTGGGCTGTTACCACCGGTGGAGCCAAAAGGCCACCCAGGAACAATTGAACCAAACAGCCCAGACCGTCTGGAACCTGCAGCACCTGCAGCAGACACCAAACCCCCAGGTATCCAACAAGTACCAAAAGACTACTGGGACTTGGCGTAGGTGTTCAGTGAAGAAGATGGCAACTATCTTCCCCCTCACCAGCCCACAGATTGCACAATAAACTTCAAATGTGGGGCTACTTTACCAAAGCCAAAAATGTACTCCATGACTCCCAAGGAAATGATTTAATTGAGGAAGTACATCGACACCAATTTAAAAAGGGGCTTTATTGAACCAGCGAAGTCAAAAGTAGCGGCTCCAGTGCTCTTCAGAGAAAAGAAAGATGACGGAGTTCGCCTCTGTGTGGATCTGCAAGGCTTGAATGCAGTATGCGAAAAGAACACCTATCCCCTCCCCCTCATGAAAGATATGTTGAACCACTTGGCTAAAGGCAAGATCTTCACCAAGCTGGACTTGAGAGAGGTGTATTACTGCATACGGATCAGAGAGGGAGATGAGTGGAAGACTGCTTTTAACACCCCCCTTGGTAGTTTTCAATACAAAGTCATGCCATTTGGGCTACAAGGAGCACCCGCAGTCTTTTTTTTGTTGTTGTTGTTGGTTTTTTAAACATTTATGGGAAAAAGTAAGGGGATACATAGAAAATTTTGGCAGCTCCCACGCTAGTGGTAAAAATCCACCCAAATCTCACAATTTTTACAATATTAAAAACAAGATATAAAAGATAAGCAAAAAACAGAATCCTATTCTATATTGTATCAACCATGTGTTCAATCATTTTTCCTTTGTCACTTTCTAGAATATCAACAATTACTAATGTTTCAAATATTTTTATTTTTGTGACCTGAGCCTTTTCGATATTGCTCCTTCCTCCCTGTCCCCAGAAGGAGCCACAGCCCCCCCCTCCTTCATGTCTTGTACCTTGCTACCCTTTTCCCTACCTTCGCTGTGTTTGTCCTCTAGGAGAGAAAAATGCTTTTTAATGAAGGCTTCAGCCTCTTGCACTGTGTTAATTCTACTCCTATTTCCCTCCCAGAAGATCAACATGCCCTCTGGCAATAACCATCTAAACCAAATTCCTTTATTATATAATTTCTTTGATAGGGAGGAATACTTCCTCCTTCTCTCTCTTATCTTTTTCGGAATCTGCTTAAGAATGGTAATTTCTTCATCTTTATATTTCAGTGGTCTCTCCCTTTGGGCCCCAAGCACCTCATCCCTTGTGGTCCTCCTGAGGAATTTAACATGCACCTCCCTTGGAACATTATGACTTCTAACATATGCTGAATTAATCCTATAAACCAGATCCATGTCCCACCACAACTGTTTTTTATCTCTCTTGATATATTCTGCTAAAATTGTACTCATAATATCCTTGAGATCTTCATTTTCTGTCTCTGGTAGGTTCTGGAATCTAAGAAAAAAGGACATTCTTTCAAATTCTATTTTTGCCAAAAAGTTTTCCAGGTCTACATTTCCCTTCCAGATTGCTTTAACCTCTTCCCCCAGCCCAGCCTCTCCCTCCTCCAACACCACAATTCTCTGTTTATTTTCTGCAATATGGTGTTTAACATCTCTGAGTTCCTCTTTAAGCTCTGTCACTTCTTTTTTCAACTCATTTTGACCCCTCATAATTTCTTGAAACATTTGGGAGACAGATAGTTCTTTTGGGGCCTCTCCAGTCCCTTCTTGCTGTAACAATGAAGTAATTTTCATTTGCTGCATGCTTGGACTGGAGGTGGCAGATGCGGGAGCTGAAAATGACTTGCCTGTTGGTGGTTTCTTAGGCCCCAGTTGTCTAAATTCAGAGATGCGTATAAGTCTTTTTCAAAGAAGATGGCGTCCGAGGATTGCGCAGCTGTGCCGATCCCGAGAGGGAAGCAAATCCGAAAGCAAAGAGTTAACTCTCCTTCACAGTTCCAAGGCACCGAGGCACACCAGAAAGAAGAAAATCAGATAGTCAAAGTCCAGGAAGGCCACATAGCAGGGGAGGTTCCCGGTCTCCCTCAGAGAGAGTAATAAAACAGTTCCAAAGGGGTTTTCTCGAAGGTAGTTTCAAAAGGCAGACTTCATTTGTAAATACAAAAGCAAAGAAGGGCGGAAGCCATCTTGGCTCCTCTTTTCACAAGGAGAAGAAACAGAGATCTCTATAAAGTTTTTTAAAGAAAAGCAGCTCAGCAATCATCTCTAGCAATTGTGATAACAATCTTTCTCACTTAGTTAGTTCAAGTGACGAGTCAGCCTTTGTTCTCTCTCCATTCCAGTATAGAGAGAGATAGTTCAAATGCCGCTTAATCCGAGGGGGGTAAAGAGAAGGACACCCCCCTCTAATCTCCCTTCAAGTAAATTGAACACGAATTTACAGGCATCTGCTGCTTATCCTCTAATGACGATCAAAGAGATCAGGATGAATCCCCCACCGCCAGCATCCAGTTGCATTTCTCTGGATAAACTCCTTCCTCTGGAGCCATTCGGCGAAAGGGCGGACAGCCCAAAGCTGTCCCACACACCCCTCCGCTCCCTGGCTCCTAGGCGAGGCTGAAAAGCACCCCTGCCGGCTGCCGCCGATTCCAGGGGGCTTCAGCAAGCCGCCCTTCAGCAGGGGACCCCTCCAAGGCCCCCTGTGCTCCTTACGGAGCCAACCGGGGACACGAGAGGCGAACAACACGTCCGTCGCCAGCAGGAACCGGAAGTGATCTGACAGCACCCGTGTCAGAGTTCCAAATATCATGCAGAATTAAATCATTGTCCAATTCAAAATTATCCTTAAAACTCCAATTTAATAAGACAGACATTTTGGCATTGTGCTGTGAAATTTCAACTCTGATGTACATCCTGTGGGTTCACCCAGTTGAAAGTTCATCATCTATCCCCACACCCCATAATTCATCACATGGTCCAATCTTCATCTTCCACGCTGGAATGTACACGAGGGGTCAGGTGTCGAGGTACGGAGACAAAAGACGACCTTGAGCTTCTAAGAAAATCCATAACAATACATTCCACAATCCTACTCCTTTCTATTCCCCCCTCCCAACTACTGTACCAATTAAACAGCATGAGAATTTATTAAAAAGTGTGGCAGGCCAAAGATCCTAAAAGGAACAGAATTACAGGCCTGACAGGCGGCCTCTCCTCAGGAGAAAAACATTTCCTGAAAAGAGAATAACATAAAAGTTAACATATTAAAATTTAACCACCTCTTCCTCCCCCAGGGGGACCCTTTGGCTTATCAGGGAACTTCTCATGGAATTGTTTCACTAATTTATCTGCTTTCAGATCCCAACTTTTCACCCACGTAGCTTCAGACAAAGGGTATCCCTTCCAATGCACTAAATATTGTAAGCGACCTCTATACAGCCTGGAATCTAATATTTTTTTCACCTCATAATGTGTTTCCCCTTCTACCACTACGGGAGGAGGTGGAGTTTGGGTGGATGGTCTTATGCTAAACCCTCTTACCGGCTTCAATAAGCTACAATGGAATACCGGGTAAATTTTCCCTAAGAGTCTGGGTAGGCTGAGTCGAACTGTAACTGGGTTAATTATCTTTTCTATTGGGAAAGGACCTAGAAATTTTGGACCTAATTTCTTACTAGGCATCTTTAATCTTATGTATTTAGTAGACACACAAACTTTGTCCCCCACTCGAAAGGGAGGTTGTAGGGAACGATGTTTATCAGCTTGCTTCTTGTAGGCTTCTGCCGCATCTGTTAGCGCCTTTTTCGTATTCTCCCATCCCTTCTTTAGTGCCTCCAGCCATTCATTCAGGGACATGGAGGAGGGAGGTTCCTTAGGTAGTTCAGGCATGGGAACAAATTCCATGCCACTGGTAATCTGGAAAGGAGTTAATCCTGTACTGCTGTGAACCGCATTATTATATGCTACTTCGGCGAAGGGTACCAAGTCCGACCAATTTTCTTGTTGATAGTCCACATAACACCGGATGTACTGTTCCACCATCGCATTGGCCCTCTCTGCTGCCCCATTTGTGCTGGGATGAAATGCTGAGCTGAGTCCCTGCGTGGACCCGATCGATTTTAGGAATTCTCTCCAGAACTTGGCGGTGAATTGAACTCCGCGATCTGAAATGATCCTTTTTGGTACCCCATGTAGGCGATAAATGTGTTTCACAAACATTTTCGCTAATTTCTTTGCAGATGGTAGGCCTGAACAAGCGATAAAGTGTGCTTGATTGGAAAACAAATCAATAACTGTCCAGATTACTTTATTACCACTGCTATCTGGAAGTTCGACGATGAAGTCCATTGCTATCTCTTCCCATGGTCGACTAGGGTTGGCCACTTGTTGTAGTAGTCCAGGGGGCTTTCCCGGACGGGTTTTCATTGTTGCACAAGTAGCACAGCTTTTTACATAATCTTCCAACTCCGACCTCATCTTTGGCCACCAAAATTGACGTCTAGCAAGGTGGAGAGTTTTCAGGAATCCGAAATGACCACCTAGTTTCGCATCATGACTCCGCTGTAGCACTTGCAATCTCATCTCTGCAGGGACGTACAGTTTGGATCAATTCCAGGCTACGCCATCATTCATCGTTAGGATGTCCTTGTTGTTGTTGAACCATGGGTCTGTCTGGAGGGCCGCTTTCAGTTCGGTTTTCAGCTTATCTTGGCTTCGAGTGATGACTTGAGCTGCCTTTTGGTGGGAAGGAGATATGATGGGGTGGACAACTTCTTCCCTTTTACTGTCAAACTGGGGTTTTCTCGACAGCGCATCTGCTAACAAGTTCTTTCCTGCGGGGATGTGTTTTATTTCAAATTTGAACCTTTGGAAATATTGGGCCCAACGAACTTGTTTAGGGGATAACTTCCAATGGGCAAGGAGAGCTTCGAGGTTTTTATGATCAGTCCATACCTCGAACGGTATATCCCCCCCTTCCAGGAGATGTCTCCAGGTGAGCATGCTCCACCTGATCGCGAATGCCTCCTTCTCCCAACTGGGCCACCTTCTTTCCGTAGTGGTGAGTTTCTTGGAGATGTAAGCGCAAGGTAAGAGGTGGCCTTTTTTATTCTTTTGCAGTAGCACCGCGGCTATCGCGACATCACTGGCATCCGTTTGGATTATGAAAGGTCGCTCTGGATCGGGGTGTTGCAATATGGGTTCTTGGGCAAAGAGCCGTTTTAATTTCTCAAAAGCCTTTTGACAATCCATTGTCCATTTTAACGGTTGGTTTGCTTTCGGTTTAGTTGGGGAAGGCCCCGTTTTTAAGAGTTCAGTCAATGGTAGGGCAATTTCAGCGAATGTCGGAATAAACTGCCTATAAAAGTTTGCAAATCCAAGGAAGCTTTGTAATTGTTTGCGAGTGCTTGGAGGTTTCCAATCTAACACCGCTTTAACTTTTCCTGGATCCATTTCTACTCCTTCATTGGAGATACGATACCCCAGGTAATCTAGTGAGGTCTTGTGGAACTCACACTTTGACAGCTTTGCATACAGTTTGGCAGCCAGAAGTTTTTTCAGGACTTGCCGTACCAGTTTCACATGTTCTTCCAGGGTCTCAGAGAAGATCAAGATGTCATCTAAATAGACGAGTACTCCGCGGTATAGGTGGTCGTGTAGCACTTCATTTATGTACTGCATGAATACTGCGGGTGCTCCTTGTAGTCCGAAAGGCATGACTTTATATTGGAAGCTGCCTAAGGGAGTGTTGAAAGCGGTCTTCCACTCATCCCCTTTCCGGATTCGTATATGGTAATACGCCTCTCTCAAATCCAGCTTGGTGAAGATTTTGCCTTTAGCCAAGTGGTTCAACATATCTTTCATGAGAGGGAGGGGATAGGTATTCTTTTTGCATACTGCATTCAAAGCTCGTAAGTCCACACAGAGGCGAACCCCCCCATCTTTCTTTTCTCTGAAAAGCACTGGGGCCGCTACTTTTGATTTTGCTGGTTCAATAAAGCCTCTTTTCAAATTTGTGTCGATGTACTTCCTCAATTCTATCATCTCCTTAGGAGTCATAGAGTACATTTTGGGCTTTGGTAAGGTTACCCCATGTTTGAACTCTATTGCACAGTCTGTGGGGCGGTGAGGTGGAAGGTGGCTTCCGTCTTCCTCACTGAACACCTCCGCCAGATCCCAATAGCTCTTTGGGACTCGTTGGATACCCGGAGGTTTAGTGTCTGCTGCGGTTGCCGCAGGTTCCGGACGGTCTGGGCTGCTGGGTTCCAACGTTCCTGGGTGCCCTTTTGGCTCCACTGGTGGCAGTGGCCCGCAGCCGATAGTCAGTTTTCTAACGCCGTCCTCCCACTTTATTGTAGGTGCCCACTTGTCCAGCCATGCAAGCCCCAATATAATAGCTTCCTGCATTCTTGGAGCTACAATGAATCTGAGGAATTCATAGTGGCGCCCTATCACCAACTTTACCAACTTGGTATCTTTAGTGGCTGGGGCCCCTCCAATCAGTGTTCCATCCACTTGCTCGAGCCGAATGGGATGGGTTAGGGGTCTTGTACGTATGCCTAGTTGCTCCACAATCGACATGCTGATTAAGCATCGGGTGCAACCGGTGTCCACAACTGCCACAACTTCCCCTTCCACTCCAGTTTCTGGCACTTGGAGTTTGCCTTTTATTTGAAAGGGGCGGATGGGTGCACTAACCATTGGGTCGTCTTCAGCATTTCCCTCCTCCGAGGCCTCCCCCTTGGTAGGACTCTTTGTCATCTTAAGTTGGGGATCCTTTTCTGGAGGTTGTTGGCCCAGAAGGCTCCTCTGTGGTAGCTTCTGGATCCTTCCTTTTATCGCTCTGGCAGTTGGTGCACACGGTTGTGATATTGGGGCTGGAGCCAAGCACTTTGATGCTCTGTGGCCAAATTGATAGCAACGCTGGCATTCTATTGGCTTCCCCGAGGGACGGAACCTAGTTGCATCTCTAGCCTTTGGAACTGCCTCATCACATTGTTCTGTTACCCATCCTGCAGTAATCCCCTCATTCACCTCTTCTTCCACTTTTGAGAACTCTTCTTTGTAGGAAGGTGGGGCAAGAACCTGTTGGGGCATTGCAGGGGAGACTAGAACTGGTGGAGAGGTCAATCACTCAGTTGGCCACTGCCCAGTTATCTGCCATGGTGCCATCTGCTGAGGGAGGGCAGGTGCCCACTGGCATTCCTCCCATCCATGACCTGGGGTTAAGACCCATCCCGGGGTTGCCTGCTTCACAGGTTGCAGCTCGACCAATGATGGCTGGCTAGAGGGGGTTATGTGCCAAGGACCCTCCTGCTGGCTTTGAGCATTTTCCCATGCTGATGGCAAAGGAGGTGGCCAGTGGCATCTCATCCATCCAAACTCTGGGAAGAAAGCCCAATCTGGTTTTGCTTGATTTACTGGTTGCAGCCCAATTTGTGGTGGCTGGCAAGTGAAAGATGCTGGCCAAATTCTTTCTTGCTGCCAAGGTTGAAATTCCCATTTTGAAAGGGAATCTTTCTCCCAGTTAGTTGCAGGGTAATAAGTCATTTCATTTATTGCCATTTGGAAGGAGTAATTATCTCCATTCAAGTCCTCCAGCTCATTGCAGCTTTTACTAGTGAAGGGGGGGAAAGATTGACTCACGTTTGGTTGAAGAAGTCGGTCTGAGAGGCCCCTCCAGCCATCCCCCTCCGGCTGTGCGTGCATCTTCCCAGAGGCTATACAAGAGAAAATTTCCTCCCACGCAAATTCTTTTGCACTTCGGAAGAACTTCAGAGAAGCAACTCATCATTAGCTGCTTTATCTTAATTGTTCACTGATATTTTACGCTGATGTGGTCAGTGTTGGGAGATCAGTACCCCTCACCAGCCCCCCCCCCCCCGGTACGATTGGGGGGGTCTGGTGGTTTATTTTAAAGGGAGAGTTGAAATAATGTCAGCATTCCAAATATCATGCAGAATTAAATCATTGTCCAAGTCAAAATTATCCTTAAAACTCCAATTTAATAAGACAGACATTTTGGCATTGTGCTGTGAAATTTCAACTCTGATGTACATCCTGTGGGTTCACCCAGTTGAAAGTTCATCATCTATCCCCACACCCCATAATTCATCACATGGTCCAATCTTCATCTTCCACGCTGGCATGTACACCCCTCTCCTTCCCGTCAGGTGTCGAGGTACGGAGACAAAAGACGACCTTGAGCTTCTAAGAAAATCCATAACAATACATTCCACAATCCTACTCCTTTCTATTCCCCCCTTCCAACTACTATACCAATTAAACAGCATGAGAATTTATTAAAAAGTGTGGCAGGCCAAAGATCCTAAAGGGAACAGAATTACAGGCCTGACAACCCGCAGTCTTCATGCAGTACATAAATGAGGTGCTACATGAGCACCTGTACCGCGGAGTGCTCGTTTATCTTGATGAAATCTTGATCTTCTCTGAAACCCTAGACAAACACATGAAGCTGGTACGGCAAGTCCTGTAAAAACTTCTAGCCGCCAAGCTATACGCAAATTTGTTGAAGTGTGAGTTCCACAAGACCTCACTAGATTACTTGGGCTGAGAGACGTCACTGGTTAGTGCCACAATGAGACAGACTGAGAAAACGGCTCTTGAGGGGTCGGGAATTCCAGGACTGACAAACCACTACCTGGGGGTCATTTAGACAGGAACTATGAATTCCTCAGATTCACCGTAGCTCCAAGAATGCAGGAATCAATTATCTTGGGGCTTGCATGGCTGGACAAGTGGGCACCTACAATAAAGTGGGAGGACGGTGTTAGGAAATTGATTATCGTCTTTGGGTCGCTACCAACAGTGAAGCCAAAGGGCCACCCGGGGACTATTGGACCCAATAACTCAGACCGCCCAGAACCTGCAGCACCTGCAGCAGACGCAAAACCCCCAGAGATCCAACAAGTGCCAAAGGAGTACTGGGACTTGGCGGGGGTGTTCAGTGAGGAAGATTGCAACTATCTTCCCCCTCATCGGCCCACAGATTGTGCAATAGAATTCATACCTGGGGCTACCCTACCAAAGCCGAAAATGTACTCCATTACTCCCAACAAGATGGTTGAATTGAGGAAGTACATTGACAAAAATTTGCAGCGGGGCTTTATTGAACCAGCTAAGTCAAAAGTAGTGGCCCCACTGCTCTTCAGATAAAACACAGATGGCGGGTTGAGGCTATGTATTGATCTTCAGGGTTTGAACACCATATGCGTGAAGAACAACTATCCACTCCCCCTCGTGAAAGATATGTTGAACCACTTGGCTAAAGGCAAGGTGTTCACCAAGCTGGACTTCAGAGAGGTATATTACCGCATACGAATCAGAGAGGGAGATGAATGGAAGACCGCTTTTAACTGCCCCCTTGGCAGCTTTCACTTTAAAGTCATGCCATTTGGGCTACAAGGAGCACCCGCCATCTTCATGCAGTATATAAATGAGGTGCTACATGAGCACCTGTACCATGGAGTGCTCGTTTATCTCGATGACATTTTGGTGTTCTCTGAAACCCTGGAAGAACACGTGAAGCTGGTACTGCAAGTCCTGGAAAAACTTCTAGCTCCCAAGCTATACGCAAAGTTATCGAAGTGTGATTTCCACAAAACCTCAGTAGATTACCTTGGCTATCGCATCTCCAACAAGGGGATAGAGATGGATCCAGGAAAAGTGAATGAGGTGTTAGACTGGAAAACTCCAAGTACTCGCAGACAGCTACAGAGCTGGATTTGCCAATTGGCAAATCTTGGATTTGCCAATTTCTACAGGCAGTTCATTCCGGCTTTCGCGGAGATTGTCCTCCCATTGACTGAACTATTAAAAACGGGGCCTTCCCCCAAAAAATCCAAAAGCAAACAAACCCCCAAAGTGGACAAACGCCTATCAAAAAGCATTCGAGAAATTAAATGCCAGTGATGTAGTGGTAGCAGCAGTGCTACTGCAAAAGAATAAAGAAGGGCACATCTTGCCGTGCGCTTACATCTCCCAAAAACTCACCACTACTGAAAGGAGGTGTGCCATTTGGGAGAAAGAAGCACATGCGGTCAGGTGGGTCCCTTAGCCTGGAAGGGATCGAAACTTTACATCCCCATGGGGTTGAGGCTGGAGCTACTACAGCGAAGCCAGGATGCGAAACTAGGAGGCCACTTTGGATTCCTAAAAATGCTCCACCTCGCCAGGCACCAATTTTGGTGGCCAAAGATGAAATTGGAAGTGGAAGATAACGTAAAAAGCTGTGCTACTTGCGCGACAATGAAAATATGGCCAGGGAAGCCCCCTGGACTACTACAACGGGTGGCCAGCCCTAGCCGACCAGGGGAAGAGATTGCAATTGATTTCATCGTTGAGCTTCCAGACAGCAGTGGGAATAGAGTAATCTGGACAATTATTGATTTATTTTCCAAGCAGGTGCATTTCATCGCTTGCTCAGGATTGCTGTCCACAAAGACATTAGCAAAAATGTTTGTGAAACACATTTACCACCTGCATGGAATGCCCAAGAGGATCAGTTCAGACCACGGAGTCCAGTTCACCGCCAAGTTCAGGAGAGAGTTCCTGAGATCCATTGGGTCCACACAAGGACTCAGCGTTTCATCCAAGCACAAATGGAGCAGTGGAAAGCACCAATGTGATGATGGAACAATACATTCGGTGTTATATGGACTATCAACAAGACAACTGGTCGGACTTGCTACCCTTCGCCAAAGTGGCGTACAACAATGCGGTCCACAGTAGCACTGGATTAACTCCTTTCCAGATTACCAGTGGCATGGAATTTGTTCCCATGCCTGAGCTGCCTAAGGAACCTCTCTCCTCCATGTCCCTGAATGAATGGCTGGAGGCACTAAAGAAGGGATGGGAGAATATGAAGAAAGCTCTAGCAGATGCGGCAGAAGCCTACAAGAAGCAAGCTGATAAACACTGCTCGCTCCAACCCTCCTTTCGTGTGGGGGACAAAGTTTTCGTACCTACCAAATACATAAGATTAAGAATGCCTAGCAAGAAATTTGGCCCAAAATTTCTAGGTCCATTCCCAATAGTGAAGATAATTAACCCAGTTACAGTTCAACTCAGTCTACCCAGAATTCTAGGAAAAATTTACCCAGCATTTCATTGTAGCTTATTGAAGCCAGTTATTGGGTTCAGCATAAGACTGTCCACACAGCCCCCCCCCCTCCTGTAGTGATAGAAGGGGAAACACATTATGAGGTGAAAAAAAATCTTAGGCTCCAGGCTGTATAGGGGTCACTTACAATATTTGTGCATTGGAAGGGGTACCCTTTGTCAGAAGCTACTTGGGTGAAAAGCTGGAACCTAAAAGCTGATAGGTTAGTAAAGCAATTTCATGATACGTTTCCTGATAAGCCAAAGGGTCCCTGGGGGGGGGGAGGTGGTTAATTCTGTTATGTTAACCCCTACATTCTTCTCTTTTCAGGGAGCCATTTTCTTCTGAGGAGAGGCCACCTGTCAGGCCTGCAGCCATATTCCTTTTGGATCTTTGGCCTGCCACCAATGTTCCCTCTAGTTTTTTTTCAATGTGAGCAGAAAAGTATAGTGTTTGAGCGGCACATTTTCATGCCTGAGCACCTGAATTTTTTTCACAGATGTCACCTAAGACAACAACGAAATCAGTATTATTTGAAACTCAAAGTTATGTTTCTTCAAGGTACCCGCTTAATTCAAAGTGTTATATAATATCAGTATCACTTAACAACGCTCCTGCTTAGCAACCAAAATGTTGGCTCAGAAACTCTGGCATTTGAAGCACGAAAGTCTTAAAGCTGTCAAGTTACAAGACCCTTGCACGCCTAACCCTTTAGAAAAAAAACCCCAGGGCTGTTCAAACTTGACAGCTTTTAAGAATTGTGGACTTCAATTCCCAGAATTCCTCCTCCAGTCCTGTTGGCTCAGGAACTCTGGCATTTGAAGCATGGAAGTCTTAAAGCTGTCAAGTTACAAGACCCTTCCACCCCTAACCCTTTAGAAAAAAAATGCAGAGGTCTTCAAACCTGACAGCTTTAAGACTTGTGGACTTCAACTCCCAGAATTCCTCCACCAGTCATGTTGCAGCGACGTCATCTGCGTGGATCTGCTCCATCTTTGGTTTCTTCATCGTGGGCAGGGCTGCTGCTGAAGATACCGACGAGCTGCCACCAGAATAACTGCTGCTACCTCCTCCTCCTCCAACAGCACCACCACATTTGCACCTGAGCTCAGCACCGCATTACCCCTGCCCCCTCCTCTTCCGCTGTGCTTTTGAGGAGCCATGAGGCTTTTCTTCCCACTGCTCCCCCCCCCCCCGCCTTCCTACTGGCCCCTGCAGCCTCATGGCTCCTCAAAAGCACGGCGGAGGAGGAGGGGGCAGGGGTAACGCGGCGCTGAGCTCAGGTGCTCTGAGCGGAGGGGAGGTGGCGCTGCCACGCGTGGGGATGCCGGCTGGAGCTTTGGCGGCTTCAATTCAGCCGCAGCGCCGGGCGCCAAATCTGGCAGTGCTGTTAGAGGAGGAGGAGGAGGAGGAGGTGGCAGCAGTTATTCTGGTGGCGGTGGGGGCTTTGGGGCTTCACAACTACCCTCAGTCGCCCCGTGCTCATCAAAGCAAGTCCGGGGAAGTCCTTTGCGGGCAGCCCATTCTAGCTGCCTGCAAAGGACCTCCCCAGCTTCCGGAGCCTGTGGCAATAGAAATCACTGCGCGGCAGTTGAAAACTGCTGCGCGGTGTTTTCTTGCCACGTGCCCGGCCGCGCAACCGTGCACCTTAGAGGGAACATTGCCTGCCACACTTTCTATTATTCCACTATGCGTTTCTATTGTGGGAAAATGGGAGGGGGGGATGGTATGGAGTTAAATGCTATGTAGCCAAAATAAAATTCCTTTCTAGAATCCAAGGTCATCCTTTGTCTCTACCTCTCTGCACCTGACTGGAACTGGATGGGTGGAACTGCCAGCATGGCAGTGGAAGATTGGACCATGTGATGGACCTGTGGGTGTGAGGGCAAGATCCTGAACTTCCAACTAGGTGGGGAAAACCGGGAAGCTTTCAGGTTCGGGTTTTCCCAGATGTGCCAACATGGCTCTCTTAATAAATTGGAACTTTGAGCAATATTTTGCCTTGGACTCTGATTTAATATTGCAGAAATATTTTGTTGGGTATTTCAAAGGGAATGCAATACATATTTAATTTTACACATGTTAACAGCTGCTAGAATTGTTTTTGCACAACAGTGGAAAAAGAAAGATATGAAAATGAATAAAGACAATATTAGAATGTGCAGGAATGAATAAATTGACAATTAAAATAAAGGAGAAGGCTTCGAATACTTTTTCATGTGGGATTTGTTTTATCAATGGCTAACTAACAGAAACAGAAGGTAGAAATCTAAAAGTATGAAAGAAAACACCAATTATGTAAGGAAAGGTCACTAAATGTATAAGCAAATATTATTAGTATTTGATCATTATTAATGTGTAGATAACTGCGAGACATTACACACACAGACACCCAAACCATGACAGCACCAGGAAAACACCAAAAGAATAACAGTTTTCCCCCAAAAGACTGCAGATGAAACCAGTTTTTCCCCTAACCCTAAGGACAGGAAAGACAAAGCCACTGGAATAGAAACCCTCAAGGCATTGTGGGAAGTATTAGCATAACCCTTTAAGAAAACCCCAGGCAAAAAACACCAGCTGAAAGGAAGACTTAAATTTTTAAGTACTTCCATTAAGACAAAGGGAATCAGCAGGCTAAAAATACTGTAGCTCACCTGAAACTCCCCTTACCTTACCTTTACCTTTATTTCGATTTTTATACCGCCCCCTCTCCCCAAAGGGACTCGGGGCGGTGTACAGTCAAATAAAACAGATAAAATGGAATACAAACATACAAACATAAAAACATAGAAGAGGAGGCAATACGACACTGTACAAAGTAAAGTAGATAAAAACAATATTTCAACAATCCTAAAAATACCCAATTAAAATTACCCAGTTACCCTTCTCCTGTTTCCTGGCAGAACTAACCCACAGGATAGGAAAGACAAAATACCTGGGACCAAGAATAACCCAGGAAAACAAAAGCAGGGCAATCAGAAACCACCAAAACCCACCAAGCTGCAGGAGCTCACAAAGCAGCACACAGCTCAACATATGAAAGCAGCCAAAAAGGTGCATGGGGCAAGAAGCATCCACCTCACAATTACCTCAAAAACCAGTTATCACACAGAAACACATAAAATCTCCCAAAGCTGCCTTGCACCAACCTGCAAATTTTATGTGCCTCAAAATGGCTGCTTGTATATGTGCAGGTTGGTGCAAGGCAGTTTTGGAAGAATTTGCGTGTTTATTTCTGTAGTGATTCACACTCACTACAGAAACACACAAAATCTCACAAACCATGCACCAACCTGCACACTTAAAAGCAACATATTGCATCACAAATAAAACATTTCCTAAAAGCAATAAAATTTCTTTTAATGAACATTTCCTAAAAACAATAAATGAAAAAAAAATCATCAAAACAATAAAATTTCTGTAAAAAAACATATCCTAAAAACAATAAAATTTCTGTAAAAAAAATCCTAAAAACAATAATTAAAAAAAATTCCTAAATAATAAATAAATAAATTTTATTTCTAGACCGCACCCTTTCCTTGGCAGGACTCGGGGCGGTGTACAGTCATGTTAAAACCATATACAAATACATAGAGAAGAAACGTAGACGTAGACGTAGACATAGACGTAGACGGAGGAGGTAAAAAATATACTGTACAATTCTTAATTAAAATACAAATACAATTAAAATTCCCTTAAAAAATTCCCCAATAAAATGTTTAAAATGTTTGCCAGGAGGTGGAAGATGGAACTATCAATCGGCTAAGCCAGCTAGTCGGAACAGGTGAGTCTTGAGCTTCTGTCTGAAGGAGCGGAGGTCATTAGTAGTTCTAATATCGGGAGGGAGGTCATTCCAGAGGGTTGGGCCCATCACAGAGAAGGCTCTACTCCTAGGCTTCACCCGCTGGCACTGCTTGGCGGATGGCACCTGGAGGAGACCCTCTCTGTGAGAGCGGATAGGTCGTAGAGATGTATGAGGTGAGATGCGGTCCCGCAGGTAACTAGGTCCCATGCCATGGAGCGCTTTGAAGATAGTAACCAACACCTTGAAACGCACCCGAAAAACCACAAGCAGCCAGTGCAGCTCGCGCAGGAATGGTGTTATATGGGAGTATCTTGATCCTCCCATGATAACCCGCGTGGCCGCATTCTGAACTAGCTGTAGTCTTCGGGTGCATCTCAAGGGGAGCCCCATGTATAGAGCATTAGAGTAGTCCAGGCGAGACGTCACCAGCGCATGAGTGACTGTGCGTAGGGCGTCCCGATCCAATAGGGGGCGCAATTGACGCACCAGGAGAACCTGGTGGAACGCCCCCCTCGCCACGGCTGTCAGATGGTCATCCATTGACAGCCTGGCATCAAGGAGGACGCCCAGATTGCGCGCCCGTTCCATGGGGGGCAATAATTCGCCCCCTATGGCCAGTGATGGCGTCAACTGGTTAAATCGGGGCGCCGGTAGCCACAGCCACTCAGTCTTGGAAGGGTTGAGCTTAAGTCTGTTGTCCCCCATCCAGACCCGCACGGCTTCCAAACACCGGGACAACATTTCGACGGCCTCGTTGGGGTGGTTTGGGGTGGAAATGTACAGCTGTGTATCATCAGCATACAGATGGTATCCCACCCCAAAACCACGGATGATCTCACCCAGCGGCTTCATGTATGTGTTGAAAAGGAGGGGCGAGAGGACCGAACCCTGAGGCACCCCACAAGTGAGTGGCCTCAGGGTCGACCTCTGCTCCCCTGCCAACACACACTGCGTCCGGTCGGAGAGATAGGAGCGGAACCACCGCAGAACGGTGCCCCCCATGCCCATCTCTTCCAGCCGGCGCAATAAGATGGTATCGAAAGCCGCTGATAGATCTAATAGGACCAGGATAGAGGAACAACCCCTATCTCTGGCCCTCCATAGATCATCTACCAACGCGACTAAGGCCGTCTCCGTGCTGTGACCGGGTTGAAAGCCAGACTGGCGCGGGTCAAGATAGACTGCTTCCTCCAGGTGACGTGGGAACTGTTGCGCCACCACACTCTCAAACAATAATTTAAAAAAAATTCCTAAAAAAAACAAATTTCCTGAAAAAAATTAACAATAAAATATCCTTTAAAAAAACAGTAAAAGCATAAAGAAAAAAAAAACCCAGCCACTTACCAGCAGGCAATATCAGCTGCTCTCCGATGTGATGGATGCTGGAATGGATGTAGGCAGCAGGCAACCAGGCCAGACACTCTGGCTGAAGGTAAGCTGGACTGGAGGCAATTGGGGACAACCCAGTCAGCTAGGCCCACATGGCATGGAGCCGAGGCAGTTTTGCCATCCAGGTGAGACTGGGGACTGGGGTGGTGGTGGCAGCAAGAAAGGCCTCAGACCTACGCGAGCCTGGGGAGTGGCTGAGGCCTTCCTTGCTGCTTCTCCCCGAGGTCACGTAGACCATGAAGCCCGCTGGTGCTCTCGGTAGCTTCTTGCCACCCCCTTACCGTCCGCACCCCATGAAGTCACAGCCATAGGCTTATTTACTTTTAAGCAGCCACAGGAGGAGGCAGCAGTAACGCAGCAGGACAGGCAGGATGGGAGGATTGAGTCAGTGAGGATCAGGAAGTCAACAAGCAACAACACAAGATCCAAGCCAGTAAAGGTAGTGGGCCATGTGGTGACCGCGGTATACATAGGGCTCTCATAGGTGGGGTGATTGGCGAGTCAGTGAATCAGTGAGCAGCAGGCAGGTAGGCAGGCAGGGCAAGCATGGTGCGGACGAGCGGGGCGAGAGAGAGAGAGAGCAGCGACTGGGCGGGTAGGGGGATTGAGCGGGGGCAGGCCAGGAGACCATACTGGTATGGGGGCATGGCCAGGCCGCCATCGCTACTGGTACACTACCTATTCGGCCGAACCAGACCAAACCGGTAGGAACCCACCTGATTCCATGGATGAAAATCTTAAATGGGAAAAAACTCAAGAAGCTTGGGAAACTCTGAAAATATGATTATAATCTACATCAATACCACTGAAAAAGAAAAATAAGAAATCCAAGATGAAACCAGCATGGTTGCACGAAGAACTCTCTGATAAACTAAAAGACAAAAAGGATTAGTATAAAAAATGGAAAGACGGACACATAGCTAAGTTAGAATACCAGCAAATAGCCTGAACCTGCAAAGATGAAGTCAAGAAAGCTGCATCACCTCCAGCAGGATTCATTCTGAAAAACAATTTTGAATTATTAACAATTGTTTGACTAGCCCCACTGTCTATTAACCATTTGTCTCTGCTATTACAATAGCTAACTTTTGCAACAGCAGCTTGTCCATCTGTTGCCTTTCTTCCTTGCAAACAGTCTTTCTTTAAATGAGTTTATATTTGCTCCAAATATAAACCAAAAAGAATTCTATAATAAATTACACAAGAAAATAATTGAATGAGATTGGGAAAATGTCTGTATAATAGGCGATTTCAATGCAGTGGCAGACAACAAAATAGATTATAGGTATACAAAGAAGAAGAAAAAGAAAAGACGACAACTACCGAGTACCTTCTTTGAAATGGTGCAAAAATTAAATTTAAGGGACGCATGGAGACAGATAAATAAAAAAAAAAGACAGGACACTTTCTTTTCCCATTCGCCCAATTCATGGTCTCAAATCAATATGGCATGGATGAACCCAGAATTGATCAATAACATAGAAGATATGGAGATTTCGCCAAATACATGGGCAGACCACAATCCACTAATGGCAAAATGGAAAGGTCAAAGGAAAAAATTAAGATGGATGCTAAATTAGAGAATTGTAAAAGAAAAATCATATATACAAATGATGGATAAGGAATTAGATATTTTCTTTAAGGAAAACAAGAAAGATCAAACAACACTACAAAATGTATTGGACACCACAAAAGCCTATGTGCGGGGTATAACAATAGCATATACGGCAAGGAGAAATAAGGAAAAAAGGAAACAGCGAACACTATTACAGGAG
Organism: Natrix helvetica; assembly: GCF_964273705.1. Lineage (NCBI taxonomy): Eukaryota > Metazoa > Chordata > Lepidosauria > Squamata > Natricidae > Natrix > Natrix helvetica. The sequence continues at coordinate 11,622,485 of NC_138555.1, read as the reverse complement.
AAGCTTAAAGAGTTGGAGACCGTGTTGCAGAAAGTACCACAAAATATGAGAGATTTGGTGAAACACAAAATCAATCTAACACTTCAAGAAGAAATGATATGTAATATAAAAACGGCGAAACAAAACTATTTCAAAACAGCAAATAAACCAGGTAGATGGCTGGCCCACAAATTGAAGAAAGAAAAAACCCAAAAGCTAATACAGCAATTACAGGACGAACATGGGAATTTGTTCCATAAGACAGAAGAAAAAAAATGTATAATCCAATTCTTTTTTCAAGCTCTACAGTCAGGAAAATATTTCAGAAAAAGAAATCCAAAATTATTTACAAGAGAGAAACCTACCAAGTATTTCAGAGGAAGCAAGAGAAATGCTAAATGAAAAAATAACTGTAACAGAGATAAAGGAGGCAATTGGGTCTGTGGAGGAGAGCTTCCGGTGATGGCGGTCGCCTCCTGAGCTCCGGAGAACGCCGTGGAGTTCCCCGATGGATTAGGGCTGCTGCCGGGCCTCATGCCATCCGAGGCCCAAGGGTTTGATAGCCTGTCCACCCTGGCTTGTTTTGAGCCCATTTTGGGCTGCCAGGGTGGTCGGAGGAGTTCGGAGTCTGGCGGAGAGCGCGGAGAGCGCGGAGAGCGCTGAAATAGAAATAGAAGGAAGGCGGTTTGGAGCGAGGAGAAGGTGGGGCTGCAATGGTGGCTACAGTGAGAACAGTAACATGGAGTGGAATAGCAGCACGGAGCGGACTGCGGGTTGCCCCAGGACAAATGGTGCAAGGTGAAAGATACTGGCATGAACAGCGCTGGAGAGAACAACAACAAAATAACAACAAAATAACAACAACCAAAAAAGGTCAGATGGGTGTGAGGCTTGAGGCGCAAGAGATTTGCAAGAGATTTTCATTGCTGCTGGCAACTAACTTAAGACCGGGGGGGGGGAGAATAAGGAGAACAAGATATGGCTAGGAGTTGGTGAGTCAGCCGGGAGAGACCAACTAGAGGTGGCTATGGCGGCGGGTGAGGGAAAGGAAGGCCGCCATTGCCTGGACTTCTGCTGTTTTTTCCATCATACCCTGGCTGCTCCCAACGTCCCTATGCCCCCCCCCCAGGCCTTGTCAACGCCAGCAGGGGACACCAAACTCTAACTGTAAGTCTCTGTGGACCTCTAGGAAGGAACCACCCTGAACCAGCGCGAATAATCTCCCACGTTTGGGTCACTCTGCCATGGAACATCCTGAACACCTTGAACAATCTCTCACTTTGTGGTCACCCTCGTCGTTTTATGCAATTTTATGTAATTGGGGGTATTCGATCATTCCCACCCCCTTCTTCTCTATCTAAATATTTTAACATCTCTTTCCTCCCTCTAAGACCCCGACTCATTAACCATCAACTTTTATGAACTTTTACCAACTTTCTATCAACCTTTATTAGCATCCTGATTCCATTGGACTTTTAACGAACTATTTATTCGAGGTTGGACCTGCTCCGCCTGCGGGAGGCCCCGCTCTCGCAGGTATGGCCCTTGGCTCTCTCAAGGGCCTGCCTTGATGACGGGTTTGTGAACCCCGAGAGGTGGAAGAAACGGAGGCTGAGGGGCTTTTTATCCAGAAGTTTTTTATTGTTATTAAGGGGTTCCAGGGAGGGGGGGTGTGATAACCAGGCCGGGAGAGGCGCCAGTGCCAGTGCCAGACGGACAGGTGAGTCCGGGAAGGAAGTGAGCGGAGCGGGGGGGGAGAGGGAACAAGTGATTCCAATAGAGGGTTGTTTGATTACAACGGTCGCGGGGAGGGGGGGATGCGAGGACAAGAGAAGATCACAAGGTCGGTTGGGAGACCGTGGTTGTTGGCTATGCCCGGTCGTTTGCACCAACCCCCGCAACCTAGGTGGCCAGGAACTACAGAGCCCGGGCCTACGGCTGATGCTTTGCAATGCAAGGTCCGTAACCAACAAGGCCCCCCTCATTAATGAGTTGATCTCTGAGGGGGAGCTGGACCTTGCAGGGATAACGGAGACCTGGTTGGGCCACGAGGGTGGTTTACCCCTCGTGGAAATGTGCCCACCAGGTTTCCGTGCATTCCATCAGCCTCGGGCCCTGGGTAAGGGTGGTGGGGTGGCGGTAGTTATACGGGAAGGTCTAGAGCCGAGGGAGTTCACTGTTCCTCAGATATCCGGGTGTGAGTCCCTTGGTGTGAAATGGGGCCCAGGGAGGCAGTTGGGTTTGCTGATTGTATACTTGGCTCCTCGCTATACATCAGCAGCCCTGCCCGAGCTCCTCGAGCTGATCTCGGAGACGGCGGTTGAGATCCCCAGGCTTGTGGTTATGGGGGATTTCAACCTGCCGTCGACGGGAGCAGCGTCTGAGGTAGCTCGGGAGTTCATGGCTTCCATGACAGCCATGGGCCTGACCCAGTTAATTCAGGGCCCCACACACGAAGGAGGCCACACATTGGACCTTGTTTTTGTATCTGAGCAGTGGACGAGTGATCTGGGTAGAGGGGATTTTGCTGTTATACCCCTGTCATGGTCAGATCACTCATGTCTCCGGCTTGACTTCCCTGGCGCTACCCCCCACCGCGAGGAGGCAGGACCAGATGGTCCACGCTGGTACCGCCCCAAGCACCTGATGGAGCCGGATAGGTTCCAGACGGAGCTTGGGCCATTACCTGTAGCCCTGACCCGCGCTCGGTCGGAGGACCTAGCGGCCGCCTGGAATAGGGCGGCGGCTGGGGCCTTGGACCGGGTTGCGCCTTTGCGACCTCTCCTGCGGCAGCGACCCACCCGGGCTCCTTGGTATACCGAGGAGCTGAGGGTGATGAAGAGCCACAGGAGACGTCTAGAGAGCAGGTGGAGGTCCTCACGCTCCGAATCTGATCGAACACAGGTAAGATCCTACTTGCGGACCTACCTTGTGGCATTAAGGGTGGCCAAACGTAGATATTGCGCCACCCTTATTGCGTCCGCGGATAACCGCCCTGCCGCCCTGTTTAGGGTGACCCGCTCCCTCTTGTCACAGAGGACACAGGGGGCACCCTTACAGGGCAGAGCAGAGGAATTTGGGGAATATCTGCAGGACAAAGTCGCTCAGATCTGGAGCGGATGGGCCCCACTCAGTGGACCAGACGGGCCGCCAACAGCGAGTCTTGTGAGACCATCCTGGGAGGAGTTTGATTCTGTTGCCCCCGAGGATTTAGATAGGTTGCGTGGACGGCTGCGACCCACCACATGTTTAATGGACCCGTGTCCCTCCTGGTTGGTACTGGCATCTTGGGAGGTGACCCGAGGCTGGCTTCTGGGCCTGGTGAATGCCTCATTGGGTGAGGGATCCTTACCAACCGCCTTGAAAGAGGCGGTGGTGAGGCCCTTGCTTAAGAGGCCTTCACTCGACCCAATGGAGCTAGCTAATTATCGTCCAGTCTCCAACCTTCCGTTTCTAGCGAAGGTTGTAGAGAATGTGGTGGCGCAGCAGTTTCCACGACACCTTGACGAATCCGAGTATCTAGACTCACGCCAGTCTGGCTTCCGACCCAGGCACAGCACAGAGACAGCCTTGGTCGCGTTGGTTGATGATCTCTGGAGGGCCAGAGATAGAGGTTGTTCCTCTATCCTGGTCCTATTAGACCTCTCGGCGGCTTTTGATACCATCGACCATGGTATCCTATTGCGCCGGTTGGAGGGGATAGGAGTCGGAGGTACCGTTTTGCGGTGGTTTGGCTCCTACCTCTCCGACCGGAGGCAATGTGTGTTGACAGGGGGACAGAGGTCGACCCCGAGGCCACTCACTTGTGGAGTGCCACAGGGGTCGGTCCTCTCGCCTCTCCTGTTCAACACATATGTGAAGCCGCTGGGTGAGATCATCCATGGTTTTGGGGTTGAGTATCACCTCTACGCTGATGATACTCAGCTGTATATTTCAACTCCAAACCACCCCAACGAGGCTGTCGAAGTGATGTCCCGGTGTTTGGAGGCCGTCGGGGTCTGGATGGGGGACAACAGACTTAAACTCAACCCCTCCAAGACTGAGTGGCTGTGGCTACCGGCACCTCGGTTCAGCCAGCTGATCCCATCGCTGGCCATAGGGGGTGAACAATTGCCCCCTGTGGAACGGGCGCGCAATTTGGGCGTCCTCCTTGATGCCCGGCTGTCAATGGAGGACCATGTGGCAGCCGTGGCAAGGGGGGCGTTCCACCAGGTTCGCCTGGTGCGCCAATTGCGCCCCCTACTGGACCGGGATGCCCTACACATGGTCACTCATGCGCTGGTGACGTCCCGCCTGGATTACTGCAACGCTCTCTACATGGGGCTGCCCTTGGGACGCGCCCGGAGACTGCAGTTAGTTCAGAACGCAGCCGCGCGGGCTGTGATGGGGAGTACGAGGTACTCCCACGTAACACCTCTCCTGCGCGAGCTGCACTGGCTGCCTGTGGTTTTCCGGGTGCGTTTCAAGGTGCTGATTACCATCTTTAAAGCGCTCCATGGCACGGGACCTAGTTACTTGCGGGATCGCATCCTCCCACATACATCCCTGCGGCCAATACGCTCACACAGGGAGGGACTTCTCCTGGTGCCGTCCACTAGGCAATGCCAGCGGGCGACACCGAGGAGTAGGGCCTTCTCTGTGATGGGCCCAACCCTCTGGAATGACCTCCCCCCCCCGACATTAGAACCACTTCTGACCTCCGCTCCTTCCGGCAAAAACTGAAGACCCACCTGTTCCGACTAGCAGGCCTGGCATAATTCAACTGTCCCTCCTGGCAAATGTATTATATCTGGTTATTTTAGGGGTTTTTTAATTTACTGTATTTGTTTTTAGGGGTTTGAATTTATTTTATATCTGCTTTGTACAGTTCTTTTAACTACATTTTAACCTCCTCCATGTCAATTGTCAACTGTACATATTTAATTTAATTTTATTGTATCCTGTTATATTTTGTATGAACTGTACACCGCCCCGAGTCCCTTGCGGGAGAGGGGGCGGTCTAGTAGCATTAAATATTATTATTATTATTATTATTATTATTATTATTATTATTATTATTAATTAAGAAACAGAAAAACAACAATAATTCACCAGGACCAGATTTGATCCCCGCAGAGATATATTAAAAAATTCAAGAAACTTTTGAGGAAATCATGGTAGAACTGTACAATGAAGTACTAGAACAAGCAAAAATGCCAATTTCATGGACTGAGGCATTTATAACATTAATTCCAAAAGAAGAAACAGATAATCAATTGATCCAAAACTATAGGCCAATCTCGCTGCTAAATGCTGACTATAAAATATTTATGACGATCATCACGGAAAGACTTAAAAAAAATTAAATAAAATTATTCATTCGGATCAAAATGGATTCCTACTCAAGAGACAATTAAGAAATAATACAAGAATTATAATGAATACATTAGAATATTATGAAGCTCATCTAGAAAAACAATTAGCATTAGTATTGGTAGACACACAAAAAGCTTTTGATAATTTAAATTGGCAGTTTCTTATTACACAATTAGCTATTATGAAATTTGGAGAAAAATGTATTAGAATGATTAAGGCAATATATTCAAACCAGACAGCTAAAATAATGGTAAATGGAGATCTAGCAGACAAAGTCAATATAAATAAAGGGGTCAGACAAGGATGCCCACTATCCCCTCTTCTATTTTCCCTCTCATTAGAGGTTTTACTAACACAGTTGGGAAAAAGAGGAAATAAAAGGGTTAAAAACTAAAAAAGAAGAATGCAAAATTCAGGCATTCGTGGACGATATGGTTTTTATAATAGAAGACCCCCTTGAAACAGGGAAAATATTAATTCAAGTAGTAGAGGAATTTGGTAAAGTTGCAGGCTTAAAAATAAATAAAAATAAAACAAAGATAATTACTAAAAATCTTACAAAAAGGCAAAATGAGGAATTAGAGAGAGTATTGGAAATGCAAATAGTTAAAAAGGTAAAATATCTTGGAATCTGGCTAACGGCTAAATGTTCTACCATAAAAGAAGACAATTATTCAAAATTATTACAACAAATACGAAAGGATTTGGAAAATTGGTCTAAATTACAATTATAGCTGATTGGAAGAATTGCAAGCATAAAAATGAATAGCCTACCAAAAATTTTATTTCTATTCCAAACTGTACCAGTAAAATTAGGGATTTTTTTTTTTGTGGAACTAAATAAAATAATTTTAAAATTTATTTGGCTGGGGGAAAAAGCTAGGATAAAATTAAAAGTACTACAGGACTCTAGAATTAAAGGAGGATTTGGCCTCCCAGATTGGGAACTTTACTATCAGGCAGCAGCAGTAACATGGCTCAAAGAATGGATAGTACTTCAAAATAAAAGAATATTGACGATAGAGGGTCATGATTTACAGCTGGGCTGGCATGCTTTTATCTGGGAGGGAAAGAGTAAAGCCCATAAATATTTCCAGAGGCATCAGGCAAGAGGGGCCTTACTAGAAATATGGATGAAAATCAAAAGAAACTTCTACACAAAAATTCCCAGATGGATATCAACCATGGAAGTAATTATCTACCCCAATCTAATAGATTTGAATAGGATATTGACATATAAGGAGTTATTGGATGGGCAAGGAAAACCTAAAACAAATCAGGAGTTAAAATTACAGGGAATTGAATTAGGCTGGTGGCCATACCTACAAATTCAAACAAGATACAAAAAGGACTTAGAACAGTACGGATTTCAAAACGAACAACAAGAATTGGACAAAATAGTAACAGGAACAGAAGAAAAAATGATTACAAAAACATACACACTCAAGACAGTTTAAATTTATTAGAGGTAATCACCCAATATAGCAGATAGATGAGTAAAATAAGAGGGTTAAAAATGGTGAAACGCAAATGAAATATATTAGAAGGGGAAATAACATAAGGAGAATTGTATCGATGTGAAATTGCTATTAGAAGGAACAGGAAGTTCCTGTTTGTACTGTATTGTGTAAATGTAGTGTACGTCTAAGTTCTGTGTCTGTGTATTTTGTATGTTTGTAAATAATTTTTTTAAAAAGAACAAAAAACCCCATACAATTGTCTCTTAAAATTCAAAATGGAGGAGGAAACCGTGAAGGAAACAATGATAATTTGGGCTAAAAACTTTGGGTATAATATTGAATTGGAGCACTGGGAAAAAGTATGGGGAAAAAATTATAAATTGACAATGTTGGCATCCTATAAGGAAAACATTTACAAAATGTTTTATAGGTGGCATTTACCCCCCGGCGTGATTGGCCAAAATGTTCCCAAATAAATCTCCAAACTGTTGGAAATGTAACCACCAACAGGGGACCTTTTATCATATGTGGTGGACGTGCCCGAAAGCCAAAGAATTCTGGACCAAAATTCAAAAATGGTTAGAAGAAATAATAGAACAAAAAATTGACATGAACCCTGAGCTGTTTCTTCTAGGAATAATAAAAAAAATATTAGTAAGTGTTAGGGGCATCTCCGTTGGGAGACAGAAAATAGCGCAGCGGAATGTACAGCTAGAGAGGAAGAACGTTGCTGGTAGAAAAAACACACAAATAGAGTTTCAGACACTGCTAGTAAAAAAAAACAAGTAGCTTTACTACTAATAATTGCTTCACAAGCAGTGATAGTAGATATATGTCCAAACACAATTACAGCTGATAAGTACATTCACCCATTTAAAGCAACAACGACCATTTGTTATTGTATATAGATATATGTTGCCTACCCAACACTAGGAGTATACTCCCAACATTCTCCCCTTTGGGTAACCAATATATATTCACAATTTCAGTCCATATCATTCACAACTTTCTTTATGTTTAATAGCACCCTGAGCCTTTGTGAAATGGTTGGCTATATTATCCTCTGACATACAGTATGTTAACTCCACTAGCTTATTTTTAATACTCTCCCGTACATTCAAATAATGCAGATCTGTATGTTTTGTTCTAGTTTTAACTGCCAAATTAGTAGCCATTTGAATAGCTGCCTGGTTGTCCTCGTACACGGTAATAGAATCATTTACTTCTATTCCTAGATTTATCAGTAACTGTTTGTAACATATTATATCAGTACATAGTAGTGATAGTGTTGCAGAAAATGACAGGCTTAGACTTCTCAGGATACAGGAAAAGTTTATTTGGCAGCCAGGTTCAGAAAGCTAGCACATAGCTAGCATTGGAAATTCTGAACAATCTTTATTATCGAAGCATGCATTCTTATACATTCTCAAAGACAGTGTAACACGGAAACACTTAACTTATTTCTTATTGGTTACCTTGGGGAAAAAGCCCTATAAGGAGATGGGGGTCTTACTTCTCCTTTTGTTACAGGTAAGGGCTACGTGTCATTAACAAACTTTATTTGAACCTTGTGGTTTTGGACTTTTGACATAGGGACTTTTACTGGAACATGTTGTGGTTGAGGGCTGATGACATTTCCCTGTCCCTTTAAGCAAGTTTCCAACTGTCCCTTTTATGCCACATCTTCATTCTTATATTTTAATCCATATTTTACTCCACTTTATTTCCCCCCTTCTAGACTCTATTAAGGCCCACAATTGAGTCTAGCCTGTTAGATTAACAATATAAGCATGCAGAATACAGAATAGCAGAGAAAGCAAGGATACAAGAATACACTTCTTAGGGCTTATCTTCTAAAATCACTTTCTCTACTTCTAAGAGGGCAATTTGAATATAGGAACTAGTATCTGAGACTTCATCTTCCTTGAAGGTATGTGGAGTTAGGCTTTCCATTAACATTAATTACTTTTCACCCTGTGCTTCCTTTACAGACCTCATAGTTGTTTAAGCAAGGGTATTATGCAGGGGAGGAAGGCTAAACTTGTGATTCCACATAATAAAAGAAATAGCATTTGCTTGATCCAACCTGTTCCCGGTAGCCAAGAGAACCACACATCTGTTCCTTGTACTTTTTTGACCAATAGAGGAATCTCAAACTAGTTCTTGGACCATCCTCCAGACTTTCCCTGATCTATTCATATGGAAACAGCAAGGTTTTCTCACATAAGAAGAAGACTCCATTTTCCCCTACACATACCAGTTAGGGGCTGTAATGGAACTTATTGGTTAGGGTCCATTTGCCTATCCCTGAGAACTGGTCCTTCAAAGAGATGGTGGGAACTGGTGTTTCCAGGGGGAAAATGAACACAAAAATCCCATGGTGGATTGTATTGAAAGCCAAACGGGAAGTCGGGGTGGCTGGAATGGCCTTGGGGCAGCTTCCAGTGGTCAGATTCCCTTCCCATCGATTAAAAACAAGTGGAGGTTGGAGCGAGAAAGTGACCCTCTGTTGGAAGAGCTTGTGAGTAGAGGGAGACATGCTGTGAGTCAATTTCACATCTACAAGGGTTTTCCTGGGGGCAAGGTACATTTCAGATGGGCATTGTTCCTCTGATAGTCACCTCACAGGAATGCCAGGTTCTTGATATCATTTGATGTACAAGAACTATCTTAAGCTTTCTTCTTCTTGTTGTTGTTGTTGTTTTCAAAGATTTTGCTCAACTGAAACAGCATGATAAGGTAAAGATCCAACAGACAGACACAACCAGTATTTTTGACCCAGGGCAGGATCAGACTGATTGATTAAGCTTTGACCTAATTCCAGCACTTTTTTCTCTGTTCCCCTTTTCTCAATTGTTGCAGGGGTCTGTTTTCCCTATGCTTTGCCCTTTTTCTTACAGGGTTTGTCAAATAATTGACTTTAGGTGTTGGGATTGGCTTATGGTTCTGTCCCCAAGCATAAATGATGCATCGTTGGCGGAAGCAGACCTGTACCACATCATGTAACTTAATTCCACCCTGTTCTTTGGGATTTATAGCATCCACGGTTCTTTCTTCAAGAGCAAGGGGGGTTGCTCGGGTATTTTCACAACATTCAAAACGTCATCACTTAACAAGCTCATTGCCAATAACAGCCAGAGCCACAAAAGGCTCATAATTGTCCCTCACACAAAACTTCTCCTAACACAATTCTTTTATCCTACTGAATCACCATGTCAGGGAGAAGGCAGGGATTATATATAGTTGAGGAATGGCAATATCAGCTTTGGGCAATCCACAAAACCAAATCTTATTTGCTAAACATATCACCCACAATCCAAAAACTCCTATTATACTGCAAAGAACCCATTCCCACGGTTCCTCAAACATAAGTGTCATCAGATGATTCGGTTCCTCTTGATTACAATTAATGATCTTAGCCTCAGCACTGTCTTCCTCTGGAGGGGACAATTCCTGAGGGATGAATATGCAATATAACAAATAAGTGCATTCACTAAAGCGAGAGATAGTACAGTTATGACTATGAATACTTGGCTTGCCATTTCCTGACAGGTGCTCACACTTTCTAATACATCTTATATCTAATAAAGGAAACGTTGTCTTCCTCCTCCAAATCTTCAGCCATACGTTGAGAAGTCAGCTTCCAGGGGGGTGACTTCAGTAGGGCTTCTTCTGCCCCGTAAGAGCTTACCCGTTACCGGTAGGGAAGCTTATAGGAGGCGTTTCTTCAAGCATATCACTAGAGGAAGGGCTTCTTCCTCTGCTCCCAATACTCATCAGCAGCTAGCTTAACTTGAGTCCAGTGAATCCAAAGCTTGGATTCCAATACTTTTGCTGCAAGTGGAGAACACATGACCACAGTATATGGGCCCTTCCATCTAGGTTTCAAATTCTTCCCTTTCCAGTGTTTTACCACACTCTGTCCCCCACCTGAATATTATGACTGGAAGTTGTTAAAAATGGTGGGGGTAAGGGAGACACAATACTGTTGGATTACTTGTATTTACTTATTCAATTCTCCCACCATTTGATTCACCCATGAGGACCCCAATTGTCCTAGGTCCCTTATATGATTTTTCAATTATGGCTTATAACTGGTGGCCATCCAAACATCATTTCAAAAGGAGATAAATTAAGTTCTTTACATGGAGTACATCTCACAGAGCAGAGAGCTAAGGGTAAGGCATCAAAACACACCTTATATTTTCCTTAACAGTGCAATTCACACATTTGCTTAATTTCTTTCCTGAGGCAGTTAAAAGACCTCTTTCCCTATAATCAGCAGTATTGATATGCAAAGTAAGGAAAGCATACAGAGTCAGTTCAGATGTTCACCCTTTCATTCTTTGTTCTTTCTAATGCACAAATTAAAGCCCACAATTCTGCCACTTGTGCACTGGTGCCTTTTGGGAGAGGTCCACTCTCAAAGACTTGGGCAAGGGAGACTGCATAATGTTCTCCCATAATAATGAACCTTGATCCAAGCTATAGTCTGCATATTTCAACTGCACGTCAGTTAAGTCTGGTCTGCATGAAAACTGATTCTCAATTATTCTCATACAATTATACTCAATTTCGGGTCCTGGTATTGGCAAAAGGTGGCAGGGTTTTAGGGCATTTGTTTGCTTCAAGGTCACTTGTGGATTTTGAGTCAGGAGTGCCTGATATTTGTAAAATTCCTTGAATTGCATGGCTAGTGTAGATATTTGTAGGCTGTCTAAAAGTTAATTTATTAGCTTCCTCCATTAGGAGAGCTGTGGCGCTAGAATTTTAAGCAATGTAGCCAGCCTTTTGCAACAGTCCAGTTGTTTAGATAGATAAGTTGTTGTCAACTTCCTTTTTCTTATCAGAGCCTGAGATAATTCTGACTTTAGGGTTTCAAAGGCCCATTTCTGCAAGCAAGGGTTCTTCCTTTTTTTTCCACCCCCCTTCGTAGATGCGTAAGGAGGTTTGGCTAAAAGCACGAAATTTGAAATCCTCATTCTGCAATATCCTGCTGTTCATGGGTTCACAATTTGGCATATTATTACTCTTAAGTATTTAACTTGGGGCTTTTTGTCCCTGCCTTCCAGCTTTTTGCCTTGTCCATTAACAGATGAAGCAATTGATTGATTGGTATTTTTTTCAACAATTCTCCTTCGTCTGTTTGGTTACTGGGATATTATCTACATATTTCCATCTTCGCAAGGCTGGAAATTTTCTAGGCCTGAGGCAAAGACTTAACCAAAAAGGTAGGTAAAATTTTTAATCCTTGGAGAAACCTAGTCTTCAAGAGCAAACAGCCTCTTTTGACCTGTTACTTTTCCTACTCAAAAGCAAACAGTTTTTAGTTGTTTCTATGTATTTGAGATGGTGAAGAAGGCATAGGCAACAGGCATGGCTAGAGGCTTTACTTGTATAATTATTGGTGCATGATGATATGCATGGCCTGGTGGATTCTTGAACCACCATTGCCATATCTCATCTGGGGGAGTGCCTCATAATTAGAGCCATTTTATCTTCCTCAAAGGACAGTGTAGCTCCCATTTTGCATAGGATATCATGACCCAAAGGAGGAACTGGGCATTCAAGCATGTCTTGGGACATTCTTGTAGCCAGTGGCCCCTTTTTTTTTCTTACACCAATTACATCGACCTGTGCTTTGGGCTTTGGAATTATTTGACAATGCAACTGTCAGCCATTCAGCTTTACTTTGCATCCTGTCATCTCTCTTTCTCTCTTTTACTTTTCACAAAGACCTTTCATGCAATTTCCATTTTATTCAATCCACACAGACCTACATGCACAAATAGTCTGAAACAACAATTTCAGACCGGGGAAGAGTCTCTCCCTTTTAATCTTCAATTTTTTCTTTCCTTGGGAAACATGTGGGTTATTCTCCAAGCATGGAAAACTTAGAGATTAAAACTTTAAATCCCACTGTTCCCCACAACTTCCAAGTCCAAGCTGAGAAGCTTACTTATTTTGCCCGCTGGTCAAACATATCAAAATCAATTGAACACCATTCAATTCTACATGTTATTAGTATAGATACACACCTAAGAATTACATCAAATTAATCAAGTCCAATTACCTAGATCTTCCTATTCAATAGGCTTTTACCTTTTTATGACCTGCTAAATTTCTTACTTTTGTTCGAAGTTATGCCCGTTTGTTCTATCTCCTTAAGCACTAGATGGTTAATACCTGTCTCTACCCTGGGTGTTCCGTTTCTATCTTGACCTCCCAGCCGCGCTGGCATATTTTTAAAGATCAAGATGTGTTCTGACCCCCCCCTTCCTCCGTTGCCCACACAGTACACACACTCCGGAACAGTACAAGGGAACAAGGTTTATTACACCCACAGACAAGAGGCTTTGTGGCAGCAAGCCACCAAGACAGAACTCACAAAGACAGAACACACAAAAGCAGCAATCCAGCTTGCCAGGATCTCAGACTAGAGTTGCTGTCCAAAGTCCTTTGTTGATTGCTACGCAGAGCCTGTCCAGAGTCAACCCTTTTATAACCTAAAAAGGGCGTCTCCCAACAGCACCTGAGAGCTCTTTACTGCCTATAATTACGCCCACGCTCCTGGCGTTTGTGGGCGCGCCGGAAACGAGCATCCCGAAACGCCCTACTAAGTCCTGAGTCACTATCCTCTCCGCTGCTCCAAGGCAGGGCAACGGGAGTCCTCCTCCTCTCGCTCTCACCGCTGCTCCATGCCTCTGGCGCCACCTGGTGGCTGACCAGACTCTCGGATTCCTGCTCAGCCTCCGAATCCTGTCCAGGATCGCACATCCCTTCTGTAGCTGACTCGCATGGAGTATCACTCTCGGAGTCTGGTGACAGCGGCACTGGCTGGGCCACAACACTATCCCTCACCGCAGGGCCCTTCCCCCGGGCCTGACGCTCGGGATGCGGTCGAGAGGGAAATTGTCCATGATAGGCCCGCACCAAAGCTGGAGCATGCACAGCCGTCGCATCGGTCCAGGACCCCCCGTCCGAGTCCTCGTCCGCCCAGTCGACCAAATACTGGAACCGACCCTTGAGCCATCTCGAGTCACGGATCCGGGTCACTCTGTGCGATGGCCGTGCGTGCACGTCAGGCGACGACGGCAGGGGTGAAGAGGGACGTCGGAGAGGACAATCCGACCGCTCAGGGATCAGGAGCGAGCGATGGAACACCGGGTGTACTCGCATCGAGCGCGGGAGGGTCAGGCGATAGGCCACCGGATTGATAACGGCCTCCACAGGGAACGGCCCCAGATACCGGTGGTCCAACTTCCTCGTAGGCCGGTGGGACGGAAGATGCCGCGTGGACAACCACACGCGATCACCCACGGCCAATTCCGGCACAGCACGGCGAGACCTGTCCGCCACCCGCTTGTAATCCTCCTTCGCCTGATTCACGTAGCGGCGCACCATCTGGTGAACCGCCTGAAGCTCAGAGAGGAAATCCTGCGCTGCGGGGACCGGAGAGTGCACGGGGGTGAGAGGGAAAAAACGAGGGTGGTACCCGACGTTCGCCATGAAAGGCGTCGTCCGTGTGGAGGAGTGCTGCGAGTTGTTGAACGCAAACTCCGCCACGGCGAGGTACTCCGCCCAATTGTTCTGCTGCTGGTTCACGAAGCAGCGCAGATATTGTTCCAGAATCCCAATCACCTTCTCCGTCCCTCCATCGGTTTCGGGATGGTGCGCCGAGGACAGACAAACTTGAACGTCAAGAGCGGCCATCAGCCCTTTCCAGAACTGGGCCGTGAATTGTGTACCACGATCGGAGACGACCCGGTCAGGTAGGCCGTGCAGCCGGAACACGTGCTGGATGAACATGCGGGCGGTGGCGCGGGCTGTCGGCAATCTCCGGCAGGGGATGAAATGCGCCATCTTGGTGAGCATGTCCACCACCACTAGGACCGTAGTGAAACCGGACGACGGAGGCAGTTCCGTCAAGAAGTCCATGGACACGGCTCCCCAGGGTCTGTCCGGGGTCGGCAATGGCTGTAGCAAGCCTGGAGGAGCTCCCGTCGCTGATTTGGCCTGTCGACACTGCACACATGACGTGACGTACGTCTGCACGTCGTGTCGCAGGCGAGGCCACCAAAACGTACGGGAAACCAGGTGCAAAGTTTTGAACAGGCCAAAGTGTCCCGCTGCCATGAGTGTCATGACATTGGGAGAGAACCAATCCACGGAGCGGTCCTGCAGGCACGTAGAGCCGATCCCGATACCTCAAAAGGTCCTCGTCAAAGGTCCACGGGGATGTCGGCCCTACCTCTGCCCGCCGTTGTTCCACCCACTCGTCGTTTCGCTGCGCATTCCATATCAACGACCGTAAATCCACGGGTTCCTGGATTGCAGCGAAGGACTCGACGGGTAGGACCGTCCGGGGGGGCAGGGAGTCAGCAGGGTCTGAGTACTCCGGCTTTCTGGATAGGGCATCCGCCCTCTGGTTCAAGGCACTGGGGATATACGTGACCTTGAAGTGGAACCGGGCAAAAAACAGAGACCACCGGATCTGGCGCTGATTGAGCTTCCGCGCTGTTGTCAAAAACTCCAGATTCCGATGGTCTGTCCGGACTTCGACCTGATGCCTGGCCCCCTCCAGGTGATGTCGCCAGGCTTCGAACGCCGCCTTGATAGCCAGCAACTCTTTCTCCCAGATGGTATAATTGCGCTCGGAAGGATTGAGTTTCCGAGAGTAATAGGCGCAAGGGAAAAGGGTGCCATCAGGGGCATGAGCCTGCAATAACACCGCCCCCACCGCGATGTCGGACGCATCCGCCTCGACTACAAAGGGGCGATGGGGATCAGGGTGTTTCAAGATCGGCTCCTTTGTAAAAGCGCGCTTCAAGGCAAACCCGAGGAGTCTCTGAATGTCTTTCATCCGTCGAGGAGATTGCCAACTTCGTAATGCCTCCACCTTGCCTGGCTCCATCGCAATTCCTTCAGGGGATATACGGTGCCCCAGGAACTCGATGGTGGTCTGCCAGAACTGACACTTCTCCAGCTTGGCAAACAAGCGATGCTTTCGAAGGCGCTGCAAGACCTGACGCAAGTGCTGTTGATGATCCTTCCGGGACGTAGAGTAGATCAAGATGTCGTCCAGGTAGATGACGACAAACTGATCCAAAAGGTCCCGAAAGATATTGTTCATAAAATGTTGGAAGACAGCTGGGGCATTGGTCAACCCGAACGGCATGACCGTATACTCAAAATGTCCGTATCGGGTGCCAAAGGCTGTCTTCCATTCGTCCCCCGCCCTGACTCGGACCAGATTGTAAGCTCCACGTAAGTCCAGTTTTGTAAACACCACGGCCTCCCGGAGCCGCTCCAACAACTCGGGAATCAGAGGCAACGGGTAGCGATTACGGATCGTGATGGCGTTCAAGCGCCGGTAATCGCAACAAAGTCTTAGATCCCCGGTCTTCTTTTTGACGAACAAAACCGGGGCAGACAAGGGCGAAGACAGCGGCACTGGCTGGGCCACAACAAAGATGTATAGAGACAATGTATAGAGATGTTTGTCCATACATTGTTTGCATTCAGCCAGGGTTCTAGGTTGGATCTCCCAGCAGCGCTGGCATATTTTTAAAGATCCAGATATATGGAGACTTTCATTAACACATCGTTTGCATCTGGGGGGCTCTTGATTCATCTGATGGTGGCCAGAATCTGAGGCCCTATTCAAAGGCACTCCAAATCTTGGCACAATGTCTTTTAGTACACACAAAACCAAGAGATCTCTAAATCTCACTTTCTGGGAAAATTGTGGGGACATCTATTTGCCACACAGCACCCGGGAGCCCTGTACAAGGACTTCCAAAGGAAGTTTCCATCCTGTCTTTGGGTTGTTTTGTCACAGCAGAGACAGGCTGCAGCAATCTGATTAACAGCATGTGTGCCTCTAACTACCGATCCCCGCAACAACCTCCTCGACAATTCTTCCGGCAGGTCCCCTTGCCTCCCACTCTATCTAAGAGCCTTGGCGAGAAAAATGTGTTTCCTCTTGCCTTTCGAAGTTCCTTCTTATCTGAGGTTTTGAGCCCTTGTATGCTCATTCCACAAATTCAGAGATGCCTTTCCTGGCCCCCCTTTTTTCCCTAATGTCATCTGCAGAGTGACCAATGAAGATACAATGCAATACAATAGCAGAGTTGGAAGGGACCTTGGAGGTCTTCTAGTCCAACCCCCTGCCTATACCATTTCAGACAAATGACTATCCAACATCTTCTTAAAGACTTCCAGTGTTGGGGTGTTCACAACTTCTGGAGGCAATTTCTGTTCCACTGATTGATGGTTCTAACTGTCAGGAAGTTTCTCCTCAGTTCTAAGTTGCTTCTCTCTTTGATTAGTTTCCACCCATTGCTTCTTGTTCTACCCTCAGGTGCCTTGGAGAATAGTTTTTGACTCCCTCTTCTTTGTTGCTCTTTTCTGCACTCTTTCTACATCGTGGTGACCAAAACTGAATGCAGTATTCCAAGTGATCTTTATTCTATCCCTCTGTTTATGCAGCCTAGAAATGTGTTGGCTTTGTTTGGCAGCTGCTGCACACAGCTGGCTCATATTTAAATGGTTGTCCACTAGGACTCCAAGATTCCTTTCATAGTTACTAATGTTGAGCAAGGTACTTGTGCATTTCATTTTTGTTGCCTAAATGTAGAATCTTACTCTTTTCACCACTGAATTTCATTTTATTAGATAGTGCTCAATGTTCAAGTTTGTCAAGATCCTTCTGTATCTTTAGCCTATCTTCTGGAGATCATATTGACCATTCTCTTATTTTCTTCAACCTCAGGATCTAATGTGGTATATTGCCTGAAGGTTTGATAAATGCATTCTAGGAATTCCCCTGGATTTTCATCCTGTTTCTGTTGAATTTAATAGACCTTCCCTAAATTCTTAACTTTTGTTTGAATCCTAACAAAACTAAGGTCCAGTAGTTTTGCAGCTGAATGTACTAGGTTCCTAATCTGGTTCCTTCAGTAACCATGTTCAGTCTGGGTTTTTTTTTCATGATCCTTCTGCAAAGGCTTATTCAAAAGACTTATTCTTTTCTCTGTGGTTAATAAAATTTCCATCAGACTTTTTATGTGAGCCCAAACAGACTGGTGAGTTCAGAAAAATGGATGCAAAAAGGACATGCATCTCATCTGGATTTTCTCTATAAGCAGGAATTTTATTTTTCCAATTACATAAATCAGCCATTGAGAATGGAGCATATATCCAGACCTTACTTAGCTCCCACTCAGCTTCTGGCAATAAAATTCCCTTAGGGCAATTTGAGTTTTTATCTCAACTGCTCCCTTGGACCAGGTTTGTGGTCCACTTGATCTATCCCTTCGATAACCTTTTTTTGGTTTTCTTTCTCCTGGCCCCACCTAATGGGACCGTTTGTTCTTTCTTTTTAACAAAACAAAAAAACACTTAAACACATCATCAAGGCAGGAACTAAATGTTTCGTTGAGACTCTCTCAAAGCTTTTTTCTTTCCTCCTTGAGGCTTTTATAATAGGGGTGAGGGTAATTTCTCTGCCAGAGACTTTTTACTAAAACTCTCTCAAGGCTTTTTTCCCTCAACATGCATTGGAGAGGCGTTCGAAGAACGCTCCCCACCTTCCCATGTTCTATTTCTAAGACACTGTCACCGACCTGGGGTGCCGGAATACCACGGTCGCCTTCAGGAACTGCGATGACTTAACCACCCACACAAACCACGAGCCTCATTAGGATACGCCGGTTCCATTTGGAACGAACGCTATCCCGGGCTCAGGGAGGTGATCAGGCCCCCTCTTCCACTCCTAACCGAGTGGGTCCACAATTCTTTTAATACTTGCCTGCAGGCGTCTTCTTTCTCAGCCGGCGTAAATTTTATTAACTTGTCCTGATCCTGGTCAGATTCTTGGATTGGTGGTGTCCTCCGGATGCCCAAGAGGGGTCATCAGCCCCCTTCCAGAGAAAGATCTCCGTGGCGCCTGAAGAAGGGCGAGATGGCCTCGATGGGGCACCGGTCGGTCCGTTCCATCCTCAGCGAAATATCGCTCTAAGTCCTGCCGCGGTCGCCAGAATTGTTGCAGAAAATGACAGGCTTAGACTTCTCAGGATACAGGAAAAGTTTATTTGGCAGCCAGGTTCAGAAAGCTAGCACATAGCTAGCATTGGAAATTCTGAACAATCTTTATTATCGAAGCATGCATTCTTATACATTCTCAAAGACAGTGTAACACGGAAACACTTAACTTATTTCTTATTGGTTACCTTGGGGAAAAAGCCCTATAAGGAGATGGGGGTCTTACTTCTCCTTTTGTTACAGGTAAGGGCTACGTGTCATTAACAAACTTTATTTGAACCTTGTGGTTTTGGACTTTTGACATAGGGACTTTTACTGGAACATGTTGTGGTTGAGGGCTGATGACATTTCCCTGTCCCTTTAAGCAAGTTTCCAACTGTCCCTTTTATGCCACATCTTCATTCTTATATTTTAATCCATATTTTACTCCACTTTAATAGACATGAAAATTCTGCTTCCATAGTAGACAGAGTCAGATGTTTCTGCCTAATGGATCTCCATCCAACCAATGCCTTACCCAAGAATACAGCTATTCCAGACGTTGACTTTCTTGTGTCTATATCTGTTGCAAAACTTGCGTCAGCATATGCGGTCAGCTTTAGCTCCTCATTAGGTTCAAGGTACAGCGCATAGTGCATTGTTTGCTTCAAATACCTTCAAATCCTTTTTACAGCCTGCAAATGCCTCTCAGTTGGGTCTGAATTATACCTAGCTAATTGGTTTGTGCTGTATGCAATATCAGGCCTTGACCAATTGCTTAGATATGACAGGCTTCCGATTAGTGATTGGTACAATCCCTTATCAAACATAGCACTCTGTTCATTGCTACCTGATCTCTTCCATTGCTCTTCTCTCTCTGCTCCTTGGGCCCCCACCTCAGGAATTTCTCCTCTTGGCTTCTTGGCTTCTTCTAAAATGGCGTTTTTGTTCTTCAGAAATCAAACAGGCTTTGAAGGCTTCCATTCTTAAGTCTTGTTCTGGTTTGCACTGAAAAACAGCTGAAACACTGTCCCACATTTCATCAAGACTATTTAACACCAACAGCACCTTCTGAGATTCAGAAATCTGCATGCCACGCTGTTCCAACTCAATAAATAAAGTTTGCATTCTCAGCAAAAGCTTCTCCACATTCTCTTGTGGTAATAGTCTGGCTCTGTACAATTGTCTTGATAATTGCACAATATTGCATGCACACATCTTAATTGCAGATGCAGATAATTGCACAAACTCACATGCACACATCTTAATTTCAGCCAAACCTCCTTTGCAGTTTTTAAATCAGCTACATTCAGGAATTGTTCGTCTTCTAAACTTAAGATGATATAGGCCAGTGCCTTATCATGCTGCCTTTGAACTGCTGCTGCTAATGGTGCATGGGGTGGATTAATAACAATATCCCAGAGCTCCTTAGCCTTCAGGATGCATTCCATCTTTGCAGCTCAAATAATATAATAATATAATTCTTCTGTCCCAATTGAGGCAGAGAGCTCTCCTTGAACTCAATGGCCATCCTGCAAGGCTTCTCAGCCTTGTTCTTTTTTCCTTATAACACAGGCTGTCCTTCAGTTTTCACTGTGTGCTTGGTGTGCTCAGGGCCCATAACCTATTAGTGTTTGAAGCAATCCAACCAGAACATAAGTAAATTATTCAGCAGGATTCGTGTATAAAAGAAACTTCTTTATATACAGTAATATAAATCATGATGTATGTATACAATACCCATGCAGTAGAACTCAGAATCCAGAAATCACAGAATCCAGAAGCAGAGAATCAATATAATCACAGAAGCTATAGAACAGTGATGGCTAACCTTTTCCGGACTGAGTGCCCAAGGCACATGCTCATTCACAAATGCACACATGTGTGCCCGAACCCCCAAATGCAATGCGTGTGTGGGCCCTGCACATGCCCATGCCCCCTGCGCATGTACATGCCCCCCACACGAGCCCTACCCCATGTGCATGCATGTGTGCACGCCCCCCCCCCCGAAATGCATGGCAGAGACCCAAAGACCAGCTGACTGGCGAGAGGCACGCACACATGTGCAGCAGAGCTGAACTGGGGTGACGGCTCGCGTGCCATAGGTTCGCCATTATGGCTATACAATCACAGAAGCACTTATATACAGATCAGTGAACCTAAGCCACACCCAGGCTCTGAGCCATCTGGATCACCAAACAGTTCCCATTGGCTGACCTCTTACCATGTCTATTCCAATTCATGAACCCTTATACACTGACAAAAGTGAGGTTTTGACTGTCAGGGTTCCAAATAGCATCCAAAATTAAATCAGAGTCCAAGGTGAAGTATTGCTCAAAGTTCCAATTTATTAAGAGAGCCATGTTGGCACATCTGGGAAAACCCGAATCTGAAAGCTTCCCGGTTTTCCCCACCCAGTTGAAAGTTCAAGATCTTGCCCCCACACCCACAAGTCCATTACATGGTCCAATATTCCACTGCCATGCTGGCAGTTCCACACACCCAGTTCCGGTCAGGTGCAGAGGGGTAAAGACAAAGGATGACCTTGACTTTCTAGAAAGGAATTTTATTTTGGCTACATAACATTTAACTCCTTACAATCCTCCCTCCCATTTTCCCACAATACAAAAGGCATAGTAGAATAATAGAAAGTGTGGCAGGCCAAAGATCCAAAAGGAATATGGCTGCAGGCCTGACAGGCAGAAGAAAAGCATTTTCTGAAAAGAGAATAATGTGGGGGTTAACATAAGCAGAACTAAACACCTCTCCCCCCCCAGGGGGGTCCTTTGGCAGTTGAAACCCCCAGGCTGTTGGTCATGGGGGACTTTAACTTGCCATCGGTAGGAGAGACATCCGAGGTAGCTCAGGAGTTCATGGCCTCCATGACAGCCATGGACCTGACCCAAGTAATTCAGGGCCCCACACACGAGGGAGGTCACACACTGGATCTTATCTTTGTCTCTGGCCGGTGGAGGAGTGATTTGGGAGTAGGGGATTTAGTTATTACACCCCTGTCATGGTCAGATCACTCACTTCTCCGGCTCGACTTCCCAGCCGCTACTCCCCATTGCGGGGAGGGGGAAGCAGATTGTCCAAGATGGTTCCGCCCCAGACGCCTGATGGAACCTGATAGGTTCCAGACAGAGCTTGGGCCATTTCCTGTAGCCCTGACCCGCACCCGGATGGAGGACCTAGTGGCTGCATGGAATAGTGCGGCCACCGGGGCCTTGGACCGGGTTGCGCCTTTGCGGCCTCTCTTGCGGCAGCGAACCACCCAGGCCCCTTGGTTTACCGAGGAGCTGAGGGTGATAAAGCGCCGCAAGAGACGCCTAGAGAGCAGATGGAGATCGTCACGCTCTGAATCTGACCGATCACAGGTGAGAGCCCATTTACGGACTTACCTTGTGGCGTTAAGAGTGGCCAAGAGTGGCCAACTCTTAATATAAATTTCTCCTAGCCTAACAATGTTTCATTAGTCCCATCTTCTATGTATGAATAAATTAGAAGATGGGACTAATGAAACATTGTTAGGCTAGGAGAAATTTATATTAAGAGTTATAGATGTTAAATTAGCTTAGAAAATGATCAATGTGTTATTATTAATTTAAGACTAATCTCTATAGTTTTTGTTGGGAGGAGAGGGGTTATGAGTAATCTATTTTAAGATGGGGGGTGGGGAGGGGGTAAAGTGTTTGGTATAATATTTGAATGTGAATTTTTGCGGGGGGGTATAGCATTTGTATGAGATTTATATTGTATGGAGGGGGGGGGTGAAAAGGGGGAAAATTTGTTTGTACAAAACTCTTTTAATAAAAAAAAAAAAAGAGTGGCCAAGCGTCAGTATTGTACCACTCTTATTGCGTCCGCAGATAACCGCCCTGCCGCCCTGTTTGGGGTAACCCGCTCCCTCCTTCAACAGAGGCCGCGGGAAGCCCCTTTGCAGGGTAGAGCAGAGGAATTTGGGGAGTATCTGCAGGACAAAATCGCTCAGATTTGAAGCGAGTTGGCCCCTACTAGTGATCTAGAGGGGATGTCGGAGGTTGGTCTTGAGGTTCCACTCTGGGAGGAGTTTGACTCTGTTACTTCCGACGATATGGACAGGTTGCGTAGGCGACTGCGAGCCACCACATGTTTACTGGACCCGTGTCCCTCCTGGCTTGTACTGGCATCCTGGGAGGTCACACGAGGCTGGCTCCAGGAGTTAGTCAACTCTTCTTTGAGCGAGGGGTTCTTGCCGGCCGCCCTGAAAGAGGCGGTGGTGAGGCCCCTCCTCAAGAAACCTTCCCTGGACCCAGCTTTGTTAGCCAACTACCGTCCCGTCTCCAACCTTTGCTTTCTGGTGAAGGTTGTAGAGAGTGTGGTGGCACAACAGTTTCCACGCCACTTGGAGGAAACTGATTATCTGGACCCGCGCCAGTCCGGTTTCCGGCCCGGCCACAGCACAGAGACGGCATTGGTCGCGTTGGTGGATGATCTCTGGAGGGCCAGAGATGGGGGTTGCTCCTCCATCCTGGTCCTATTACACCTCTCGGCAGCTTTTGATACCATCGACCATGGTATCCTATTGCACCGACTGGAGGGGCTGGGGGTAAGGGGCACAGTTCTGCAGTGGTTCTCCTCCTACCTCTCTGGCCGAGTGCAATTTGTATTGGCAGGGGGGCAGAGGTCAACCTTGAGGCCGCTCACTTGTGGGGTGCCACAAGGGTCGGTCCTCTCGCCTCTCCTGTTCAATGCATATATGAAGCCGCTGGGCGAGATAATTCATGGGTTCGGGGTAGATTACCATCTGTACGCGGATGATACCCAGCTGTACATCTCTACCCAAACCACCCCAACGATGCCGTCAAAGTGATGTCCCGGTGTCTGGAAGCCGTACGGATCTGGATGGGAAGTAACAGACTCAGGCTCAACCCATCCAAGACGGAGTGGCTGTGGCTACCGGCACCCCGGTTCAACCAGCTGATTCCATCACTGGCCATTGGGGGCGAACATCTGGCCCCCTTGGATCGGGTACGGCATTTGGGCGTCCTCCTAGATGCCCGGCTGTCAATGGACGACCATGTGACAGCCGTGGCAGGGGGGGGGGCGTTTCACCAGGTTCGCCTGGTGCGCCAATTGCGTCCCCTATTGGACCGGAACGCCCTTCGCACAGTCACCCATGCGCTTGTGACGTCCCGGCTAGACTACTGTAATGCTCTCTACATGGGGCTCCCCTTGAGATGCACCCGAAGACTGCAGTTGGTTCAGAATGCGGCCGCGCGGGCAGTTTCGGGAGTCGCTAGATCCTCCCACGTAACACCTCTCCTGCGCGGGCTGCACTGGCTACCTGTAGCTTTTCGGGTGCGTTTCAAGGTGCTGGTTATCATCTTCAAAGCGCTCCATGGCACAGGGCCTAGTTATTTGTGGGATCGTATCCTGCACCACACATCCCTTCGGCCGATCCGCTCACACAGAGAGGGTCTCCTCCGGGTGCCGTCCACTAGGCTGTGCCAGCGGGCGACGCCCAGGGGAAGGGCCTTCTCTGTGATGGGCCCGACCCTCTGGAATGACCTTCCCCCTGATATTAGAACAACCACGGACCTCCGCTCCTTCCGCCAGAAGCTTAAAACCCACCTGTTTAATCTAGCCGGCCTGGCCTAATTCCAGCTCTCCCACCCCAGTCTGTATTTTTAAATTTCACGGGTTGGTCTTAAGGCTAAGTTTTTAATTTTTATAAACTTGTACAGGGGTCTAAAGTTTAATCCGATTTTAATTATATTTATTATTGTTTGTATGGTTTTTAATTTGATACCTGTACACCGCCCCGAGTCCCTCCGGGAGAGGGGGCGGTCTAGAAATCAAATCAAATAAATAAATAAATAAATATCGGGAAACTTATCATGGAATTGTTTTACTAACTTATCAGCTTTTACATTCCAACTTTTCAGCCAAGTAGCTTTGGACAAAGCACTAAATATTGCAAACGACCTCCATACAACCTAGAGTCTAAAATTTTCTTCACTTCATAGTGTGTCTCTCCTTCTATCACCACTGGAGGAGAGGGAGGCAAATCTGACTGGTTGTCTTGTTGGTAATCCACATAACAACGGATGTATTGCTCCATCATCACATTGGCTTTTTCTGCTGCCCCGTTCGTACTTTGATGCAAAGCCAAGCTAAGTCCTTGTGTGGACCCAATGGACCTCAGGAACTCTCTCCAGAACTTGACGGTGAACCGAACTCTGCGGTCTGAGATGATCCTCCTGGGTACTCCGTGCAGGCAGTAAATGTGTTTAACAAACATTTTCGCTAGCTTCTTTGCAGCTGGTAGTCCTGAGCAAGCAATGAAATGGGCTTGCTTGGAAAATAAGTCAATGTCTGTCCAAATTACTTTATTACCGCCACTTTCTGGGAGCTCG
This sequence comes from Natrix helvetica, assembly GCF_964273705.1. Taxonomy (NCBI): domain Eukaryota; kingdom Metazoa; phylum Chordata; class Lepidosauria; order Squamata; family Natricidae; genus Natrix; species Natrix helvetica. The sequence goes on along the minus strand of NC_138555.1, from coordinate 11,597,269 downwards.
ACGATGAAGTCCATTGCCATCTCTTCCCATGGTCAGCTAGGGTTGGCCACCTGTTGCAGTAATTCAGGGGGCTTGCCTGGCCGTATTTTCATGGTTGCACAAGTGGCACAGCTTTTTATGTAATCTTCCACTTCAGCTTTCATTTTTGGCCACGGAAATTGATGCCTGGCGAGGTGGAGTGTTTTTAGGAATCCAAAGTGGCCTCCTAATTTCATGTCGTGGCTTTGCTGTAGTACTTCCAGCTTCAAGTACAGTTTGGATCCTTTCCAGGCTAAGCCATCTCTCATTGTCAGGATGTCCTTGTTATCATTGAGCCAGGGGTCAAAATTTTGCCCATTTCACTCATTTATTTGCATCTGTTAAAGTGAGAATAAACAAACAACTCAACATGTACAAATAAACATTTCTGACATGTCACCCCCCCAAAAAAAAAATCAGTGACCAATATGCATTGATGCATGCGATGGAGCATTGTCCTGCATAAAAACCATGGTCTGCTTGAAAGATGCAGACTTTTTCCTGTACCACTGCTTGAAGAAAGTGTCTTCTGAAAATTGGCAGTAGGTTTGGGAGTTGATTTTGAGTCCATCTTCAACCCAAAAAGGTCTAACTAGCTCATCTTTAATAATACCAGCCCATACCAGTACTTCCACCTTGCTGGCATCTGAGTCGAAGTGGAGCTCTGTGCCCATTACTGATCCAGTTTATACAAGTTTATACACCTTGGAGGTGGAAAATCTGCATTAAAATGATATGGTCAAAATACTCACTGTGTCTAATAATTATGCGTGTAGGAATACAAATTAAAATAAGCAAGAAAATGGTAAGAAAACAGCTTTCAGTTTGGGCATGCACGCACACGCAGTTTGGGCACTCGGTGTCTAAAAGGTTCGCCATCACTGACCTAGAAGCACACAAAGTTATAATCAGAAGCCAACAGAGCAGTGGTGCAATTCAGCTGGTTCTATCTGGTTCAGGCAAACCGGTAGCGGTGGGAGGTTCCGCCCACCCACCTGGGCATCATCACGTCCTCTTTTTGATGCTCTGCGCATGCACGGAAGGTCCTGCACATGTGCACATGTGGCGCATGTGTTCACATTTGCAAAATGGTAGTGAAGGTAAGTTGATTTCATCCCTGCAACAGAGGTTTGTCAAAAACAGATCATGCCAAACAAATCTGACTTCATTCTTTGACAAAGTGACTAAATTACTGGACCAGCAATGGACATGGTATATTGGATTTCAGTAAGGCATTTGACAAAGTAGATGACAACCTACTTCTTGGCAAGCTAGAAAAATGTGGGATAGATAGCATCACCAGCAGATGGATTTGCAAATGGCTGACAAACTGCACTCAGTGTGTAGTCCTTAATGGAACTACATCTACCTGGAGGGAAGTAAGCAGTGGGGTACTCCAAGCTCTGTTTTAGGCCCAGTACTCTTCAATATCTTCATAAAGGATTTAGATGAGGGAATAGAAGGGGAACTCATCAAATTTGCAGATGACACCAAGCTAGCATGAATAGCTAACTCCCCAGAAGATAGGCTCAAGATCCAGATGGCGCTAGACAGACTTGAACACTGGGCCCTAACAAAATGAATTTCAATGTAGAGAAAAATAAGATTTTACACTTAGGCAAGAAAAACCAAATGTACAGGTACAGATTAGGTGAAACTTTGCTCAATAGCAGTAACTGTGAGAGTGATCTTGGAGTCCTAGTGGACAGTCACTTTAATATGAGCCAGCAATGTGCTGCAGCCGCCAAAAAAGTCAATGGAATCATAGGTTGCATTAACAGAGGGATAGCACTTCCAGGAAAATGGCTAACTGAACACACGCCCAGGGAGAGATCTCCGAAGGATTTTTCCCTGGGGTGCAGCTCTTCTGCCTTCCAACTGAAAGGACTGGCATCCCTTTCAGTTTTTAATTACCCACCCACCAGGGTGTGTCGAAGAACTTCCCCTCGGAACCCTCCATTACAGCTGTAAGCAGGCAAATGGCTTCTAGAGATGAACTCTGAAGCTATCTGCATGCCAAAAGCTGGGCGGGGAGGGGCTGTAATCTGTTTGGGGTTGAAGAAGCCCCTGTTTTGAAATTCACCTTTCAAAAGGACAGTAAGTTGTGCCTATTTTCTTTTTTAAAAAAATATTTATACATTTTTTTCTTAAATATGCATAAGTGCTTAATGAACAGTGTATTGTCTGAGTCATTTTAGATTTACAAAAATAATAATAATTCTGATAGTGATAATAGTAAAAATAATAGTAATAATAATGTTCATTTATTTATAATAATTTTTCATCTTTTACTTATACATAATGGTGATTTTTCATCTTCTAATTTCTACCTCTTATATCTAACTACTGATAAAACATATCCCATGTTGAAACATATTCTGTTTCTTCCTTGTCTTTTATTTTTAATGTCAATCTATCCATCTCCACACAGTCTAATATTTTTTAAATTATGTTTTAATTTGCAGGGGTATCCTCATTTTTCCAATAAATTATTGCTGCTGTCAACACATGAAGTATTAAATATATATTCCCTTTATTATGCCTAACAAGAATGTTTCTGGCTTCACGTCTATATGTTGCTTTATCATTTTTTCTAACCATGTGTGTATTTTCATTATTATTATTTTTTGCCTTTTGGCATGTCTACCACATATGATAATAAAAGCCGTGTGTCTGGTTACATTTCCAACATTTAGCGGACATGTATTGGGGGTTTTTTTGCCAGCTGCAGCACACTGCTGGCTCATTTTTAAATGGTTGTCCACTAGGACTCCAAAATCCCTCTCACAGTTACTACTATTCAGCAAGGTACCACATATACTGCACCTGTGCATTTTGTTCTTCTTGCCTAAATGTAGAACCTTACTTTTTTCACCACTGAATTTCATTTTGTTAGATAGTGCCCAATGTTCAAGTTTGTCAAGATCCTTCTTTAACTTAAGCCTATCTTCTGGAGTGTTGGCTATTCCTGCCAGCTTGGTGTCATCTGCAAATTTGATGAGTTCCCCATTTATCCCCTCATCCAAATCATTGATGAAGATGTTGAAGAGTACTGGGCCCAAAACAGAGCCTTGGGGTACTCCACTGCATACCTCCCTCCATATAGATGCAGTTCCATTGAGGACTACACGTTGAGTGCGGTTGGTCAGCCAGTTACGAATCCATCTGGTGGTGATGCTGTCTAACCCACATTCTTCTACTAGGTTATGGTCTACCTTGTCAAATGCCTTACTGAAGTCCAAGTAAACTATATCGACGGCATTCCTCTGGTCCACTAATTTTGTCACTGTTTCAAAGAATGCAATAAGATTAGTCTGGCATGATCTGTTTTTGACAAACCAATGTTGGCTTTTGGTTATTACTTTGTTTGCTTCTAGGTGTTCTCTAATTCATTGCTTGATTATCTTTTCCAGAATCTTCCCTGGTATTGAGGTCAGGCTGATAGGTCTATAGTTTCCTGGATCTATTTTTTTCCCTTTTTGAAGATGGGAACTACATCAGCTATTTTCCAGTCCTCTGGCAGTTCCCCGGTGCTCTAGGTTCTTTGAAAGGTATAGTTCAGTGGTTCTGAGATCTCCTCTGCCAGTTCCTTAAGAATCCTGGGGTGTAATCCATCCCAGCCCTGGTGATTTGAACTCGTCTAGGGTAGACAGGTGCTCGCTTAGCATTTACTTCCCTATTTCAACTTGTGTTCCTAATCTGATTTTTTGTGGTGCTGTTTTTGATAGGCAGGACTGTTTTTTTCCCTTTGTGTAAAGACAAATGCAAAAAATGAGTTAAGTAGTTCTGCTTTCTCCCTGTTGCTTGTCACCTTCTTGCCACTTTCTCCCAGCAATGGACCAATTGTTTCCTTGACTTTTTTCTTGTTTTTAACATGTTGGAAGAAGCTTCTTTGTTATTTTTTACTTTTGTCACAAGCCTTTCTTCATTGTGAGCCTTTGCTTTCCTCACTTCATCTTTACAGACTCCGGCTATTTGCTGATATTCTGCCTTAGTTATTTGCCCCTCTTTCCACTTTTTATACCTGTCCTTTTTGTCTTTCACTTTGTCAGAGAGTTCTTTATGCAGCCATGCTGGTTTCTTTTGAGAGCTGTTATTTTTCTTCTTCATTGGTATTGTGCTAGATTGGGCTGTTTTAATCTCACTTTTCAAAATTTCCCAAGCTTCTTGAGTTGTTTTCCCTTTGAGGACTCTCATCCATGGAATCCTTCCCAAGCTCTCTCTAGGTTTATTGAAATCTCTTAAAGTCCAGAAATTCAAAACTACAGGCCAATTTCATTACTAAACTCCGATTATAAAATATTTGCAGCAATTATGGCAGGAAGAATCAAACAGGTTTTAAATGAACGAATACACCCAGACCAAAACAGATTTTTACCCCACAGACACATTAGAAATAATACGAGAATCATCCTAGATATAATAGAGTACTACGAGGCACATCCAGGAAAACAAATGGTACTGGTTTTCCTTGATGCACAAAAAGCATTTGACAACGTAATCTGGAAATTTATAATAACAATATTGGATGAGATGAAATTCGGTGAAATATTTATAAAAATGATAGAAGGATTTTATAACAATCAGACAGCCAAAGTTCTGATGAATGGAGAATTAACAGAGAAGATTGAAATAAAAAAAGGAATCAGACAGGGATGCCCCCTCTCTCCTTTGCTGTTTATGCTAACTCTGGAAATATTGTTAAATGAAATTAGGAAGGACCAGGGAATAAAAGGTTTAAGACTCAAAAATGAAGAATATGAGGCCCAAGCCTATGCCGATGACTTAGTATTTGTACTAGAGGACCCATTAGAATCCAGTCGGAAATTAATTCAAAAATTAGAAGAATATGGTGAAGTGGCAGGATTAAAGATCAATAAAAACAAAACAAAAATGATAACCAAGAACATGACAAAAAAGCAAGAAGAGGAACTGGAAGTAACAACCAGAATGCAAATAACTAAGAAAGTGAAATACTTGAGGATCTGGGTGTCGGCAAAATGTTCCACAATTAAAGATGATAACTATAATAAATTAGTGATACAAATAAAGAAAGAGTTAGAAAATTGGAAAAATATTCAACTATCACTCATGGGACGTATAGCGACAATTAAAATGTATATTCTACCAAGAATCTTATTCCTGTTGCAAGCCGCACCTATTAATCCGGGTAAAAAATTCTTTCAAGAATTAAACAAAATAACCACTAGGTTTATTTGGCAGGGACGAAAAGCGAGGATTAAACTAAAGTCAATGCAAGACAGCAAGGAGAGGGGAGGTTTAGCATTACCAAATTGGGATTTATACGCATCGGCAGTATCAATAACATGGGTGAAGTATTGGATAGAGCTAAAGAATAAAAGAATTTTGACTTTGGAAGGCCATGATTTGCAAGCAGGCTGGCAAACATTCCTATGGGATGATAAAAGTAAAACGCACAAATACTTTCAAAATCATTTAATTAGAAGAGCGTTATTGCAAAAATGGCTCAAAATAAAAAAAAACCCACTATGTGAAAATTCCGAATTGGCTATCACCGACAGAAAGGACGACTCATCCAAATTTTATAGATTGGAACAAAATGCTAAGATATAGAGACTTAATTGATAGACAGGGAAACTTAAAAACAATTGAAGAATTGGCAGAACAGAACATGAAAGTTGACTGGTTAACTTACCTTCAAATCAAAACTAAATACAATAAAGATACCAAATTATATGACATTGAAACAGAACCACACGAATTGGATAAAATCATTCGAAGCCCAGATAGAAAAATGATAGGGAGAATATATAAATTTCTCCTGAAGTATAAAATGGAAGAGGAAATTGTGAAAGAACAAATGATAAAATGGGCACAGAACTTTGGACATAATATTGAATTAGACAAATGGGAAAAATTTTGGGGAACAAACTTAAAAATGACACTCTCAGTTGCATACAAGGAAAACCAGTACAAAATGTTTTATAGATGGCACCTGGCACCAACAAGGTTAGCTAAAATATCATCAAATACCTCCCCAAAATGTTGGAAATGTGAATCGATACACGGAACATATTATCATTTATGGTGGACCTGTGAGGAGGCTAAAAAGTTTTGGAAAAAGATCAAAAATTGGCTGGAGGCAATAACGGGAGTTAAAATAGAATGGAAACCGGAAATCTTCTTATTAGGAATAATGTCTGCGAAATGCAAAAAAGAAATCCAGTATTTAATACTACATATAATAACGGCGGCAAGGATTGCCTATGCCCAGAAATGGAAAAACAAACTAACTCCAAGTGAAGATGAAATAATAAGAAAGGTTATGGACTGTGCTGAAATGGACAAACTAACTAAAGAAATTCAGGGAAAAGAAGAATCAGAATTCTACCAGTGGGATAAATGGTATAGGTGGATGGAGGAAAGAAACAAGAATCAATGAAGGAATGTAACAAAACTTAAAAATAATAGTTATGGGTAAAATAAGAAAGTTAAGAATGGTGAAACCCAAATAAAACATAATTGAATGGGAAAAAAAATAAAAATAAAAATAAAAACTTAGTTAATTCTTGGTGATTAATAAGTAGAACGTTGTAGCTGCTTATAGAATGTTTTTGTTTTTAAAATGTTTATTCGTTAACCCATCATGACAATAATAATGAAATAATAACTCTAACTGGTAAAAACAATTTGGATATAAACTATAATATGGGACCTGGGGAAAAGATTTACTAATTTTATTAATATTTTTTTTTATTTAGATTTTGTTATAAAGATGTAATCTCTCCTGGGTACTTATAAATTCTAGCAATAAACTTTTGTCTAGATTTATTATAATATAAATATAAATGATTCTAGACAAAAGCACGTTTAAACAAATATAGTTAAATGAGAATGATGGTATATTGATGGTATAAAGATTTTTGACTTAAAATGTACAATTCAATATGAATGAAATATAAAGAATGATTGTAGTAACGCACGAAATTTATTTGTAACCAATCGACATGCTTTCTGGAAGATGTAATGAAGAATGTTTTTGTGTGTGTTTTTTGTTTAATTAAAACAATTTAAAAAAATTAAAAAAAAGAAATCTCTTAAAGTCCAAGACTCTAGTTTGACTTTGTTCTACTACTTGTGTTTGCATAATGTTGAATTCCAAAATTGCATGGTCACTTTCCCCCAGGGTTCCTGTGGCTTCAACACCTTCTATCATTTCCTCTCTGTTAGTGAGAATTAAGTCCAATATGGCCGATCCCCTTGTTCCCTTCTCTACTTTTTGGGAAACAAAGTTGTCTGCTAGGTTCGTTAGGAACCTGTTGGATCTTCCACTTGGTGCAGAGTTTGTCTCCCAGTTGATGTCGGGGTAGTTAAAATCCCCCATTACTATTGTGGTGTGCTTCCTACATACCTTAGTTAGCTGACTAGCAAAAAGTTCATCTACTTCCTCTGCTTGGTTGGGTGGCCTGTAGTATAGACCTATGGCAATGTCATTTCCCCCCCAACCTTTAATATTGACCCAAATGCATTCAAGATAGTTCTCATCATTGTTCTGCTCTATTTCTGTAGAGATGTAGTTATTTCTTATATATAGTGCAACTCCACCTCCTCTTTTATTTGGTCTATTTCTTTTAAATAATTTAAATCCCTCTAGTTGTATGTTCCATTTGTGGGTTTCATCCCACCATAAAAAATGTCTTTATGTTACAATTTTTCCCAGATTAACAACACTTGGATGCATCAGTGTTTCCATCGTAGAAAGCCAAACTGGTATTTTCATATAATTTTTTGCTCTAATGTTTTCCCATACTAAAAGTAGATTGTTTCTCACATAATGTCTTTGAAAATATCGGTGTATTGTATTTCTCCTGTACCACAAAAAAGCATGCCACCAGTGGTGGGATTCAAAATTTTTTACTACCGGTTCTGTGGGCATTGTCACTGCGTTGAATTGTTTGCTAGCCTGAACTGACGAAATGAAACTAAAATAATTACTGAAAGAGTTACTGCGCAGGTCATAAGGTCTTATCTGACAATGATGTACTGCGCATGCTTATCTTTTTATTACTTCACACATTCCAGAGCTTTCCTTTTGATCTTTGTCCGTCTACCAGGAAGCTGGTAGACAGAATTGCTTTTTCCAAAATGTAACAATTAGTTAGTTTTTGTTTTATTTCCATTTATTATTTTTGTATTAAAGTTTTGTTGTTAATTAGAATATGTTCTCCGGGATTTCTTTATTTCTTTTCTTCGCACCTTAAAGAATATGCCTGTTTGGAAACGCTGCGGTCTAAGCCTCATCTAGTTCAGGGTGAAATAATTCTTCCCCTGACAATTAATGGTAGCAGAGGATGGTTATAATTTACGGCTGTTTCCTTCAGAGCTATCTTTAAGAGATAAGACGGCCAGGCTACCTAGCCATGCCAAGGAAGAAAAAGAGAAAACGCAGACATGGAATGCGCCATTCCCTCAGACACAGAGATGCAAGATTCTTCAAGCTTACTTCAAAAGCAACAGATTTCTCCAGCAGCCGAGCCAACTGTGGGGGCAACTTTTCAACAAGAGGGAGGAACTACAGAAGGTGAGATCTACGAACCGAGGTCAGTAGTTCCCCCTTCTCATTATGAAAGCTCTCAAATATCTCCAAGAGATTATAACATATTGGGGGCAAAGCCAAGACGTTCCACGTTACTAGAGCAACTTCACTCCCAAACTCTTGGAGATTATGAAACAATTGATGTCTGGCCAAAGCCCTCGCGGCAACTGCCGGCAGAGGAAAAACACCCCCACGCAGAAAGTGAAACTTATGAATACTTCTCAGGCACTGGGGAAGAAATGCAAAGCTATCGTGACCAGATAGAGCGTTTTGAAAAATATGTACGAGAAGCTAGAGAATATTATGAAGTAGGAGGGGTTTCCCCACTCCCAAAATGTCTGAGGACGCCATCTTGTCTTCTCCAAAACAACATAAGACACACCCCATAGAGGAAATTGTTTTAGGTGAATCAGAACAGAGAGATATGTACACGTCACCGAGGTCACGTGATCTCCTTTGTTCTACTACTTCTCCGGCCACGTATAAAGGCCTGATGCAGCCAAGAAGTGAAGCTGCACTGCCACCTGCTGGTGGAGAAAATTTATTAGAGCAAAAGTTAAAGAAATTGCACCAAAATTAGGCAGATCTATCTATAAGTCTTCTAGATGCCCAAGCTTTGCCTCCAAAGGTTAAGTCTTCAGCGCCCCCTGGTGGTGTTGGATCCTCCCTAGATGGAACAAGGCAAAGCCAAAGGCGAATGCAAGGAAGTCAATTTAATGTTGCCACACAAAGGCCAATGGTGCAATTACAGCACCCCCTGGTTCAACAACCAGCTTTTCAACCTGCACAACAAGTTGTTCCAATGCATATCCCTCAGCAGGCATTTTCTGTCACTCCTTTGACTGGTGAGTCAAAATTAAAGGAGTCAGGAGAGAATTATAAAGCCTGGGTCAGTGAAATTGCACTCTTGCTTCGCAGAGAAGGCACACACTGTATGGTTTTTAATCCTCCTGCCCAGCCATGGACTCCTGCAATGAGAGATCTAGAGACCAGAGCAAGCACCACTTTGCTCATGTCCATGGAAACTGAACTCCAGGTTACCTTTCCACCTGATGCAACAGCCCAACAAATTTGGGCTATTTTGGAAGATTGCTACAGGCCCATTTCAATTGAATCTTCATGTTTGCTCATGTCTGAGTTCCATGGTTCGAAGTTGAAACCTGGTGAACGAATTGGTGGACATTTGACCAAACTGAAAAGAATGAGAAGTGAATTGAGAGAAAGTGGCCATGTAATCGATGATATCCAAATGATTAGCATCATCATTAACTCATTGAATTATGAATGGAAAGATGCCGTTGCAAAGATTAACTACGTGCCTATTGCCCAACGCACAGTTAACCACGTTTGCAGACTTTTAGTGGAGGAGGAAGCTATCAAATTAGCTACGCCACATCTGCAACGACCCCCAGAATCAAAGGCTCCAGCTAGACGTCCCTTCCGAGGAAGAGGCTACGCTCCAAGGATGCCAAAATGCTACACCTGTAACCGTGTGGGACATGACACCCGGGATTGTCCTCAACGAGTTCCAGCTCCCGTCACATACCAGCCCAGAGGAACAGACTCCAGAGGCAGAGGTAGAGGCGGAAGACAAGGTCGTCGTGGTCCAAGGCGTGATCCACAAGCTCCACTCGCAACATTGGCCATAACCAACGTTCCACAACCTGATCCAAAGTACGACAGATGTCTTTTGTGGACTTTAAATAGTGGAGCAGCTGTGCACGTTACCCACAGAAAGGAACTTTTCACAGAGATGGGCGAGCCAGAGCCCGAGTATCGAGAACTGTACTCCTTCACCAACCACACTTGCAAGGTCATGGGAAAAGGAACTGTTTACATTGAAGAGCTCGATACATACATCCCTGATGTTTATTACATACCTTCAGCAACCAGTAATTTGCTTAGTCAAAGTCACTTGTCTAGAGAATTAAAGTTCCAGGTTCACCACCTCGAAAAAGCAAGTTACATAGTTAAAGATGGAGATATTGTTGCTGAAACCATGCTGATTGGTGGTGTTTATTACTTAAAGCTAAAGCCTAAAAAGCAAGTACAGGCAAGTATGCAAACTCCAAAAAGGGACAGCACGGGCCCAGAGAGAGTTGCTTCAGAGAGAGAACCCGTTGCTATGCCAAAGGCTCCTAAAGCCAACAAACAGAGAAAACAGAAGCAGGTTGCTCAGAGCAAACCTGAGGTTCCTCATGAAAATGTTAATGTTGAGAATTCACTAACTGGTAAACCTTTGCATTCCAGGTGTATCCACAAGTGGCACAGAAGATTGGGGCATGCCAGTTTCCGTGTTCTTAGAAAGATGCCGGAGTTCGCAAAAGGTTTGGATCTAAAGGGGTGTAAGGTGTTTTTGGATTGTGCAGTTTGCAGGAAAGCTACATCCAAGGCAGCTGCAATTCCCAAACACGCTACACGCCTGTCAACACGCATTTTTGATTTGGTACACACTGACATAGTGGGTCCTTTCCCACCATCATTTGGTGGTAGAAAGTATTTCCTGACAATTGTAGATAATCATTCTAGATATGGATTTGTATATCCTATGAGAGAGAAATCTGAGACCTTTCAAATCTTTAAAGACTTCGCAGCTTTTGTTTCTACACAATACCAAGTTCACATCGCCAGAATCCAGAGTGACCGTGGTGCAGAATTCATGTCTCAGCGTTTCCAGGACTGGATGCGTAAGAATGGAATTCTTCATCAGACATCTGCTCCATATACACCGGCTCATAACGGAATCGTAGAAAGAAGACAAGGGGTTCTGCAAACCATGATGCGTTGTCTTCTAGAAGATGCCAATCTCGGTAGCATATACTGGGGTGAAGCAATCAAATATGCAAATTACATTGTCAACCGTACTTGGAGCAGTGTAATCAATCAAACTCCTTTCTACATGATGTATGGCTACAAGCCTGATCTCAAGAACCTCCACATTTTTGGTTCATACGCTATGGTGAACACTCCCTTAAGTCAAAGAAGAAAGGGAGGTCCAGTAGCAAAGAGACTGAGATTTATGGGTATTGATGATAATTCAAAATGGTGCAAATTCATTGATCCAGGATTCATTCCAATGATCCTGGAGTTTATTTTCCTAGAGATGTTGTTCCAGATGCCACGCAGCCTGATGACAATTCACAGGCAGATATTCCTTCTACCAGTTCTTCACAACCTGATGTTCCGTCTTCGCAAGCCGCGGATGCTGACGCTAGCGACGAACGTGAGGACGAGGACGAAGAAGAAGAAGAAGACTGGACTGTTGTTCCAAGACGTTCCAAGAGGGTCACAAAAGGAATCCCTCCACAACGATATTCATGGCAACTGACAAAAACACCATCATCTTTGATTTGCAACGTTACTCTTCCTCCTGAGACATTCACAGAAATCAAACAGCTTCCTGATTCAGAGCAAGACAAATGGTATGATGCAATGCAGGATGAAATGGACCGTTTAAAGAAACTTAATGTATTCACACCTGCAAAACCTCCAGCAAACAAGAAAGTCATCGGCACTCGATGGGTCTACAGAATCAAGAAGAAACCGAATGGTGAGTCTTTATACAAAGCCAGACTTGTAGCTCAGGGTTTCGCTCAACGTTATCCTGAGGACTACACAAACACTTACTCACCAACAGTCAGAACTGAAAGTGTAAAAATTGCTTTAACCACTGCAACTATTCTTGGTTTAGAAGTTTTCCAATTTGATGTGGACACAGCTTATCTACATGCACACCTAGATGAAGAGATCTACGTCAGAAGCCCTCCAGGATTCCGAAAGCAAGAAGGGGATACCTGGTTCCTGAACAAAAGTCTTTATGGTCTGAAACAGTCAGGTTTAATGTGGTATTTATGTCTTACTGACAAACTAAATTCAATGGGCTTTATTAAGTCCGAAACTGATGAATGCGTGTTCACAAAAAGATCTAACAATGCATATGAGATAATTCTTGTTTATGTTGATGACATTGTTTACATTGGTCCAAATAAGAAAATGAGTGAGATTTTTGCCAAAAGTTTGCAGAGATACTTCACACTGAAATCTTTAGGTCACATTAGCACTTATTTAGGTGTTCAGATTGAAAAGACACAGAAGGGGTTTAGTCTTTCACAAGAGGAGAAAATTGACCACATTCTGCATCATTGCAACATGAAAGATGCTAACATAACAAAGACACCCATGCAAACAGATTTTCACAACTTAACACATGAACTAAGTCCTGAGTTTGAGGATCAAACACTTTATCGTTCAGTCATTGGTTCACTATTATACATTAGTAGTTGGACCAGACCCGACATTGCACTTAGTGTTAATCTTTTATCACGACACGTAGGTAAGGCAACACAATTTCATTGGGCATGCATTAAGAAGTTGTTGAAATACCTGAAACACACTAAACACATGAAGTTATTGCTAGAACCAACACATACTGATCATCCACAGTTAATTTGCTATGCCGACGCTGACTGGGCAAGTGATAGGAAATCACGCAAAAGCACTTCTGGTTACATGATGTTCCTGAATGGTTGTCCTGTTTACTGGCAAGTGAGAAAACAGAGTTTTGTTTCATGTTCATCTACTGAAGCTGAATATGCTTGTGTTTCAGATGCTTGTAATTCTCTAACATGGTTTGATGCTTTGATCACAGATATCTGGACACGTCCGATTCGACCAATCACCGTGATGGAAGATAATGTATCTGTGGTTTATATTTCTGAGTCACATTTCACAGGTTCTAGGTCCAGACACAATTACATTCGTTATCAAAACACAAAGCAATTAGTTAAGCAAGGTTTTGTTAAATTGCAATATGTTTCTACACATGATCAGATTGCAGACATGCTTAACAAACCACTTGCCGCAAATCAACACGAATATCTGCGAAAGAAGATGTGCCTTAAGTGATGATTTGATGACGTCAGCCCAACTAGCAAAAGAAGGGGTGTCACTGCGTTGAATTGTTTGCTAGCCTGAACTGACGAAATGAAACTAAAATAATTACTGAAAGAGTTACTGCGCAGGTCATAAGGTCTTATCTGACAATGATGTACTGCGCATGCACCAGGAAGCTGGTAGACAGAATTGCTTTTTCCAAAATGTAACAATTAGTTAGTTTTTGTTTTATTTCCATTTATTATTTTTGTATTAAAGTTTTGTTGTTAATTAGAATATGTTCTCCGGGATTTCTTTATTTCTTTTCTTCGCACCTTAAAGAATATGCCTGTTTGGAAACGCCGCGGTCTAAGCCTCATCTAGTTCAGGGTGAAATAATTCTTCCCCTGACAGGCATGACCATGTGACTGGGTGGGCATGGCCAGGTTGTCATGTGACTGGGTGGGTGCGGCCAATTTAGCAATCCATTTTGCCAGGGAGCAGGGGGTTGGACTAGATGAAACAGAGAAAATTGTTTTGTTGAGAGAATGCAGAGTGGAAAAAAAGGAGTGAGATGTCTGTGTGGTCTGAAAATTTTTTTCCTTGTCTTCGCTGGTTGTTAAGTCAAGGACTTTTTTTTTCTTTGAAGAGCGAGTAGCAGAAAAGGGTGGGGGGGGGAGTGTGGCTTTTCTGCTCCCTTTAACAATTTTTTTTCCTTTCCCCTTCTGTCTGAGAAAGGAGGGGCAAATGGGTGAACTGCTCATGTAGCTTTGCCTTTCATTGTTTTGGTTTTCTTATATTGTCTTTTCTGCTCTGAATATAATTTTGATTTTGTTTTTTCTGGGAAATTTTTCAGGTTTAAGATGCTTAATTAAACCTATATAAAAAGAAATGATTTGGAAATATTTTGTTTGCATTTGTACATGTTTTAACCTACTTAATGAGAATTTGCTTCCATTGGAATGGAATCTGAACCTAACTCACATTTTACTAAAAGCAGAGAACTGACAGAAAAAAATGATCCAAATATATTTCAGAGTGTCACTGCATTAATTAGTTTGTCAACTTGAGTTTATATTCTGAGTTATACAGTAGAAAGAAATGTTTCTTATCTGACAATGATTTACTGCGCATGTCTCATAACACGTCACACATTCTTAACTTAACTTAACTTAACTTTATTGGATTTCTAGACCGCCCCTCTCTCAAAAGAGACTTGGGGCAGTGTACAGTCATATTAAAATAGTTGAACAGTAAATATACATGTTATAAGTATACAATAAATAAATTAAACTTGTAAATTCTTGTACTTCCCTTCTGGTCTTCCGTTTGCCTGCCGAAGGAGGTGGGCACCATAGCTCTGCCAAAATGTAAGACTTAGATAGTAAGATTTGTATTTTATTTCATATTAAAGTTTCTTTTATTAGAATATGTTCTCGGGTTTTATTTTTCTGCTTATTCGGAGATATGCTTCTTGGAAGGCTGACGGTCCATACCTTGTTAATCAAAGGGGGGAAACTCCCTCCTTCACACAGAGCATGGACCCAAAATACTTCATTTAGATTATTTGTTTTATTTTTGAAGCTCTTCTTCTTACCCCTATTTTTCCCCTTCTTTAAATGTCTTTATGTCTGCGTGCATTTTGAATGCTTTGTTTGGGCATCACAAGTTGCTGCCCTTTTAGAAAGAAAGTCTAAAAGATGAAAAATTGTGGAATGGAAATTGTGGCAGAAGCTTAGAATAGAGATGTGCAAGTTAGAAGAGAGGATAAGAAAGTGTTGTTGTCAGTTGTAAGAGTAATAATGGATAAGAGGTTAGGAGACCAGAAAAGACAGAGAAGGGACTTTGGAAATTGAGGACACTGAAGAGGAATGTGGGCAGGACAAAGTGGAAGAACTCAGTGTTTTAGATGTGGAAAGGACTGACATTTTTCTAGAAACTGTTCACAAAAGGAAGTAGAAAGAGAGAGGGAACAGCAAGTATATTGACTGATGGATGAGGATGAAATATTTGTTGGTCATTGTGGATCATTTGACTGGATGGGGGGAAGCATTTCCTTGTGTAACTGCAAATGCAAATACTACTGTTAGAATTTTGTTGGAACATATCATAATGTTCTGACCCCCCCTCTTCGTACACCAAAGCACTCCAAGACAAGAATACTGCTAGATGATTTATTCACAGTAAATTAACACACTGACTAGACCTTGGCAGCAATCCAGACTTCCAAGATAAGACACAGGCACGAGAGCTTGTCCAGCATTGGTAAATAAGCTGAACTCTGCAACCAGCCTCCAGGAAAGTCCCTCCTTAAACACTATCTTGAGAGGAGTCTAATTACAACCACCTGGGTCCAATAATCTTCTGTATCTGCGTAGTTGTTCTCTACGTCTATCAGTCCTCTGTTGCCGAGCATTCAAAACCAACTCCCTTGTCTCCTCCCCACTGCTCCAAGGCATGATGTCAGGAGCACACTCCCTTTGGCTTTCACCACTGCTCCATGCCTCAGGTGCCTCCTGGTGGCCAGCCAGCCTCTCTGATCCCTGCTCAGAGTCGGAACCCTGTCCAGGGTCCTCCACATCTTCCAGAGCTGACTCATAGGGACCCTCGCTGTCGGAGTCTGGTGGCAGCTTCAACGGCTCCTGCTGGGCCACAACACATGCCCAGAGAAAAGAAGTGGGAATATCACCATTTAAGATGTTATTTGGAATACCATATATGGGGAGGGAAGGTTTGCCAAGAATTGAATTAAAAGACACAATGGTTAGAAAATATGTACAGGAAATGTCCAGGTGTTTTTCTCTCTTAAGACAGAAAAGCATTCATGCGCAAACGCCACCCTTGGACTTTGCAGTACACCGGTTAAACGCAAAACAGTGGGTGCTGATAAAGGCCTGGAGAGATGGAAAACAAACTCCAACTTGGGAAGGACCTTTCATAGTCCTGTTAACTACTGGGAGTGCGATTTGGACTACTGAAAAAGACTCATTACTTCTGAAAGAGAGGGCCCGTGCCAGCCCTAAAGGAATGGAAGGTGGAGTCTCACCAAGGAGACCCACTGAAGCTGAAGTTTCGATGGGCTTAATGGACTGGTGGACAATCATCCTACCAATAGGAAGGGTAATATTTGCACTCAGACTAATTTTTGTGTTTTTGCTATGTAGAGCAGAGTGATTGCCTATGCTCTTCCCTCAACTAAAGAAAAACATGATTGAACAAATTCCATTGCATGCCCTCCCGGATGTGTTGCTTTTGTAATTGTACTTGTGGATGTTGTTGTTCTCATTGTATCAATTGTGTTTTGTGTGTTGGGTGTAAGGTGTTTATACACCAATTACTCACTGGAAAATGGAACACAATATAAAGAATTTGGAATTGGAATAGATGGAAAAGGAAAAGATCCATAGGGTTGGCTAGTACTGAAAATAGAAATCACAAAACTAAAACCAATACACAAAAGTATATTTTAGTCATAACACCAGGGATTTGAAAAATTAGAATTGCCTGAATTCCCTAAGAGAGTTGTAAATATGTTTGTACAATTGGCTGAAGAAGAAAAAAAAACCTCTTATGGTAAAAGAACTGTTTTGTGTGTGGAGGAACAAACCTGGGAGAACAGTGGCCATGGGAAGCACATGAATTAAACCATGATACAGTGGTAAAGATGTGGAACAATAAAACTTTCACATTTACAAAAGGTAAGGAGGGGACTTGGGCTTTGACAACGAATTTAGTAGGAAAAGTGTGCTATGAGCGAAGGTAAGAAGGAAACAGAAAGGTAGCAGTAGGAGACATGGCTTGCCTAACTGTATGGAATAACAACAGTTGGTGGGGAGGAAGTGGAACTATGAAAGAAAAGGAAACACTAAGTCAAACAACTGAAATGGCTTATCTGAAAGATCCTGAAAGTGATACCCTGGAATGGTATGTATTGGATATGTGGAAAGTATGCCATACTTACGTAAGGGTGATATGGATCTTCTGTATTAGGAATAATAAAATGAAGCTTTTTCCTCCTCCCCATTGAACAAAAACAACTGCTGGGATTAACTGTATATGATGATTTATCAAGCAGAAATCGTGAAAAAAGATCTGTACAACCAAGTGATACACAGATTGGAGAGTGGAAAGATGATGAATGGACTCCAAAGAAGGAAATCAATTATTATGGACCTGCCACATGGACAGAAGATGGTACCTTAGGTGCCAGAGAGCCAATATACATTTTAAATAGGGTAATTTGATTACAAGCAGTGATCGAAGTATTAACTAATGACATGGTAAGTACTTTAAAACATTTAGCTAAGGAGAGTGTAAAGTCTAAGACTTATATTATGCAGAATAGATTAGCTTTAGATGATTAACTAGCTAAAGAAGGAAGTGTGTGTGGAAAATTTAATTTGAGTAATTGTTGTATTGAAATAGATGAAAGTGGGAAAGTAGCAAAGGAAATTAAAGACCAATGATAAAGCTAGCCCATGTTCCAGTCCAAACCTGGAAAGGGCTAACTTTACTTGGGGTAAATGATTGGTTTGGTGGATGGTTTTCAAATTGGAAAGATTTAGCAAGATTTGCAATATTAAGATTCCTAGCTATCATGTTTTTATCATGCTTGATTCCTCTCATACAAATGTTAATTTGTATGAGGCTTCCGGGCGTTTCACCAGCCGAGAGCCCAGGGCAGGGGCGGGGGGGGTGGCGGTGGTTATTAGGGAAAGTCTCAGACCTCAGGAGGTCACTGTGCCTCAGATAGGCGGGTGTGAGTCCCTCTTTGTGAAGTGGGGCCTTGGAGCTCAGGTGGACCTTTTTGTTACGTACCTGTCTCCCTGCTACGTTTCATCGGCCCTGCCAGAGCTGCTGGATATCTTAGCTGGATTGGTGGTTGATTTCCCCAGGCTCATGGTCCTGGGGGATTTCAATCTGCCTTCCATTGGCGAGACATCCGAGTCAGCTCGGGAGTTCATGGCTTCCATGACAGCTATGGACCTAACTCAGTTAATTCAAGGCCCCACCCATAATGGGGGACACACGCTCGACCTGATTTTTGTCTCTGGGCAGTGGATGAATGATCTAGATTTAGGGGATATTTCTATTCAACCCTTTTCATGGTCTGATCATTTCCTCATCAGGCTTGACTTCCATACCGCTACCCCTCGCCGCAGGGAGGCGGAACCGACTAGATGGTTCCGCCCCAGGCACCTGATGGACCCCGAAAGGTTCCTGATGGAGCTTGGGACTTTTCCTGAATCCCTTGCTCACAACTCGACCGAGGCCCTAGTGGAAGCCTGGGATAGGGCTGCCGCTGGGGCCTTGGATCGCATTGTGCCTTTGCGACCTCTGACCCGGTGTCGATCCCGGGTGGCTCCCTGGTTTACCGAGGAGCTCCGGGAGATGAAATGCCGGAAAAGACGCCTAGAGAGTGGCTGGAGGGCCAGCCGGTCCGAATCTGATCGAACACTAGTAAGAATTCATATTAAATCCTACTTAGTGGCGATAGAAGCAGCAAAACGGCAACATTTTTCCGCTCTTTTCGCGTCCGCAGATAACCGCCCAGCCGCCCTGTTTAGGGTGACCCGCTCCTTACTTAACCAAGGAACTGGGGAAGACCCCTTGCAGGGTAGGGCTGAAGAATTTGTTCAGTATCTGCAGGATAAAATCGCTCAGATCCGGACAGGCTTGCACTCTGACTGGGTAGATTCGGGCGAGCCGACGGGGATGAATCTCGAGGAGACAATCTGGGATGCGTTTGACCCTGTGACCCCCGAAGGCATGGACAGGATTATGGGGAGACTCAGTGCTGCCACTTGTGTGCTGGACCCGTGTCCCTCTTGGTTAGTTTCCGCTTCCCGGGAGGTGACACGAGGCTGGCTCCAGGCGATTACCAACGCTTCATTGAGAGAGGGGTTCTTTCCCACCGCCTTGAAGGAGGCAGTGGTGAGGCCCCTCCTTAAGAAGCCTTCCCTGGACCCAGCTTCTTTAACCAACTATCGTCTGGTCTCCAACCTTCACTTTGTAGCAAAGGTTGTCGAGAGTGTGGTAGCACGTCAGCTTCCCCAGTACCTGGATGAAGCTGTCTACCTGGATCCGTTTCAGTCGGGTTTCAGGCCCGGGTACAGCACGGAGACGGCATTGGTCGCGTTGGTCGATGATCTCTGGCGGGCCCAGGACAGGGGCTGTTCCTCTGTCCTGGTCCTATTAGACCTCTCGGAGGCTTTTGATACCATCGACCATGGTATCCTACTACGACGACTCGGGGGGTTGGGAGTTGGGGGCACCGTTTTACGGTGGTTCTCCTCCTACCTGTCGGATCGGTCGCAGTTTGTGTTGACTGGAGGCCAGAGATCGACCCCCAGGCGTGTCACTTGTGGGGTGCCCCAGGGGTCGGTTCTCTCACCCCTCCTGTTCAACATATACATGAAACCGCTGGGCGAGATCATCCATGGTTTTGGGGTATGGTATCATCAATATGCTGATGATACCCAACTTTTCATCTCTACCCCAAACCACCCAAACGATGCCCTCGACGTGATGTCCCGATGCCTGGAGGCTGTGCGGATCTGGATGAGGAGGAACAGGCTCAAGCTCAATCCCTCCAAGACTGAGTGGCTGTGGTTTCCGTCATCCCGATTTGTACATCTTGTTCCATCTTTGACGATAGGGGGAGAAATTTTAGCCCCCTGAGAGAAGGCTCGCAATCTGGGAGTCCTCCTGCATATGCCGCTTAGTTTAGAAGAACACCTGATGGCCGTGACCACGGGGGCCTTTTACCAGGTTCGCCTGGTACGTCATTTGCGCCCCTTCATGGATCGGGATGCTCTGTGCACAGTCACTCATGCCCTCGTCCTTTCTTGCCTGGACTACTGCAATGCTCTCTACATGGGGCTGCCCTTGAAGAGCACCCGGAGGCTTCAGATGGTCCAGAATGCGGCCGCGCGGGTTGTCTTAGGGGTACCTAGGTGCTCCCATGTTACACCCCTTTTGGGCGGCCTGCACTGGTTGCCGGTTGTTTTCCGGGTGAGATTCAAGGTATTAATTATGACCTTTAAAGCGCTCCATGGCTTAGGCCCAGGGTACCTGCGAGACCACCTACTGCCACCAGTAGCCTCCCACCGTCCAGTACGATCCCACAGAGTTGGCCTCCTCAGGGTGCCGTCAGCCAGACAGTGTCAGCTGGTGACCCCCAGGGGGAGAGCCTTCTCTGTGGGAGTGCCTTCCCTCTGGAATGAGCTGCCCCCGGACCTTCGCATAATCCCTGACCTCCGGTCCTTCCGACGCGCCCTAAAATGTTGGCTTTTCCAGCAAGTCGGCCTGGCCTGTTAATTTTAACTCATTTTTTAAATGTATTGTCCTATAAATTGGGTTTGTTTTTTGGGATATGTATTTAATTTCTTTTTAACTTTCGGGATGTGTGTTTTTTAATGTTGTACGCCGCCCTGAGTCCTTTGGGAGAAGGGTGGCATATAAATCCAATAAAAACAAAACAAACAAACAAACAATAAAAAGGACTATGAACAGTATGACCTTAATAACTACATCAATCAGTATGACCTTAATAACTACATCAATCACAAACAGTATGACCTTAATAACTACATCAATCACAAACAGTATGACCTTAATAACTACATCAATCACAAATGGAAAGAAAGAGACTATGCTAATAATGAAAGTGGGGAAGCAGGGGATGGAGATGGAGAACTCTGAATGTAAAAACCTGCTTCCATATGAACCTAAGGAGAAATTAGGACATTATATGAATTATTGTAGGTATAAAAGAGTAAGTTACTGAGAAGAGAAAAAGTGAGGATTGAAGGAAATGATATTATGTTACTCTTTTATAAAATGTTAAAAGGTTGCTTTTGTATTCTTTTACAATGTTAAATGTATAAGCCATTATATTCCTTTCCTAAAATGTGTAATACATTATTGTGTTTTTGCTAACTACAAAATGTGTTAAGTAAACAGGACAAGATAAAACTTTGTTATTCCAAGGCTATGTACAAGTTAGATAGGAAGCCATCTGCTCAGACGAAAGGCACCAGAAAAACCAAATAAGAGATAGGGGCCTCTCAAGAAAATGTCAAGTTGACCCTTTACAGTATGTAATGACGAAAGAAACAATGTAAATGAATGAGCAGGAAGAGGGGGAGTTTCTTAGGAGTAGCGCCTATAAAATGTGTTGTTTGAATGCTATTCTTTGCTCTCCTTGTACTTGATCCACTTGGGAGGAGACTTGGAGGCCGCCTTTGGAAACGCTTTTTATTTTTCTGTAAATAAAACTTTTTGAATTGTGAACCAGACTTGTCTCTGTGTTGTGAGGATTTAATAATTGGGTTTTTATCTCACATACATATAATCAAATTTTACATATATACATTTTTTCTTTTTTTAAAGGTTTTTTTATTTTTTCATTTTCATACAAATAACCACATGTATTGTCAGCATTCCAAATATCATGCAGAATTAAATCAGAGTCCAAGGCAGAGCTATCCTCTACTCTTCCTCTTTTCTCTTATCACTCCTTTCTTTCTTCTCTATTCCTGTCTGGCCATTTCCTTTCCTTTCTTCTATAATCCCTTCCTTTTTCTTTGTTGGGACATATCCCCCCTTTTCAATTTTCCTGTACCACTGTCAAACCCACTGAAATCTTTTGTCTGCTTTTTATTTTCTATTGCTTCTTGTTTCTCCTTAATTTCTAACTTCAAAATTCTATTTAAGTTTAATTTTAATGACTCATGCATATTTTTTATAATTTCACATATTTCTTCAAATTCCCAACTTTCCATAATGTCCAGTTCAAAAGTTACAGTTAATTATAATTTAAGTTCCACAGTTTCTTCTTATTTCCCAATTCTGATCCAGCTCCTATATTCCAGTTCAGCTGAAGTGGAGAGAAAGAGAAGGGGGAGACATTCTTCTTTTCCTCCACAGCCACAAATTCAAACCCTCCTTAAATGCTTTGCTTTCTTTGTTCTTCCCTCCGGCGAATGGCTCCATATTCTTTCAACTCGATGATTTTATACAACTTGATATTTTTAAATCCAGTTTTAAATTCAGGAAAGATAGATGTCAGCGTTCCAAATATCATGCAGAATTAAATCAGAATCAAAGACAAACCTTCCTTAAAGTGCCAATTTAACAAGACAGACATGTTGGCATTGTGCTATGAAATCCCAAATCTGATTTGCTTTCTGGGATTCCACCTAGTTGAAAGTTCATGATCTATCCCCACGCCCACAAATCCATCACATGTTCCAATCATCATCTTCCACGCTGGCATCTACACCCCTCTGCTTCCGGTCAGGTGTCGAGGTGCGGAGACAAAAGATGACCTTGAGCTTCTAAGAAAATCCATAACAATACATTCCACAATCCTACTCCTTTCTATTCCCCCCTCCCAACTACTGCACTAATGAAGCAGCATAGGAAATTATAAAAAGTGTGACAGGCCAAAGATCCTAAAAGGAATATAACTACAGGCCTGACAGGTGGCCTCTCCTCAGAAGAAAAAGGTTTCCTGAAAAGAGAATAACATAAAGGTTAACATAACAAAATTAACCACCTCTTCTCCACCCAGGGAACCCCTTTGACTTCTCGGGAAACTTCCCATTGAATTGCTTTACTAACTTGTCCACTTTTTGGTTCCCACTTTTCATCCAAGTAACTTCAGACCAAGGGTAACCCTTCCAATGCACTAAGTACTGTAAGCGACCCCTATTCAGCCTGAAATCTACAATTTTTTCCACCTCAGATTGTGTTTCCCCTTCCATCACTACAGGAGGAGAGTGAGCTTGGTTGGATGCTCTTCTGTTAGACCCAATTACTGGTTTCAACAAGCTCCAATGAAATTCTGGGTAAAATTTCCCTAGACTTCTGGGTAGACTGGGTTGAACTATAACTGGGTTAACTATCTTCACTATTGGGAATGGACCAAGAAATTTTGGACCCAATTCCTTACTAGGCATTCCTAATCTTATGTATTTGGTAGACACAAAAACTTTGTCCCCCACACGGTAGGGGTTTTGGAGCGAGCAATATTGATCAGCTTGCTTCTGGTAGACTTCTGCCGCAACTGCTAGAGCCTTCTTCGTATTCTCCCATCCTTTCTTTAGCATGTCCATCCATTCACTCAAAGACATGAAGGAAGGAGGTTCTCTAGGCAACTCAGGCATGGCAACCACTTCCATGCCACTGGTAATCTGGAAACCTGCTAATCATGTGCTGCTGTGGACCGCATCGTTGTACGCCACTTCGGCGAAGGGTAGCAAGTCCGACCAGTTGTCTTGCTGATAGTCCACAAAACGCCGGATGAATTGTTCCACCACCGCATTGGCTCTCTCTGCTGCGCAGTTCATGCTGGAATGAACCTCTGAGCTCAGTTCTTGTGTGGGCCCAATGGATCTCAGGACCTCTCTCCAGAACTTGGCTGTAAACTGGACTCCGCGGTCTGAAATGGGTACTCCGTGCAGGCGATAAATGTGTTTCACAAACATTTTCGCTAATTCCTTTGCGGATGGCAATCCTGAGCAAGCAATGAAGTGTGCCTGCTTAGAAACCAAATGAATAACAGTCCAAATTACTCTGTTCCTACTGCTGTCTGGGAGTTCCACGATGAAGTCCATTGCGACCTCTTCCCATGGTCGGTTAGGGCTCTCTGCTGCAGGTGCTGTAGGTTCTGGGCTGTTGGGTTCCAACGTTCCTGGGTGCTCTTTAGGCTCCACCGGTGGCAGTGGCCCGCAGCCGATAATCAGTTTTCTAACGCCGTCCTCCCACTTTATTGTAGGTGCCCACTTGTCCAGCCATGCAAGCCACAATATAATTGATTCCTGCATTCTTGGAGCTACAATGAATCTGAGGAATTCATAGTGGCGCCCTATCACCAACTTTACCAACTCGGTAACTTTAGTGGCTGGGGCCCCTCCAATCAGTGTTCCATCCACTTGCTCGAACCGAATGGGATGGGTTAGGGGTCTTGTACGTATGCCTAGTTGCTCCACAATCGACATGCTGATTAAGCATCGGGTGCAACCGCTGTCCACAACTGCCCCAACTTCCCCTTCGACTCCAGTTTCTGGCACTTGGAGTTTGCCTTTTATTTGAAAGGGGCGGATGGGTGCACTAACCATTGGGTCGTCTTCAGCATTTCCCTCCTCCGAGGCCTCCCCCTTGGTAGGACTCTTTGTCACCTTAAGTTGGGGATCCTTTTCTAGAGGTTGTTGGCCCCGAAAGCTCCTCTGTGGTAGCTTCTGGATCCTTCCCTTTATCGCTCTGGCAGTTATATATTTATTTATTTATTTTATTTGATTTCTAGACCGCCCCCTCTCCCGGGAGGGACTCGGGGCGGTGTACAAGTATCAAATTAAAAACCATACAAACAATAATAAATATAATTCAAATCGGATTAAACTTTAGACCCCTGTACAAATTTATAAAAATTAAAAACTTAGCCTTAAGACCAACCCGTGAAATTTAAAAATACGGACTGGGGTGGGAGAGCTGGAATTAGGCCAGGCCGGCTAGATTAAACAGGTGGGTTTTAAGCTTCTGGCGGAAGGAGCGGAGGTCCGTAGTTGTTCTAATATCAGGGGGAAGGTCATTCCAGAGGGTCGGGCCCATCACAGAGAAGGCCCTTCCCCTGGGCGTCGCCCGCTGGCACAGCCTAGTGGACGGCACCCGGAGGAGTCCCCTCTCTGTGTGAGCGGATCGGCCGAGGGGATGTGTGGGGCAGGATATGATCCCGCAAATAACTAGGTCCTGTGCCATGGAGCGCTTTGAAGATGATAACCAGCACCTTGAAACGCACCCGAAAAGCTACAGGTAGCCAGTGCAGCCCGCGCAGGAGAGGTATTGCGTGGGAGTATCTAGCGACTCCCGAAACTGCCCACGCGGCCGCATTCTGAACCAACTGCAGTCTTTGGGTGCATCTCAAGGGGAGCCCCATGTAGAGAGCATTACAGTAGTCTAGCCGGGACATCACAACTGCATGGGTGACTGTGCGAAGGGCATTCCGGTCCAATAGGGGACGTAATTGGCGCACCAGGCGAACCTGGTGAAACGCCCCCCTTGCCACGGCTGTCACATGGTCGTCCATTGACAGCCGGGCATCTAGGAGGACGCCCAAATGCCGTACCCGATCCACGGGGGCCAGATGTTCGCCCCCAATGGCCAGTGATGGAATCAGCTGGTTGAACCGGGGTGCCGGTAGCCACAGCCACTCCGTCTTGGACGGGTTGAGCCTGAGTCTGTTTCTTCCCATCCAGATCCGTACGGCTTCCAGACACCGGGACATCACTTTGACAGCATCGTTGGGGTGGTTTGGGTAGAGATGTACAGCTGGGTATCATCCGCGTACAGATGGTAATCTACCCCGAACCCATGAATTATCTCGCCCAGCGGCTTCATATATGTATTGAACAGGAGAGGCGAGAGGACCGACCCTTGTGGCACCCCACAAGTGAGCGGCCTCAAGGTCGACCTCTGCCCCCCCTGCCAATACAAATTGCACTCGGCGAGAGAGGTAGGAGGAGAACCACCGCAGAACGGTGCCCCTCACCCCCAGCCCCTCCAGTCGGTGCAATAGGATACCATGGTCGATGGTATCAAAAGCCGCCGAGAGGTCTAATAGGACCAGGATGGAGGAGCAACCCCCATCTCTGGCCCTCCAGAGATCATCCACCAACGCGACCAATGCCGTCTCCATGCTGTGGCCGGGCCGGAAACCGGACTGGCGCGGGTCCAGATAATCAGTTTCCTCCAAGTGGCGTGGAAACTGTTGTGCCACCACTCTCTCTAAAAAAGACTGCTTCCGGGGGCAATGGCGGGTTGCCATTGAGCTACGCATGGACCGCGGGGCTCATTCTGGAATCAGCTGGAGATGCGGAGAAAGCCGATGTCGGTTTGCGAGCTTGGACGCTGGGCGCCGAAGTCGGAGGTCCGCTGTGGAGCCAGCTGCGAGAGCGGAAGATTGGCATACCGGTCAGGAGCTTCTTCAAGAATGTCGGCTCGCCCCCCCCCTCCAGCTTCATTGCCCGCCCTCCCACTCCAGTGGGGATTTTGGAGGAGCACTGGAGGCTGGCAGCTTTTGGTGGAGGAACGCTGTGGGGCTGGAGATCTGGCTGGCAAGAGGTAGGAGGCTCTTGGCGCAGGACTAACTTTTCCCACTGACTATGTGATTTAATTATCTCTCCACCCTCCAAGATTTGGGCCGTTTACTCCACTGGAACAAAGGAATTTTTACCATCCGAAACATCCCCAACCAAACGGTAGCCCTGTCGGAAATGCTACCTTACCATGTACTCGAGGGCAGCCCTGGTTTTATTGCGGGAGTCCCCCCCTCTCCCAACTATGCCCCCCTGCCCTCGCGAGGGCCAACCTCGATGAGGGATTTATCAATCCAGAGAGGTGGAGGAAGCGCAATCTTAGGGGTTTTTTAATTAGATCTTTTTTATGTCTCTTAAGGGGTTCCAGGGTGGGGGGTGGGCTCAGTCAGGCTGAGGGAGGGGATAGTGCCAGGCAGACAGGTGGGTCTAACCAGGAAGTGAGTGGAGCGATTAAGAGAAGGGGGAGGGGTGACATTCCAGAAGAGGGTCTTCCCATTCTAACGGTCGTGGGGAGGGGTAGGTGCGAGGGTAGGTTGAGATCTCTTAACCGGTTGGGAGACCGGGGCCGTTGGATACGGCAGGTCATTTGTCCCAACCCCCGCAATCTAGGTAGTCAGGATCTACAGGGCCGGGGCCTGAGACTGATGCTATGCAACGCCAGGTCCGTTGCCAACAAAGCCCCCCTCATTAATGATTTGATCTCGGAGGGGGAGCTGGACCTGGCAGGGATAACGGAGACCTGGCTGGGCCACGAGGGAGGTCTCCCCCTCGTGGAAATGTGCCTGCCGGGCTACCGTGCATTCCATCAGCCGCAGGCCCAGGGTAGGGGTGGTGGGGTAGCGGTTATTGTAAGGGAGGGTCTCGAGCCAAGAGAGTCCACTGTGCCACAGATAACCGGTTGTGAGTCCCTATGTGTGAAGTGGGGCCCTGGGAGACAGTTGGGCTTGCTGATTGTATACCTGGCTCCTCGCTATGCATCAGCGGCCCTGCGCGAGCTCCTCGAGGTGATCTCCGAGATGGCAGTTGAGACCCCCAGGCTGTTAGTCATGGGGGACTTTAACTTGCCATCGGTAGGGGAAACTTCCGAGGTGGCTCGGGAGTTCATGGCTTCCATGACAGCCATGGACCTGACCCAGGTAATTCGGGGCCCCACACACGAGGGAGGTCACACACTGGACCTTATTTTTGTATCTGGCCAGTGGAGGAGTGATCTGGGAGTAGGGGATTTAGTTGTCACGCCCCTGTCATGGTCAGATCACTCACTTCTCCGGCTCGACTTTCCCACCGCTGCTCCCCATTGCGGGGAGGCGGAACCAGAATGCTCTAGATGGTTCCGCCCCAGGCGCTTGATGGAACCTGATAGGTTCCAGACGGAGCTTGGGCCATTCCCTGTAGCCCTGACCTGCACCCGGACGGAGGACCTAGTGGCCGCATGGAACAGTGCGGCCGCCAGTGCCTTGGACCGGGTTGTGCCTTTGCGGCCTCTCTTGCAGCATCGAATCACCCAGGCCCCTTGGTTTACCGAGGAGCTGGGGGTGATGAAGCGTCGCAAGAGACGCCTAGAGAGCAGATGGAGATCGTCACGCTCCGAATCTGACCGAGCACAGGTAAGAGCCTATTTACGGACTTACCTTGTGGTATTAAGAGTGGCCAAACGACAATATTGTGTCACTCTTATTGCGTCCGCAGATAACCGCCCTGCCGCCCTGTTTAGGGTGACCCACTCCCTCCTTTCTCAGAGGCCGGGGGAAGCACCCTTGCAGGGTAGAGCAGAGGAGTTTGGGGAATATCTGCAGGACAAAATCGCTCAGATTCGCAGTGAATGGGTCTCCGCTAGCGGTCTAGAAGAGACGTCGGAGGCGGGTCTTGAGGTGCCATTCTGGGAGGAGTTTGACTCTGTTGCTTCCGACGATATGGACGGGTTACGTGGACGACTGCGAGCCACCACATGTTTACTGGACCCGTGTCCCTCCTGGCTTATACTGGCATCCTGGGAGGTCACACGAGGTTGGCTCCAGGAATTAGTGAATGCTTCACTGAGGGAGGGGTCCTTGCCGGCCGTCTTGAAAGAGGCGGTGGTGAGGCCCCTACTCAAGAAGCCTTCCCTGGACCCAGCTAATTTAGTTAATTATCGTCCCGTCTCCAACCTTCCCTTTTTGGCGAAGGTTGTAGAGAGTGTGGTGGCGCAACAGTTCCCACGGCACCTGGAGGAAGTTGATTATCTGGATCCGCGCCAGTCCGGCTTCCGGCCCGGTCACAGCACGGAGACGGCTTTGGTCGCGTTGGTGGATGATCTCTGGAGGGCCAGAGATGGGGGCTGTTCCTCCATCTTGGTCCTGTTAGATCTCTCGGCGGCTTTTGATACCATCGACCATGGTATCCTATTGCGTCGCCTGGAGGGGTTGGGGGTGAGGGGCACTGTTTTGGGGTGGGTCTCCTCCTACCTCTCTGGTCGAACGCGAGTGCAATTTGTGTTGACAGGGGGGCAGAGGTCGAGCCCGAGGCCGCTCACTTGTGGGGTGCCGCAGGGGTCGGTCCTCTCGCCTCTCCTGTTCAACACATACATGAAGCCACTGGGCGGATCATCCGTGGGTTCGGGGTAGATTACCATCTGTACGCTGACGATACGCAGCTGTACATCTCTACCCCGGACCACCCCAACGATGCCGTCGAAGTGATGTCCCGATGTTTGGAAGCCGTTCGGATCTGGATGGGAAGTAACAGACTCAAACTCAACCCGTCCAAGACGGAGTGGCTGTGGCTACCGGCACCCCGGTTCAACCAGTTACGTCCATCACTGGCCATTGGGGCGAACAGCTGGCCCCCGTGGATCGGGTACGCAATTTGGGTGTCCTCCTGGATGCCCGGCTGTCAATGGATGACCATGTGACAGCCGTGGCAAGGGGGGCATTCCACCAGATTCGCCTGGTGCGCCAATTGCGTCCCCTATTGGACCTTAACGCCCTACATACAGTCACTCATGCGCTTGTGACGTCTCGACTGGACTACTGTAATGCTCTCTACATGGGGCTCCCCTTGAGATGCACCCGAAGGCTGCAGTTGGTTCAGAATGCGGCCGCGCGGACAATTGTGGGAGCTACTAGATACTCCCACATAACACCTTTGCTGCGCGGGCTGCACTGGCTACCTGTGGCTTTTCGGGTGCATTTCAAGGTGTTGGTCATCATCTTCAAAGCGCTCCATGGCACAGGACCTAGTTATTTGCGGGATCGTATCCTGCCCCATACACCCCTTTGGCCGATTCGCTCTCACAGAGAGGGACTCCTCCGGGTGCCGTCCACTAGGCAATGCCAGCGGGCGACTCCCAGGAGTAGGGCCTTCTCTGTGATGGGCCCGACCCTTTGGAATGACCTCCCCCCAGATATCAGGACTACCACCGACCTCCGCTCCTTCTGTAAGAAACTAAAGACCCACCTGTTCAATCTAGCCGGCCTGGCCTAATTCCTAATTCCCAATTTTAGTCCCTCAAGCCTGCATTTTTTTAAAATTTTCTTGAGGTATGCTTTTAGTTGTTTTTAATTTAATTTTTAATTTTTACTTTTTGTACAGTTGTATGAGGTTTAATTCGTTTTTAAGGGCATAGGTTTAAGGTTTAAGGTTTAAGGTTTATTGAATTTATAGACCGCCCCCTCTCCCCGTAGGGACTCGGGGCGGTGTACAGACAGTTCATGTTCAAGACAACAAAACATAACATAGGACATCAAACAAAACAATGCACACATACCGTCTGTGTATAAAACCCAAAACCAATTTAAATAATTAAAACAATTTTAAAAACCCGTTTAAAACCCCAATTTAAAATTTAAAAAGCCATCCAGGAAGGTTAGTAATAGATGTTCCCTGTAAATACAATTACAATTACAATTAGGCCAGGCCGGCTAATCGAAACAGGTGGGTCTTGAGTTTCTTGCGGAAGGAGCGGAGATCCGAGGTGGTTCTAATATCGGGGGGGGAGGTCGTTCCAGAGGGTTGGGCCCATCACAGAGAAGGCCCTATTCCTAGGCACCACCCGCCCGCACTGTTTAGCGGAAGGTACCCGGAGGAGACCCTCTCTGTGAGAGCGGATTGGTCGCAGGGATGTATGGGGTAGAATGCGATCCCGCAGGTAACTAGGTCCCGAGCCATGGAGCGCTTTGAAGATGACAATCAACACCTTGAAATGCACCCGAAAAGCCACAGGCAGCCAGTGCAGCTCACGCAGGAAAGGTGTTACATGAGAGTACCTAGTACTCCCCATAATAACCCGCGCGGCTGCATTCTGAACCAGCTGGAGCCTTCGGGTGCATCTCAAGGGGAGCCCCATGTAGAGAGCGTTACAGTAATCAAGACGGGAAGTCACTAGGGCATGAGTGACTGTGCAAAGGGCGTCCCGCTCTAGTAAGGGGCGCAATTGGCGCACCAGGCGAACCTGGTGGAACGCCCCCCTAGCCACGGCCGTCACATGATCATCTAGCGACAGCCGGGAATCTAGGAGGACGCCCAAATTGCGTGCCCTATCCACCGGGGGCAGTTGTTCCCCCCCGATGGCCAGAGATGGAACACATTGGCTAAAGCGGGGCGCCGGTAGCCACAGCCACTCCGTCTTGGAAGGGTTGAGCTTGAGTCTGTTGTCACCCATCCAGACCCGCACGGCTTCCAGACACCGGGACATCACCTCGACGGCTTCGTTGGGGTGGTTCGGGGTAGAGATGTACAACTGATATTCGTCTTTTGTATTCGTTTTAATGACACACCAGTACACCGCCCCGAGTCCCTTCGGGGAGAGGGGGCGGTCTAGAAATACTGAAAATAAATAAATAAACCTTCGCCAGAAAGCAAAGGTTGGAGACGGGACGGTAGTTGGCTAACAAAGCTGGGTCCAGGGAAGGTTTCTTGAGGAGGGGCCTCAACACCGCCTCTTTTAGGGCGGCCGGCAAGAACCCCTTGCTCAAAGAAGCGTTGACTAACTCCTGGAGCCAGCCTCGTGTGACCTCCCAGGATGCCAGTACAAGCCAGGAGGGACACGGGTCCAGTAAACATGTGGTGGCTCGCAGTCGCCTACGCAACCTGTCCATATCGTCGGAAGTAACAGAGTCAAACTCCTCCCAGAGTGGAACCTCAAGACCCACCTCCGACGTCCCCTCTAGATCACTAGTAGGGGCCAACTCGCTTCGAATCTGAGCGATTTTGTCCTGCAGATACTCCCCAAATTCCTCTGCTCTACCCTGCAAAGGGGCTTCCCGCGGCCTCTGTTGAAGGAGGGAGCGGGTTACCCCAAACAGGGCGGCAGGGCGGTTATCTGCGGACGCAATAAGAGTGGTACAATACTGACGCTTGGCCACTCTTAACGCCACAAGGTAAGTCCGTAAATGGGCTCTCACCTGTGATCGGTCAGATTCAGAGCGTGACGATCTCATCACCCTCAGCTCCTCGGTAAACCAAGGGGCCTGGGTGGTTCGCTGCCGCAAGAGAGGCCGCAAAGGCGCAACCTGGTCCAAGGCCCCGGTGGCCCCACTATTCCATGCAGCCACTAGGTCCTCCATCCGGGTGCGGGTCAGGGCTACAGGAAATGGCCCAAGCTCCGTCTGGAACCTATCAGGTTCCATCAGGCGTCTGGGGCGGAACCATCTTGGACATTCCGGTTCCGCCTCCCCGCGATGGGGAGTAGCGGCTGGGAAGTCGAGCCGGAGAAGTGAGTGATCTGACCATGACAGGGGTGTAATAACTAAATCCCCTACTCCCAGATCACTCCTCCACCGGCCAGAGACAAAGATAAGATCCAGTGTGTGACCTCCCTCGTGTGTGGGGCCCTGAATTACTTGGGTCAGGTCCATGGCTGTCATGGAGGCCATGAACTCCCGAGCTACCTCGGATGTCTCTCCTACCGATGGCAAGTTAAAGTCCCCCATGACCAACAGCCTGGGGGTCTCAACTGCCATCTCAGCGATCACCTCGAGGAGCTCGGGCAGGGCTGCTGATGCATAGCGAGGAGCCAGGTATACAATCAGCAAGCCCAACTGCCTCCCTGGGCCCCACTTCACGCATAGGGACTCACAACCGGTTATCTGTGGCACAGTGATCTCTCTCGGCTCGAGACCTTCCCTCACAATGACCGCTACCCCACCACACCTGCCTAGTGCCTGTGACTGATGAAATGTGCGGTAACCTGGCGGGCACATTTCCACGAGAGGGAGACCTCCCTCGTGGCCCAGCCAGGTCTCCGTGATTCCTGCCAGGTGCGGCTCCCCCTCCGACACCAAGTCGTTAATGAGGGGGGCTTTGTTGACAACAGACCTGGCATTGCATAGCATCAGTCTCAGGCCGTGGCTCTGTAGGGCCTGACCACTTAGATTGCAGGGGTTGGGACATATGACCGGCCGTACCCAACGACCACAGCCACGGTCTCCCAACCGGTGATGAGATCTCTGTCTACCCTCGCACCTGCCCCTCCCCACGACTGTTGGAATAAAAAGACCCTCTTCTGGATTATCACTACTCCCCCCCCCCTTAATGGCTCCGCTCACTTCCTTGTTAACTCCACCCGCCGGCTTGGCATTGGTCCCTCCCTCAGTCTGACTAGCCCCTCCCCCCCTAGAACCCCCTAAAAAACAAATCAGACATTTAGCTAAAAAACCCCTAAGTTGGTGCACACGGTTGTGATATTGGGGCTGGAGCCAAGCACTTTGATGCTCTGTGGCCAAATTGATAGCAACGCTGGCATTCTATTGGCTTCCCCGAGGGATGGAACCTAGTTGCATCTCTAGCCTTTGGAACTGCCTCATCACATTGTTCTGTTACCCATCCAGCAGTAATCCCCTCATTCACCTCTTCTTCCACTTTTGAGAACTCTTCTCTGTAGGAAGGTGGGGCAAGAAGCTGTTGGGGCATTGCAGGGGAGACTAGAACCGGTGGGCAGGTCAATCCCTCAGTTGGCCACTGCCCAGTTATCTGCCATGGTGCCATCTGCTGATGGAGGGCAGGTGCCCACTGGCATCCCTCCCATCCATGACCTGGGGTTAAGACCCATCCCGGGGTTGCCTGCTTCACAGGTTGCAGCTCAACCAATGATGGCTGGCTAGGGGGGGTTATGTGCCAAGGACCCTCCTGCTGGCTTGGAGGGGTTATGTGCCAAGGACCCTCCTGCTGGCTTGGAGGGGTTATGGGCCAGGTAGGTGCCCTCTGTTGGCTTGGAGCATTTTCCCATGCTGATGGCAAAGGAGGTGGCCAGTGGCATCTCATCCATCCAAACTCTGGGAAGAAAACCCAATCTGGTTTTGCTTCATTTACTGGTTGCAGCCCCATTTGTGGTGGCTGGCAAGTGAAAGATGCTGGCCAAATCCCTTCTTGCTGTCTGGGTTGAAATTCCCATTTTGATAGGGAATCTGTCTCCCACTCAGTTGCAGGGTAATAAGCCATTTCATTTATTGCTGTCTGGAAGGAATCAAAACCTCCATTCTAGGTTTTTTTTCCAAGCCTTGCTTCCAAGCTGGGGGGAAGGAGGGGGAGCATGCACTCACGGTTAGTTGTTCGAAAGGTCCGGGAAGCCCCATCAGAGATGATTGCGTGGGGATGGCTTGAATCTCCATTCCTTTCATCTTCTAACTGGGTGTAGAAAAGTCTTTTCCAGCCCCCTCCATCCTCTTGCCAGATGCAATAAATAAAGCAGCATTCCATTGCCTTTGAAGTTATCAAGAAGCGTCGGTTCTCAGCTTCTTATCACCAAAAGCTTTCTCATTATTTCTTCGCTGATATTTTACGCTGTCCCGGTCA
Source organism: Natrix helvetica (assembly GCF_964273705.1). Lineage (NCBI taxonomy): Eukaryota > Metazoa > Chordata > Lepidosauria > Squamata > Natricidae > Natrix > Natrix helvetica. The sequence continues at coordinate 11,562,931 of NC_138555.1, read as the reverse complement.
GAGTTGGGAATTCAGCACCCCCCCCCATCACCAGCCCCTCCCCCTTTGCGAGGGGGAGGGTGCTAGTGAATTATTTTAAAGGTGAGATTTGGGATAATGTCAGCGTTCCAAATATCATGCAGAATTAAATCAGAATCAAAGACAAACCTTCCTTAAAGTTCCAATTTAATAAGACAGACATGTTGGCATTGTGCTATGAAATCCCAAATCTGATTTGCTTTCTGGGATTCCACCTAGTTGAAAGTTCATGATCTATCCCCACACCCACAAATCCATCACATGTTCCAATCATCATCTTCCACGCTGGCATCTACACCCCTCTGCTTCCGGTCAGGTGTCGAGGTGCGGAGACAAAAGATGACCTTGGCTTCTATAAAAGAATGTCCACAATACATTCCACAATTCTACTCCTTTCTATTCTCCCCTCCCCTCCCTACTACACTAATGAAACAGCATAGGAAATTATAAGAAAGTGTGGCAGGTCAAAGATCCTAAAAGGAATATAACTACAGGCCTGACAATAGAAGTATGAACGGAAAAAATAACGCTTTTTCTTGATTTTTCCTCTTGTTATCTTTCACCTCTCATTGATTAGGGTTGCTTAAGATATGTAAATTAGAGCAAGCTCAAACAAAGCAAGTCTCCTTAGTGTCAGTATTTTTAGCTTCCGTTCCCCCCTCCTCCTTTTCCTGTGTGAGGTTCCCAATTGTCAGTTAATCTCTTTTAAAGACACAATCTTTTCAGATCCAAATTCAAAGTTTCTGTTCCATGATTCCTTCCAGCCAATCCATGGTCATCCTGTCCATTTCAGCACATTCGAATATCTTTCTAATTACCATATCATCTGGGGTGGGTAGGTTTTTCTTTCCAATTTTGTGCAATGGCAATCCTAGCAGCGGTTAGTATGTGTAATGTTATATATTGATATTTTTTATCCATCTCTGGGTCTAGTATACCTAATAAACGTAATTCTGGTTTCAATGCGATCCTCTGTTCCATGATTCCTTCCAGCCAATCCATAATTTTAAGCCAATATTTCCTGGCATGGGGACATGTCCACAACATATGATAAAACATTCCAGATTTATGTCTACATCTGCAACATTCCAAAGATAAGATTGGGTCCATCTTGGCCAATCTCGGTGGTGGTAAGTGCCATCGGTAGAACATTTTATATAAATTCTCCTTATAGGCTACCACCATCGTGACCTTATAGTTTCTTTCCCACAATTTGTCCCAATCCTCTAATTCTATACTATGTCCAAAATTTCTGGCCCAGGTTATCATGGTCTCTTTTACAGTCTCTTCTTCCATTTTGTATCTTAAAAGAAAATTGTATATTTTGGTAATCATTTTTCCTCCCGTTTCTTGCAACAATTTTTCTAATTCCAATTGTTTCTCATATATGCCATATTGTTCACGGTCCTTTTTAAACCTTGTTTTAATCTGTAAATAAGGCCACCATTCCATCACAATTTCTTGTTTTTTCAAATCCTGGGCCAATTTTAATTCCCCTTTGTTATCTAATAGTTCTGCATAGCTCACCATTTTATTGAGATCTGTGGTGTTTGGGTAGATTATTGCCTCCATCGTCGATAACCAAATTGGGATTGTCATATACTGGAGGTTTTTTTATTTTTTCCCAGGTACCTAACAGGGCAGATCTTAATATGTGCCTCTGAAAATATGAGTGGGATTTATTTTTCCCCTCACAAAGGAAGGCATGTCAGCCAAGTTGAAGGTCGTGGCCTTCTATCATTAGTATCCTTTTATTTTTCAATTGAATCCAATCTTTAAGCTACGTCATGGCTGCAGCTTGATAATAAAGTTCCCAGTCTGGGAGGGCAAATCCTCCTTTACTACTCAAAGAGTTTGAGTTTTATACGTGGTTTTTTTTCCTACCCAAATAAATTTACATACCGTTTAATTTAATTGTTTAAAAAAATTATTGCCTAATTTTATTGGTATTGTTTGAAAAAGATATAACAATTTAGGTAATATATTCATTTTAATTGTTGAAATTCTGCCAATTAATAACTATAGTTTGACCCAATTATTCAAATCCTTTTGTATTTGTTGTAGTAGTCTATTGTAGTTTTCTTCTTTTATTGTTGTATATTTTGCCGTTAGCTATATTCCCAAATATCTTTTAAAAAATTGCCCTCGAAATCCCCAATTTCTCCTCCAGTTCTTCAATTTGTCTATTAGTAAGATTCTGGGTTAACATTTTGGTTTTCTTTTTATTTATTTTAAGCTCTGCTACTTTGCCAAATTGTTTTATTTCCTGTTGTTGTAGAAAGTGAGGACTCTAAGACCAGCTCTTTGCAATGCAAGAAAGTTTATTGCGCAGGTTCAAACAGCTCAAACAGCTCAAACAGCATATTGGGGTTTGAACCCCGAACAGTTCCTCTTAACAATCTTATATAGTCAATTTGACGTAAGCATATACGTGTACATACATTTGCTAAATATGGTAAAAGGATAAATGGAAAAGTACAGAATAGACAAGAATAAAAGTTCGTTAGTGGGCAGTTTTAAGAAACACTAACATATGCTAGAAAAATACAGAACTATCCCCTGTCCTTGACCGATAACAGGATACACCCCTCATGATCTGTCTGAGCCTAAAGATAAAAATATAAATGTCATGTCTCAGCGATCTCCTCCTGCAGCTGTCTGCAATTTTCCTCTTCCTTGACCAGACTTTGCACTGTTATAATGAACCAAAGTTTGAGGCCTGCTCCCCTCCTTCCTTAATCCCCCCTTTGTGACTCATCTGAAACTTCCAGAAGAGTCACATACTGAGAGTCTTCTTCCGGATCTGTTGCAGGTCTCATTCCCTCATATTCTAGCATAGCCATCACCTGTGCGGTTGCTCCACTTTTATAGTAAGATACGTTTTGGGATCTGATCCTGTACCATCTATTCCAAATCCATAACTTACTATAGCGGGATGCCTTCGGTCCACTTCTAATTCTACTAAATTTCCACTGCTTCTTCTAAAGGAAGTAATATACTCACAACCTTTATAACCCCCTCCAGTATAATCACAAATACACTCCCATCCAGAGCATTGGGTGCTTCCAGCACAGGGGAGCCATTGGTTTGGGTTGCCATAAGCCCAATTCAGGTTAGCGGAACACAAATATTTATGATTTGCCTGGTAGGCTATTACCCAAGACTGGTCTCCACAGCTGGAACCCCATCCTTTGCTCATGGCAGTACATGCATCAAAGCTTATTCTTAGGGGGTCTTTTCCTTTCTCCAATTTCAGAGTATAATTAAGAAAATACAACCTCCCGTCACCTTCTGGTGTATTACGGGTGCTGTATTTAGCCAATCCAGCATATACGGTCACATTCAACCGTATGGGAGTACTAGGGTTATAACAAATAATTTTCCCATCATGATTGCACAAACTATACATGGTTTGGTTATGTATGCAATTGACAAGCTGAGGCTTACAGTTTCTAGTTGATTGTGTGTGGTAGACTAAAGTGTCAAGAATGGTTCTCCCTACTTGTGCCTTTGTAATACAAGGAGAACAGGTGTCAGGGGCCTCGGTGGAGTGAGGTGTCAGTCTAGGTGTTTCTCTTGGTGTAACATGAGATTTTGGTGCACGTGTTTGTGGGGAAAGTCTTTTTACGTGTGTTTTGGTGGGTGTTTGACGAGGGGGTGGACAGTGATCCAATGAGCCATTGCAATCCTGATAACATAATACCCCTTCTGTCCCATTACATCTTTTGTATATATCTAGACCTCTTCTTCCGGATCGAGCACAAGTGGTTAAATCAAACCTGGTACATGTTTTTGGTTTCTCCAACCGAACATAAAAGGCCCCATTCTTCAAACACTGAGTACACGGACCTTCCCCCATCGGCCACTTTTCTCCAACACTCCGCTGTTTTCTCCTTCTCTTTCTCATTTTCCTTCTTATGAGTCCTAAATTTGTGTGGCTATGTTGTAAGGTGCATATCCCTTTCCATCCAGGTTTCAACTGATTAATTTGTGTAACTCGTTCCCAACCCCAAAATATTGGATCCCCACAGTCTAACATAATGGGAGGCCCTTCTTCTCGGTATGATGCATAGCTACACATTCCCTTCCGGAGCACATAGCCTACGTACTTACAGAGAAGATGATTTGTGTACTTCCAAGCTAAACAGGCTTCCTTCACTATTTGGTCAAATGCATGGGGGGCTTGACAAGGATGTGGTAAAATTCCATTCCAGCAATCTGGTGTAAAAACAAGAGGTGGATAGCCCTGGCACTGTCCATTGCCTATTACATAAGACTGGACAATACCTGGACGCTCCTCAGGCCTACTCCACTGTCCTAGATTCTGCACGCACACCAAATTACCTAACACCCTTGTAAATAAAACACTTACCCCCAACCAACCAATAACACAAGTGAAACTCATCCTCCGTTGTATCCGGTAAGTCCACTTCTTTCTGATACCTCTGGATAACTTGATTTACAGTAGGGCAAGACTTAAGTGTACAATAAGATGTGTTATCTATTCTATGACCTATATATGGTGATAATACGTCCTCTATAATTTTTATGTCACATTCAATTCTACAACATGAGCAAGCAATACAATCAATACAATGTGCACAGCAACAACACCCACACTTACAATTACAAAACCAACACATATAAACTTATCCTAGTTAATTCTACTATAAGTATCTGCTAAGATATATTTATTATCTATGTATTACTCATCCACTTCTTCACCCATGCGTCGAAAGTCAGCTTCCAGGTGTGACTTTAGCAGGGGTTGCTTCTTTCTTCCAAGAATTCGAGCCACGTGACCTGCTTTTGGCCTTCAGAAGTTAAAGAGGGCAAGGGAATCAGAGGATCAATAGGTTTTGGAATACCACAGAGCCGCTTATGACAGTAATAGAACAATACAATCATTAGTGATCCTACTACTAATATCCAAAGTTCCCATACCCAGCTTTCAAACATGTGTCCATACCAATCTTCAGCCGTGCTTGGGAACCAGCTTCTGGGTGTGGTCCCGCAGGGCTAAGTCCTCTTCTTCCGCCTTCTTAGCACAACCTGGGTACACTTAACCTATTTATATACATAACACAGGTGATTTAAGCACGTTTGAATGTCATTTTGGTAGGATTTTTGTGGTCCACTGAGACGCTCCATCCCACATCAGCAGCTTTGACCCTTGTCCAATGAATCCAAGACTTGGATTCTGCTATTTTCACTGCCAAAGGTGACACCATTATAACCACATATGGACCTTTCCATCTCCCTTCCAACTGTTCCTTCTTCCAATGTTTTACCCATACATTGTCTCCCGGCTTGAATGGGTGACATTTGGTCACTAATGGTGGGGGGTTATGTTCCAGAACATAATTCCGGAGTTTCTCAACTTGTTTGTTTAATTCTTGCACCATTTCCATATTCCAAACACCCCCCTTATGTCCCAAATCAGGCCACCCCGCCAAGTTTCTTCTCAACAATGTAGGTGGACGCCCAAACATTAACTCATAAGGTGATAGTTTATGTTGGCGCCGAGGAGAGCATCTAACAGCATACAAAGCCAATGGAAGGGCATCAGGCCATTTCAAATGACATTCCGTACAAATTTTAATAATTCTTTCTTTGAGGGTTCTGTTCATTCTTTCAGCCATCGCTCCCGATTCTGGGTGATGTGCACTATGGAACCTCCATTTAATCCCTACTGCATTAGCCACCGCCTGGTTAATATGATGGACAAACTCAGGCCCATTATCCGAAGAGATATGGGATGGGAGTCCAAACCTAGGGATTATCTCTTTAAGGAGCAACCTAGCCACTTCTCTAGCTTGTTTTGTTTTGGTGGGAAATGCCTCTGGCCATCCAGTATACATATCAACCATAACCAACATTGCTTTGTAAAGGCCACACCTTGGCATGTCCGTAAAATCAATCATTAAATAATCCATCGGAAAATACGACACCGGAATGGTTCCAGGTGGCAAAAGTGGTCCCTGCCTAGGATTTACCTTAGCACACACAATACACTTGGCCACCACTTTTGCTGCTATTCCAGCCAGTCCATTAATGAAATAATCCCTATTCAGGGCAGTTTCTAAGGCAGTTTTCCCCATATGAGTGGTTTCATGTGATAGCTGGACTAATGTCCATGCTACTGACGACGGTACATATATTCTCCCATTCGGCAACACATACCATGCTTCCTTTATACTAGCATGTAAATCATGTGTAGCCTTAATACACTCCTGTTGGGTGTATGTAGGCTTTATTTCTGGTGGGATCACTCCTAAATCCATTGCCACATGTATTGCTAAATCAGGGGTTGGGCCCGCTCGTTTGGCTGCTTCTCTGGCTTCTAAATCTGCTAAGCGATTTCCCTGGGCTATCCTATCATCCCCCCTCTGGTGGCCTTTACAATGCATAACAGAAACCTTCGCAGGTTTATGTACAGCATCGATAAGGCGACTAATCAAATGTCCATGTTGGACATACTTCCCTGCAGAATCTCGAAAACCTCTTTCCTTATAAACTGCTCCATGAGCATGTAAAGTCAGGAAAGCATACTTACTATCAGTCCACACATTCAAAGTTTCTTTCTCTGCTCTTTCTAAAGCCCTTCTCAATGCCCACAATTCTGCCACCTGCGCACTCCACTTTCCTCCTATTGGCCCACTTTCTATAACTCCTTCATCATCCACAATCGCATATCCGGCCACACGCTTTCCCTCATGCATATAACTAGAGCCATCCGTATACCAATAAAGCTTTGCATCTTTCAAAGGTATACCTGACAGGTCAGAGCGAGTTGAATAGACAGTCTCTAATACTTGCAAACAATCATGTTCCTTTTCAGTCTCTGTAGGCATTAATGTAGCTGGATTCAGCCTATTGGAAACTACCAACTGTACTTGGGGATTCTCAATCAACATAGCTTGGTGCTTAGTCAGTCTCTGGTTACTAATCCATAAGTGTCCCTTATTATCTAATACTGACTGTACTGCATGTGGGGTGTGCACATTGATAGGACAAGAAAATGTTAGTTTGTTACAATCCTGTAACAACTCAGCAATTGCAGCCAAAACCTTCAGGCAGTGCGGCCATCCTTTTGCCACTCCATCCAGTTGTTTGGATAAGTACGCAACAGGTTGTTGCCACCTTCCAAGTTTCTGAGTGAGCACACCTAAAGCCATATTTTTGCTAGTATCTACATATAAATTAAAGGGTTTTCTCAAGTTGGGTAACGCTAACGCAGGCGCTGATGTGAGAGCTATTTTAATGTCTCTAAAAGCATTTTTCTGTTCTCCTTCCCAAAGGAAAGGATCTGCATTTGCTCCCTTAGTAGATGCATACAAAGGTGCTGCTATTAGCGCAAAGTTGGGAATCCAAATCCTACAAAAACTTGCTAAACCAAGGAATCCCCTAAGTTGTCTCCTATTCTTAGGTTCTGCTATTGTTAAGATTGCTTCTTTTCGTTCCGGTCCTAACGATCTGCGTCCCTGCTCAATGTCATAGCCTAAATATCTCACTTTCTCTTTTACCAACTGCGCTTTCAGCCTGGATACTCTATAACCACAATCCAATAACAGATCTAACAACCTTTTGGTATTCTCCCAACAAGTATCCTCACATTGTCCTGTCACCAACACATCATCCACATACTGTAAAACTACATCTCCTTCTTGTCTAGGAATAAAATATAGCAAATCTTTAGCCAATGCAGTTCCAAACAAGGTGGGTGAATTCTTAAACCCTTGTGGTAACCGAGTCCAGGTGAATTGCATCTTGAGTCCTGTTCCTGGGTTTTCCCATTGAAAGGCAAATAATGGCTGACTAACCGGGTGAATGGGCATTGTGAAAAACGCATCTTTTAAATCTATGACTGAAAACCACCTAGCTCCCGGAGGAATCAAACTCAAAAGGGTATAAGGGTTTGGTACCACCGGATGTAGGGTCACAGTCATACTGTTAACGAGTCTCAAATCCTGTACTGGCCGATAGGAGCCATCCGGCTTCCTGATAGGAATGATCGGAGTATTCCAAGGAGACTGAATCGGTACTAATATACCTGCTTTCAAATATTTCAGTATACTGTTATATATGGCGAGTACGACTTCCCGGGAATATGGGCGGTACTGTCCAATTTGCACAGGCATAGCAGTAGGTTTCAAATCTACAATTACAGGAGGATGGTGGGCTGCAAAGCCCGGAGGATTGTCCTCTGCCCATAATTCTGGAACATCGAACTCCCTCCATTTTTCATCCAATTCCTGTCCCCCAACAACATCCAGCACCATTACCCTCCATGTGGCTTCAGACCGATGTCGTACAGACACCCGCTGACATCCCTCATCAAATGAAATCGTAGCCCCTAATTTGCTAAGTAGATCCCTCCCCAGCAAAGGGATGGGGCATTCAGGAATATGCAAAAACTCATGTTCAATCTCAGATCCATTCAATACACACTTCACTGGTTTCAAACCTCACGTCCCACCACCTGTCCCGAAATCCCCTGCACTTGTAATTTGTATGGACCAGGTGATGTAACTGGTCGATTTACTACCGATCTCCCTGCTCCGGTATCTACTAAAAATGTAGTTTGTTGACCCCCAATTCGCATAGTAACCAAAGGCTCGGGTGGGGCCTCCCCTAAGCCAGGTCCCCGTCAATCTGTCCATCCCGTTTCAGCCAATCCGATTTCTTCCACCCTGTCTTCTCTATTCACATTCACAGACCCTCTTCCTCTCACACCCCTACCTCTCCCTCTGCCAGGGAATCTTCCGGACACCACTCCTCCTCTTCCTCCCTGGCCGTACCTCTGCCTTTCAAAATCCGGTCTATTTCCTTGTCTAACCCCTAAACCTCTTCCCCTCATCATCCTTCTTGGACATTCTCGCTGCCAGTGTCCCTCCCCCTTACAAAAGGCACATCGATTGGGTCCCAACGCAGGGCCCCTCTGCAATGCCACTGCCAGCAATTCTGTCTTTTTCTGCATCCTAACATCTTTTTCCTTCTTTTCAACCTTATCTCTATTCACATACACCTTTCTTGCAATCTCCAACAGCTCAGTAGTATTCTTGCCCAATGCTCCCTCCAACCTTTGCAACTTCCTTCTAATATCCTCATAACTCTGAGCTATAAAACGCTCATTCAGCATTCGCACATTGTCCGGGGCTCTGGGGTCTACTTGAGTATACAATTGATATGCTTCAATCAGCCTTTGAAGAAAACTCTCAGGGCTTTCATCTGCCTTCTGCATCACTAAAGATGGTTTAGACATATTGACAGGGGGTTTCCCCGCCATTCGGAGTGCCCTTACTGTCAAATTCTGATAGTCCTTAAGCCTTTCCATATGTGTATTATCCCGGGTGGTCCAATGCGGATCTTCCTCGGGTGCCTTTTCTGCCAACTCCTGCTGTAAATTCGGCGCATTCGGCGACTGTTCCTGAACGCACTTTCTAACTGCTGCTTTCCACTTCTCCCTCTCCTCTGGCGTTAATAAGGTATTTAGAAGCTGTTGGATATCATTCCAGGTCGGATTATGAGTTTGCATAATCGTCTGGAATAAATCCGCCATTTCTGTAGGCTTTACACTCAGCGGACCATAATGTTGTTTCCAATTTAATAAATCGGTTGTTGTAAAAGGGACATACTGGAACATAGGCACAATTTCCATCTGCCCTTGAGCTCCAGGCACTTGTTGATCCGTCTGTCTCAAGGGAGCAAGGAATTCTTTCCTTGCAGCTGCAGCTTCCTCCCTAGCTGTAACAGATCGAGTTTTTACTCCTACAAATTCCTCCCTATCTTCTGACCCCCCTTCCTCTCCCTCGCTCACAGATGCTTCTCCAGCAACTTCTGCTTTCGGCACAACATCTGCAGCTCTCTGTTTCCTACGCACTACAGGTCCCCCCCCTGCTGCTAAAGCAACCTGAGGTTGCGGAGGTAGCAGAGGTGGGGGAGGCGCATATGGTGGGGGTCTAACAACATCGTCTTCATCCACACTCAATATTTTCTTTTCATTATCTATCTTTCTTTCAGGTTTATAAACATTTCTCGACCTCTCGTTGTCACAAGTGGTCTTTGTTGCTTTATTCTTACTTCCTCTCTGTCTGGCTATACACAGTCTCACCATTTCTGCCTGACATTGCAACAGTTTATCAGCTTTCTCAAGCACTGCGTTACGCCACTGGTCTATATACGGATATTGGTTCGGATATTTCTCCTCATGTTGGTTAACCAAATCCCACAGATCTTCTATAACTTGTTCTCTAAAAGTTCCCTGACACAGCCACCCAACACCCAAATGAGGCCATTGATTTTCACACAAAAACCTCAATCTTTCCTTGGTGACCCTCAGATAGGGAAACTTATATTGGACCTGATTGAAATAGTCCTCAAAACCCCTCAACATGCATTCCAACGGTGTTTTGGGAACGCTTGATGTAGCACCCATTTCTAACAACACAACCACCGACCCGTAGCCTCGGATACACACGACCACTAGCGGGAACTGCGGTGGCAACCACCCACACAACCTGACACGGAGTTCTTTAGGGCCGACGCCCCGACTCCAGGAGGGTGATCAGTCCCCCTCTTCTATCTTCAAAGGAGATAGGTACTTCACAAAGTTAACATATACTCGCCTGAAAAGTCTTCACACACGTCCTGGCCAGTAAGCGAGGTCAGACCTTCTTTCTTGCATTCAAGGGTTCTTGGACTAGGTTTTCCAGCACCGTCGGTCCCACGGGGAGGTCCCTACCGTCTCCCGGAGAAAACGTTCCCCGCGGCGCCGTGGAGCTCGGGAGTGGCCTCCCACTGGATCCGAAGGGTGAAACCTGCCCTCAGCGAAATATCGCCCCGTCTAAGAGTCCCATCTGGGGTGCCATGTTGTTGTAGAAAGTGAGGACTCTAAGACCAACTCTTTGCAATGCAAGAAAGTTTATTGCGCAGGTTCAAACAGCTCAAACAGCATATTGGGGTTTGAACCCCGAACAGTTCCTCTTAACAATCTTATATAGTCAATTTGACGTAAGCATATACGTGTACATACATTTGCTAAATATGGTAAAAGGATAAATGGAAAAGTACAGAATAGACAAGAATAAAAGTTCGTTAGTGGGCAGTTTTAAGAAGCACTAACATCTGCTAGAAAAATACAGAACTATCCCCTGTCCTTGACCGATAACAGGATACACCCCTCATGATCTGTCTGAGCCTAAAGATAAAAATATAAATGTCATGTCTCAGCGATCTCCTCCTGCAGCTGTCTGCAATTTTCCTCTTCCTTGACCAGACTTTGCACTGTTATAATGAACCAAAGTTTGAACCAAAGTTTGAGGCCTGCTCCCCTCCTTCCTTACTGTAATAATATTTGCCCACTTTCTAGAGGGTCTTTTATAATAAATGCCATATCGTCTGTGAAGGCTTGGGCTTTATATTCCTCCTTTTTAATTTTTAATCCCTTTATTTCCTGATTTTGCCTGATTTGTATCATTAACGACTCTATAGAGAGAATGAACAACAGGGGGGATAGGGGGCATCCCTGTCTCACCCCTTTAGTTATATTAAATCCTTCTGTTAATTCTCCATTTAGTATTATTTTTGCCAGGTTTGAGTAGATTGCTCTAATCGTTCCAATGAATTTTTCTCCAAAGCTCATCTCTACTAATTGATTTATAAGAAAATCCCAATTCAGGTTATCAAACGCTTTTTGTGCATCAATAAATATCAGTGCCAATATTGCCCCAAATATTTTGTAATTGGAGTTCAACAGCGAGATTGGCCTGCAATTTTGAATCTTTTGTGTCTCAATACTATTGTCAGCGTTGCAAATATCATGCAGGATTAAATCAGAGTCCAAGGCAGAGCTATCCTTAAAGTTCCAATTTAATAAGACAGACATGTTGGCACATCTGTGGGACTCCCGAATCTGAAAGCTTCCTGGGATTCCCACCCAGTTGAAAGTTCATGATCTTCTCTCCACACACATAAATCCATCACATGGTCCAATGTTCTTCTGCCACACTGGCATTTCCACCCATCTGGTTCCAGTCAGATGCAGAGGTGCAGAGACAAAAGATGACCTTGAGCTTCTAGAAAGGATTTTTTTATTCTGAAAACAAACACATTCTACTTCTTACTATTCCCCCATCCCAATTGCCCACTAATGAAACAGCATAGTAAAGAAAGAGAGAGAAAGTGTGGCAGGCCAAAGATTTTAAAAGGAATTTGACTGCAGGCCTGACAACTATCTTTGGGGATAAGAGTTATAAGTGCTTCTGTCCAGGATTTTGGTATTTTAGCTTTCTCTAATACTTCATTATATACCTCTAATAGTAGGTTCGCTAATACATTTTGGGTTTCTTTGTAAAATTCTGCTGAGATTCCATCCGGTCCTGGGGTTTTATTGTTTTATTGTTTTTGAATTGCCCTTTTTAACTCTAACATCATTATTGTCTCATTTAAGACTTCTTTTGTTGGTTCTGGAAGTGAAGAAAATGATATTAAGTTACTCTTTTATAAATGTTAAAAGGTTGCTTTGTATTCTTTTACAATGTTAAATGTATAAGCCATTATATTCTTGCCTAAAATGTGTAATACATTATTGTGTTGTTGCTAACTACAAAATGTGTTAAGTAAACAGGACAAGATAAAACTTTGTTATTACAGGAGGCTACATACAAGTTAGATAGGAAGCCATCTGCTCAAACGAAAGGCACCAGAAAAACCAAATAAGAGATAGGGGCCTCTCAAGAAAATGTCAAGTTGACGCTTTACAGTATGGGATGATGAAAGAAACAATGTAAATGAATGAGCAGGAAGAGGGGGGGTTTCTTAGGAGTAGCGCCTATAAAATGTGTTGTTTGAATGCTATTCTTTGCTCTCCTTGTACTTGATCCACTTGGGAGGAGACTTGGAGGGCGTGTTTGCAAATGCTTTTTATTTTTCTGTAAATAAACCTTTTTGAATTGTGAACCAGACTTGTCTCTGTGTTGTGAGGATTTGATAATTGGGTTTTTATCTTACAGGAAGTATGGGGAGATTTCTCTTTTTTAGGAAATGTTTAATGTCCTCTTTTTCTATTTTCTCCTTTTTGTATAGTGTTTGGAAATATTTTAGAGCTATCATTTTTTTTCCTTCTGATAATGTATCTTTCCTTATTTGTCTTTTAGTTGCTGTATTAATTTCTTTTCTGTTTCTTTTTTTTAATTATACGCTTGCCATCTCCCTGGTTTATTGGCGTTTTCAAAATAATTTTGTCTGGTTGTTCTAATTTTTGGGGCTACTTCTTCCTGCAAAATTAAATTTAACCTGTGCTTGGTTATTTCTTTTTCTTCTTTAAGTTTCTGATTTTGGGGTTCTTTTTGCATTTTTAGTTCCAATTTCTCCAGTTTCCCCTGGAGCTCTACATATTGGTTTTTGTTTTTTTTTGTCTTTGTTCCTTCTTGCCATATATGTGATTGTTATGCCCCGTGCATAGACTTTAGTTATGTCCCATAAGTTTTGTATAGAAGTATGTTCATTCCATTAACTCTTTTTCTGTATACTGAATATATATATATTTTCTTTTACAACCCTCTGGTTCATGGTCCATCTCCCTTTTCTTTTGGCTTTCCCTTTCCATTTGACTATTAATGGGTTATGGTCTGCCCAGATATTTGGGGTTATTTCTATTTTTAGTATGTTTTTCTGCATTTCTGGATCCATTCACACCATATCAATCCTGGACTACGGATTGTGAGGGTTGGAAAAGAAAGTGTATTGATTTTTCTGTGGGTTGGCTTCTCTCCATACATCTCTTAGGTCCAATTCTTGAATCATTTCAAACAATGAGTCTGGTAACGTTATCCTTTGATGAATTTTTTTTTCTGTTTTGTAATCTTTTTTTGGGTCTACTACCGCATTAAAATCCTCAATTAAACATGTTATCCAATTCTAATTCTACTATCTGTCTATGTAATTTGCTATAATATTCCTTTTAGTTGGTATTTGGTGCATATATGACAGCTAATAATACTCGTTTTTGTTTTATTGATATTTCCATTAATAATGTTCTTCCTTCTTCGTCTGCGTATAGTTTTTTGGGTTTTAACCAATCCTTTATCTATATTGCAATGCCTCTTTTATTTTTCCCAGCCAAGGCCAAAAAAAAGTTTCCCTAGTTTGGGCGATTCTAATATGTCACCTTTTCCTTTTTTAATATGGACCTCCTGTAAACATGTGATGTCCATGTTATATTTTAGAAGTTTAGATATTGTTTGCCTCCTTTTAATTGGGGAGTTTAGACCATTTATATTAATGGATATTAGTTTAATTTCCATTTTATTGTTCGTTTGTCACCCTTGTTCCTTTCTTCAGTTTTACTCCTCTTTGCTTCCTTGTCCTCACTCCTTCTCTTTCTCTATCTTCTATATCTATCCTCTCTCTTCTTTCTTGATCCAATTTTCTTTCCTCTGTCTGCTGTTCCTCCTGACGTTTCGTTTCCAACTTCTCTCTACTATTCATTTCTTCCTCTGCTACTATGTACTTTTCATAGAATTCTTGGACTTTCTTTAAAGTATTGACTCTTATTTTCTTGTCTTGCCAAGAGATTAACACACCTTCAGGAATCAGTCAACAATATATTATTTTTTATTTCATCAATTGCGAAGTGAGGAAGTGGTAGTATCTTCTTTGCTCTCTGATCCTTTTGGGTATCTGTTTGAGTATAATAACTTCTTTCCCCTTGTATGTTAATTAGTCCTCTCTTGTTTTTTTATAGACTTCGTCTCTGATGGTCCTCTTTGCAAATCTTACATGTATTTCTCTGGGCAATCTATGTCGTCATGCATAATTCGTGTGCACTCTATATATTTCATCAATGTTGTTCCGCAGTTCGCTTTTATCCATCTGCAGTACATCAGCCAGCAATTCTACCAGTGGTGGGTTCCGGATCCTGTTCCAACCGGTACGGGAAAGTAAGGTTGGAATGTGTGACGTATTATGTGACATGCGCAGTAAATCATTTGTCAGATAAGAAATAGTTCAGTCTGCTGTATAACTCAGAATATAAGCACAAGCTGGCAAACCAATTAACACAGTGACACCCCTTCTTTTGCCAGTTGGGCTGATGTCATCAAATCATCAAATAAGGGACATCTTCTTCCGCAGAAACTCGTGTTGAGCTGCTGGAAGCGGTTTGTTGAGCATGTCAGCAATTTGATCATGTGTAGATACATATTGCAATTTAACAAAACCTTGCTTAACTAATTGCTTTGTATTTTGATAACGAATGTCAATGTGTCTGGACCTAGAACCTGTGAAATGTGACTCAGAATTATAAACCACCGATTCATTATCTTCCATCACGGTGATTGGTCGAATCGGACGTGTCCAGATATCTGCGATCAAAGCATCAAACCATGTTAGAGAATTACATGCATCCAAAACACAAGCATATTCAGCTTCAGTAGATGAACACGAAACAAAATTCTGGTTTCTCACTTGCCAGTAAACAGGACATCCATTCAGAAACATCATGTAACCTGAAATACTTTTGCGTGATTTCTTATCACTTGCCCAATCAGAATCTGCATAACAACATAATTCTGCATAATCAGTATGTGTTGGTTCTAGCAATAACTTCATGTGTTTAGTGTGTTTCAGGCATTTCAAAAACTTCTTAACGCATGTCCAATGAAATTGTGTTGCCTTACCTATGTGTCGTGATAAGAGATTAACACTAAGTGCAATGTCGGGTCTGGTCCAACTACTAATGTACAACAGTGACCCAATGACTGAACGATAAAGTGTTTGGTCCTCGAACTCAGGACTTGGTTGTGAAAATCTGTTTGCATGGGTGTCTTTGTTTCAGACCATAAAGACTTTTGTTCAGGAACCAGGTATCCCCTTCTTGCTGTCGGAATCCTGGAGGTCCTCTCACGTAGATCTCTTCATCTAGGTCAGCATGTAGATAAGCCGTGTCCACATCAAACTGGAAAACTTCTAAACCAAGAATAGTTGCAGTGGTTAAAGCAAATTTTACACTCTCAGTTCTGACTGTTGGTGAGTAATCACAATTACATGTTTAGGGTCAATAAATTTGTTCCATTTTGAATTATCATCAATACCCATAAATCTCAGTCTCTTTGCTAATGGACCTCCTTTTCTTCTTTGAGCTAAGGGAATGTTCACCATAGCATATGAACCAAAAATATGGAGGTTCTTGAGATCAGGCTTGTAGCCATACATCATGAAGAAAGGAGTCTGATTTATTACACTGCTCCAAGTACGGTTGAAAATGTAATTTGCATATTTGAGAGCTTCACCCCAGTATATGTTACTGAGATTGGCATCTTCTAGGAGACAACGCATCATGGTTTGTAGGACCCCTTGTCTTCATTCTGTGACTCCGTTATGAGCTGGTGTATATGGAGCGGATGTCTGATGAAGAATTCCATTCTTACGCATCCAGTCCTGGAAACGCTGAGACATGAATTCTGCACCACGGTCACTCTGGATTCTGGTGATGCGAACTTGGTATTGGGTAGAAACAAATGCTGCAAAGTCTTTAAAGATCTGAAAGGTCTCAGATTTCTCTTTCATAGGATATACAAATCCATATCTAGAATGATTATCTACAATTGTTAGAAAATACTTTCTACCACCAATTGTTGGTGGAAAAGGACCCACTATGTCAGTGTGTACCAAATCAGAAATGTGTGTTGACAGGCATGTAGCGTGTTTGGGAATGGCAGCTGCCTTGGATTTGGCCTTCCTGCAAACTGCACAATCCAAAAACACCTTATACCCCTTTAGATCCAAACCTTTTGCGAACTCCGGCATCTTTCTAAGAACATGGAAACTGGCGTGCCCCAAACTTCTATGCCACTTGTGGATACACCTGGAATACAAAGGTTTACCAGTTAGTGAATTTTCAACATTAACATTTTCATGAGGAACCTCAGGCTCGCTCTGAGCAACCTGCTTCCTTATTTGGCTTTAGGAGCCTTTGGAGTAGCAACAGGATCTCTCTCTGAACCAATTCTCTCTGGGCCTGTGCTTTTCCCCTTTGGAGTTTGTATACTTGCCTTTGCTTGGGGTTTAGGCTTTGGCTTTAAGTAATAAACACCACCAATCAGCATGGTTTCAGCAACAATATCTCCATCCTTAACTATGTAACTTGCTTTCTCAAGGTGGTGAACCTGGAACTTTAACTCTCTAGACAAGTGACTTTGACTGAGCAAATTACTGGTATGTGACGGGAGCTGGAACTCATTGGGGACAATCCTGGGTGTCATGTCCCATACGGTTACAGATGTAGCATCTTGGCATCCTTGGAGCGTAGGCTCTTCCTCGGAAGGGACGTCTAGCTGGAGCTCTTGACACTGGCGGCCGTTGCAAATGTGGTGTGGCTAATTTGATAGCTTCCTCCTCAATTAAAAGTCTGCATACATGATTAACAGTGCGTTGAGCAATTGGCACATGGTTAATCTTTGCAATGACATTTCTCCATTCATAATTCAATGAGTTAATGATAATGCTGATCATTTGGATATCATCAATAACATGCCCTCTTTCTCTCAATTCACTTCTCATTCCTTTCAGTTAGGTCAAATGTCCACCAATTTGTTCACCAGGTTTCAACTTCGAACCATGGAACTCAGACATGAGCAAACATGAAGATTCAATTGAAATGGGCCTGTAGCAATCTTCCAAAAGGGCCCAAATTTGTTGGGCTGTTGTGGAAAACCGGGGCTCAATCTTCCCAGTTGGGCCAGAGGCCTTCTCCGGGGGGCGATTTCATGAGATGGAGAGTGAAGACACCACACAAGGTTCCTCGGGATGAGATCGCACCCAGAGATGCCTCTGGAGACCTCTTTTATTGGTAAACAATGAAGGGCGGAGTAAAGGGTACATACATAGGTTTATCACTACCATATTAGGTCATGATTACATTTGGCTGCTCATCCTGGCATTGTGGTGATGAGGTCCTTTTGTCTCCTTTGTTTTCCTCCTAAAGTGGTTCAGCCTCCTTCCAGAGGCCTGCACGTAGTGGAAAATTACCAGAGATAGTTCTTTTGAGCACATGTTCTTTGTTTAGCCCTTAATGGTGGACCAGATACTACTGCAACATCTCCTCTGTTTTTTGTTTTAAAAGGCAGAATATTTAGACTTGTTGCTGGAAGGTGGAACATGTTGAAATGGTCTCCTCATCACTACTGAAGGTGATGGGAGGTTTTTTAATGGTGATGATATCATTGTCTATTTCTTCCTCGCTGCCTTTGAAAGCATCCGGGAGCTCGGTTTGGACAGATTCTTCCTGAGGTATCAAAGAATATCCCTTGTTGTGCCATAATGCATTTACCTGAGCGACAGCACGCTTTTCAGCAATCAGTGATAGACTATTGGAAATAGTTTTTACAAAAATTGGCAAGACACAAGGCAATACAATACATCCTAAAGCAATCATACCAATGAGCGCAACAATGGCCTGAAGGCCAGGCAATTTGGGGAACCATGAACCAAACATATCTCTGAAATCTAACCCAGACCATGTCTGGACGGGAACATGGGCAATTCTTACCATATCCGATGTTATTTGTTCAATTATTTTTCCACTGTTGTCTATCTGGATGCAACAATTAGATAGATTAAACTTTCCACATACTCCCCCTTCTTTGGCTAATAAATAGTCTAAAGCAAGACGATTCTGCATAATGTATGTGCGGGAAAGAGCACTTTCTTTGGCGAGTTGTTTTAAGGCAAGAGCTGTTTTGTTGGTAATGATTTCTACCACTGCTTGGAGTCTTATGATGTGATTAAGCATATAAATGGGTGTGCGATAGCCCCAAGTGCCATCTTGGGCCCATGTAGCAGGGTCATAATAATTGATAATGAGCTCGGGGGGCCAATCATTATCTTTTTAGTGACATCAATACCAAGACCAAATCCATAATAATGGGTTGAAGGGGAGTGCGTGGTAGGGGCTGATAAACAAACAGTGTTACAGTGGCCGGTGGAACACGTGGTGGCAGCCAGGCCTAAGGTAAGGCGATTCCGGGAGGTATTGTGAGCAATATACCCTGATCGTTGTTGGGCAAGCGAAAAGAGAGTTGAGAGTACTTGAAATTTGGCATTTGGATGCCAACTACCCCCTTTATACCCGTATATGTGAAACAGGGCCCAGGGCGTGCGGGTGATAACACTGAGTTTCTGACGAGGTGGTGCAGCGGGCATACACAGTGTTGTTTCGGGTGCAAGAGTCTAGGTCTTTTGTACAGTCTGGCTTCAGTGTGTGGTAGATTAATGTCTGACAAGTGCGAGTGCCTGATTTTGTGGTCTGGATGCATTCCGCACAATCCTGAGAAAGGGTGGTTGCTCGCTTTCGTCTTGGCAGGTGAGAAACTTTAAGAAAAGCGTCAAGTGAAGAAATGACTTGGCGAGTGGGAAGGCAGGTACGAAGAAGCTGGCACCGATAAACACCAGAGTCTGAGAGTCGGGCGTGATGAAATGTCAGCGTGGATGAGGTAGGGTTGACACGAGAGGTAATTGTGATGGTAGAAGAGTTGGACAGCTGATGTTCCTCCTTGCCTTTCTGGGTCCACGTTAAAATCATTGGTCCAGGGCAACTCATGGTAAGGATGCAGGTGAAAGATGTGGTCCCATTAACTGTAGCGGTGGCAATCCGCGGCATCAACATCAGTGGAGGTGGTGGTTGGTTGATCATGGCGGCCGACACATGTTGATTGTGTTCTGCAGTCCAGATTGCCATCAGGGCGAGGATCATAATCAATTAATCTCCAATAAAAGATAGTCTTATAGTTCGAACCAATGAAGTGTTGAATTACTGCAGACAAGATTCAAACAGGATCCAAACATGTAGAAAGTAAGTGTTCCATGTACAGTTCAGATAAGTGTGTGTAATGTTAGCTGCACCCATAGATTTTTACTTCAGTCACTGTTCAAATGAGTTTTTGGGTGAGATGACAGAACAAGTAAACATAAACAAATGATGACTAGGGAATTGGCAAAAATGACAGCGCATTAGTTCCACGTGTCGTTGTTTCAGCACTGCTTTGGTGGTTTTTGGTTTTTCACATCACTGGACAGCTGTTTTGGCCACTATGCTGTCTGTAAAGTCATCTTGGTCATCTCTGGAACTGGATTTGGGAACTGGTACAACAATATTTTTGGCTGGACAAGCATCACATGCTAGAATCCACAAAGATCTGTAGAAGCAAGCACAGCATGTCCTCATCCCCCTTGCGGGAGAGGCAAACAAACTTTTTAAATCTATTATGTTACCTATGCCAAATTAGCCAAATTGGGGTACACCAAATTACTAGGTACCCAAAATCCCTCCTTTTTTATTTGTTTGAGAAAACAGTCCTTAAAGGACCAATTAACACGTTCCACAATGGCTTAACCTGTGGAATTGTAAGGGAAAAAAACCCCCCAAAATTAAAACAATGTTCCAATTAGTATAAGATTACAAAAAGGCCAATGAAAAATAGGCCAGGCCATTATCAGTCTTTAGAAAGAAAAGTTTGCCCAAGGCAGTAAAGGCTGAAAAAAGGTGAGAAAAAAAACATGATTAGCTGTTTCTTCTCATTAAAATGTGGCCAAAAAAAAATAGATAAATGAATTTACTTCTAAGAAGCCAAAAAAAGGAAACATAGGTGACATCCATTTACCATAGTGATTAGAGGCCAAATCATGGGGATTAACTTCCGTGTCCCCAAAGGGGGATGCCCCAAAACACTGGGGGCAAGATGAAACAATTTGCTTGACCTGGTTGAGTGGCATATGGCAAAATTGTGCCAGTCCCTCAGCATTTTTATGAAAAAATTATCAAGAAAAATTAATCTGAAGAAAAAACGTAGTTAAAAAAAATACCTAGAAAATTAAAAATAAGTTGACACACATAATGAAAGTCAGAAATGCAGTTAAAAAGCTTGTTAAGAAAAGATGTGAAAAGTTAAAGTAGCAACAGACAATTTTTAGTGTTGCAAGAACAACGGTATTGCGAGGTAGGAAAAGAAGTCCTTAAACACGCAAGCCAAAGAACTTCAGGCAAATGAGATGAAATACAGACCACATAGTCAGTTAAAGCACACTGAAGAAAGAAGGTATTCTGAAAACAAAATTAAAAATCAGATTTTGGAATAGGAAAAATAATATTAATTAAATCGGTCTAATTTCTACAACAAACCCAAGGTTATTAATTCAACAACTGCCTAAAAAAATAATAATGGCAAAACATTGTAAAAACGGAGTCTTTTTTGTCTTAAAAACATCAAAAGAATTAGCTGACAAGTTACGCAAACCACAAATGGAATGCTCAAAATCTCATTAATCATTTCAACTGTGGCAAGGGCAGAAAAAAGAAAAAAATAATAAATCAAATAAAAAACTTTAAGTAGCAGCAGACACAGACGGACGAATCCAAATAAAGGTTCCCCAATAGCTGCCATAAATTAATTAGCAAAATACCTCCGTGTACATTTAAACAAAGACATTTGGAGCAAAAAAGATTGTAACATTTCATGCAGTTATGCTTTTTTTTCTCTGGAACAATCTGCAATACAATACAATACAATACAATACAATAGTAGAGCTGGAAGGGACCCTGGAGGTCCTCTAGTCCAACCCCCCTGCCTAGGCAGGAAACCCTATACCATTTCAGACAAATAACCATTCAACATCCTTTCAAAGACCTCCAGTGTTGGGCCATTCACAACCCCTGGAGGCAAGCCGTTCCATTGACCAACTGCTCTTAGAGGCATTCACAGGTATCACTGGGGCGTTTCATACACACACTCATGGTAAAAATGAGCAGACACTCATTCTCCCAGCTTTTCCTGCTTCCCTCCAAAGAATGACCCAGAAGGAAGAGTGGGGGGGAGGGGGAAATTCACACAGGCAATCACGTGGATCTCTGGATCCATTCACTTATCACTCCCTGGGGCATGGGGGACACATACATTCATACTGCAATCAGACCTTCATGCTTGCTCATGCCAAACAATCATAGGTTTTTCAGGAAGCTTTTTTTTTCACAAGCCACCAAGCTTCATTTTCTTTTATTAGAGGATCTCACCCTCCCTTCAGGTTTGGAAATGATAACACACATGCATACATGTTCTATTTCCTTAAGCACTAGATTGTTAATACCTGTCTCTGCCCTGGGGTGTTCGTTTCTAATTTGGACCTGCCAGCTGTGCTGGCTAATTTTTAAAGATCCAAATTCTATCTTGATA
Organism: Natrix helvetica; assembly: GCF_964273705.1. Classification (NCBI taxonomy): domain Eukaryota; kingdom Metazoa; phylum Chordata; class Lepidosauria; order Squamata; family Natricidae; genus Natrix; species Natrix helvetica. Next base: position 11,540,687 of record NC_138555.1, on the reverse strand, counting down.
TCCCAGCACGCGCTGGCATTTTTAAATATCAAGATGTATAGAAACAATGTACAGAGATGTTTGTCCACACATTGTTTGCATTCAGCCAGGGTTCTAGGTTGGCGCTCCCAGCACACGCTGGCATATTTTTAAAGATCCAAACCCTATCTTGATCTCCCAGCAATTTCTGGCATAGTTTTAAAGACCAAGATGTATGGAGACTTTCATTAACACATCGTTTGCATCTGGGTGGGGCCCTTGATTCATTAGATGGTGGCCAGAAATCAGCAAATTTGTTGACAAAATCTAAATCAAAACTGCCTTCTGGAGGCCAGGTTTTTACTTTAGGACTAATAGAGTAGGTTGGTCAGAAAAATGTGCAGAGGGTTTTTACTCAGGTTGAAGGCAAACCTTTAGTAGGAATTTCCTTCATTTCATACATGCACACACAAGGCAACACTCCCCTCCTCCCCCCAAAAGGGAAAAAAAATCTATACTCACCTGAAGAGTACAATCTTCTAGGGCTGAAACACATGAGAACAAGGTTCCCTCCCCCACAGAAAAGGCATTGTTGGAGGATTAGAGGTAAGGGAGGGGCGTGTGGGGGGATAGATAGCTTGCAGGCAAAGTTTGAAAAATAAAACCATTAGTTACTAAGCAGATAAACAGATAAACATTATGGGGATATCACAGATGAGAAATGGAGTCTGGATTCACATGCTTCAGGAGAGAAATGAACAGGTAAAATCATTTAGACACACAATAAATGCAAGGATGAAACTTTTCTTGCAAAGCAGGGTAAGGGAGGATAGAAAAAAAGCAATCCTTTAAACTAATTACTTCATGATCTTGTGGAATCAATTTAGGTGGAGAGACAGAAAACATATGTTTATTCCCCTCCTCTTGCTCATTGTTCCTCTAACCGTGGAGGAGAAGAAAAATTAACCTCTCCGTGAGACCAATTGAAGATAATTTTGGAGAAAGAATTTTTAATTCCTTCTTTTTTAATTGGGGAAGATTTTTACCCCCTTGAGAAGCTATTTTTATAGAAGATTCGGTTAATTCCCTCAGCTCTTGCAAACGTCCAAATTGCTGCTGAGAGAATTTTCTACCCATAACTTACGGAATAACCAAGTCGTGTTTCAGACAGGTCGAATGCGCAGGCCTCTTCCAGGCGGGTAAGCGTGGGCAGTCCGAGACGTATTCCGCAGAATCACGTTGGGGTCACCAGTTGTGGAAAACCGGGGCTCAATCTTCCCAGTTGGGCCAGAGGCCTTCTCCGGGGGGCGATTTCATGAGATGGAGAGTGAAGACACCACACAAGGTTCCTCGGGATGAGATCGCACCCAGAGATGCCTCTGGAGACCTCTTTTATTGGTAAACAATGAAGGGCGGAGTAAAGGGTACATACATAGGTTTATCACTACCATATTAGGTCATGATTACATTTGGCTGCTCATCCTGGCATTGTGGTGATGAGGTCCTTTTGTCTCCTTTGTTTTCCTCCTAAAGTGGTTCAGCCTCCTTCCAGAGGCCTGCACGTAGTGGAAAATTACCAGAGATAGTTCTTTTGAGCACATGTTCTTTGTTTAGCCCTTAATGGTGGACCAGATACTACTGCAACAGGCTGTTGCATCAGGCGGAAAAGTAACCTGCAGTTCAGTATCCATGGACATCAATAATGTAGTGCAAGCCCTAGTCTCTAGGTCTCTTATTGCAAGAGTCCATGGTTGGGCAGGAGGATTAAACACCATACAATGGGTACCTTCTCTGCGAAGCAAGAGTGCAACCTCACTGACCCAGGCTTTATAATTCTGTCCCGACATTTTTAATTTGGACTCACCAGTCAAAGGAGTGACAGAAAATGCCTGTTGAGGAATATGCATTTGAATAGCTTGCTGTGCAGGTAAAAATGCTGGTTGTTGAACCAGGGGGCGCTGTAATCAGACCTGTGGTCTCTGTATTACAGGTGCAGTTGATGCTTGAGCAGCAAAATTAACTTGGCTTGCTTGGGGGGGGGGGGGGGGGGCAGACATCTGCCTTTGCTGCATTAAGTATTCTCTTGCTCCATCTGGAAAGGCACATGCTCCATCAGGAGGTGCTGAAAATTGGGCCTGAGAAGGCATTCATAGCCTAGGAGCCTGAATACTTGAATAATCTAGTGACATTTGTGAAAGAGTCTGTTGCATTGCCTGAAATTGCTTGTTAATTTTAAAATGCATGTCGTTCCTTTTAGGAAATTATTTCTGCCAGGAGATGGTGGTGCAGCTTCACTTCTTGGCTGCAATATTTCTGCCTGCATGGCATATATTGGAGAACAAAGGAGATCACGTGGCAATTGTGACGTGTGCACATCTCTCTGTTCTGATTTGCCTGACACAGTATCCTCCAGGGGGTGTGTCTTAGGCTTTGGAGAAGAAGGCAAGATGGCGTTTTCAGAAGTTTGAAAGATAGGAAAACCCTTCTTACTTGCCTCTAACGCTGCGTAATCTATTTTGGTCTGTAAAAGCTGGCGTTCAAAAAATTCTATGTGATTACGATAGCTTTCCATATCTTGCTCAGAAGTCTGGGGAGATTCATAAGTTTCTCTTTCTGCGTGGGGGTGAACTTGCTCTAGCGGCAATGAACGCTTTGGTTTAGCCCCGAGCATTTCAAAATCTCTTGGAGATATTTGGGAACATGCATTGCAGAATTTGCCAACTATATCCACTCATTCGATGTGATACTGCTTCAGGAGACCTGGGCTTGTGATAAGATATCCTTTTCAGGGTTTACGGCCATCTCATTGGCCGCTATTAGACAATCTACGGCAGGGAGGCCTAAAGGTGGTCTAGCTTGTTTGGTCTCTACTTCTTTGAAAGTGGAGACAGTGGAACTACCCTCCTGTGGCTCTTTAGCTATGGCGCTTTTAATTAAGAAAGGACGTAGTAAACTGTTAGTGTTCAATGTTTATCTTCCCCCGGCGAGGAAGCAAGCTGATATCAAGGCTCAATGGGGCACTCTGGAGAACAATATTACCTGTATGGAAACTAAATTCCCAGCAATGTACATCCTAATAGGGGGTGACTTTAACGCCCGTCTGGGAGCTCAAGTCCCTCCAGCGATAGAGGCACTCTACCCCCAAGAAACCCTCCAGGCCATAGGCCATCTGACTTCAGCCAGACATTCTAAGGACGAATTAACAAATTTTGCTGGCATCCAGTTAGCCCTTCTAGCAGCCCAACACAACAAGATAATTCTTAATGGGAGTACCCTAGGTGATCTGGCTGGCGAATTTACTTTTAGTTCCTTACGTGAGAGTAGTGTTATTGATTTTGTACTGGTATCTCGACCCTTAAGAGAGGCAGTCCGTGCTTTTTATGTGGATTGCCTTACGCAGAGTGACCACTACCCCCTGGTTACAATCATTGAGCTTTTTTCAAATATACATCTCCCTAGGGGCCCTCAGATATTAGACCCCTATGTGGCCTCGTACACAAGGAAGTTCAAATGGTCTCCCAATATTGAAAAAAAGTTTCACTCCTTTTTATCATCTCCGGAGTGTCTCAACTTGTACAATCAGGTACTAGCAAGCAGTGGCTCGGAGATAGTCTTGGCCTTTGAATCACTAATTAACAGTGTCCAAAGGGAGCTTGGAGCCGTCTGTGGGCCGAGTGGTCTATATCAATCACGAAGTAATACTTGGTTTGACAAAGACTGCTTGATGCTTAGGAACCAGATTAAACGGGTTTACCTGCTCTACCGCAACCGAGGGGACCAATGCCTGCCAGAGGACTACTACCACCTGAAGCGGGAGTACAAAGGATTAATTGCTAAGAAAAAGAAAGCTAGAGAGAGAGAGAAGTGGGATTTACTTCTCCTCTCTATCCAGCAGAAGGACACCCGATTATTTTGGCAAATTGCTGCCAGCTCTTTGCCGGGCCATCGGGAACTCCCTCTATGCTGCATCTCTAACAGAGACTGGGAAAACCATTTCTTGGCAATTTACCAGGCGTCAGCAAGTTCAACCGTGCCTGACCCACAGCTGTCTCCTGTAGCCCCTGACTGGCAACCTGTGACCCATGCTGAGATCACCGAGTTTATCTCCGAACTTAAGTCAGGCAAAGCTCCTGGCCCTGATGCTATTCCCCCTGATCTGCTAAAATCCAACCCTGAATGGTGGATTCCTCTTTTGGCAAGACACTTTACATATATTAATTCCTCTGGCAGAGTACCTTCCTCCTGGAGCTTAGCAATTATTGTGCCAGTTTTTAAACGAGGAAATAGAAACAACCCAGCTGACTATCGCCCCATAAGCCTGCTCTCCATTATTGGGAAACTGTATGCCAAATACCTCCATTGCAGACTCCTCACTTGGGTTGAGGAATCCAATATCATTGGTGCTGAACAAATTGGGTTTAAAGCGGGCTGTGCCACACTAGATCACTGCTTTGCCCTAGCGCACCTGGTCGACAAATATACCGCTATACCAGGTGGCAAACTCTTCACTGCTTTCATCGACCTAAAGTCAGCATTTGTCTCAGTCCCTAGGGGTTTGTTGTGGTCAAAACTGCTTAAAAGTTCTATTGACAGATGTTTGCTGTTCTTAATTAGGTCCTTGTACAATCAGACCTCCAGCCAGGTAAGGTGTGGTCTGCAGGGAGAACTTTCTAATCCTATCCTGATTAAGAATGGAGTAAGGCAGGGATGTGTTCTGGCTCCTCTTCTATTTAATATATTTTTATCTGACCTGGCTGGTTACATCGGACATATTGAGTCCCACGCCCCGAAGCTGACAACTACAAAGATCCCGCTTCTTCTTTACGCTGATGATGCGGTTCTCCTTTCATTGTCAAGGCCAGGACTGAAAAGATTACTTTCTGCATTTGGGTCTTACTGTGCTGAAAACCATTTGGCTATTAACTATGATAAATCAAAAGTACTAGTGTTTACTAGAGCCCGGAAATTGCATAACTGGGATATCAGTGGCAATGCTGTTAAGCAGGTTTTCCATTTTAAGTATCTAGGTATTCAATTTCAGAACACTGGTGCCTGGACTAGACATCGAACCCAGGTGCTGAACTCAGCCTCCTGTAGTCACCAGCAGATTTTAAGATTCTTTTATACCCAGGGTGGCCAGTTCATTCCTTCTGCCCTACGTATTTACAAAACCAAACGCTGGCCCAAACTCTTTATGGCATTCCCATATGGATACGGGGCTTCAAGGACTGCATTGAAAGAACCCAGGCTGCTTTCCTTAGAAAACTTCTGGGTCTTCCCCCTTGTGTTGGTTTTGCCCTGATATACCTGGAACTAGGCATTCGATCGGTGGAATGTATGGCCTGGATAAACACCTTTAAATGGTGGTTTCGGGTGCTCTTTCTGGCAGTTCCTGGCAGCTACCTCTCCCTGGTGTTCACGGACTCCCATATTTCTCGCTGGGAGAAAGAGCTGCTGAAGAAACTTCATCTGCTAGGTTTCACGGAGGATGCCTTGGGAAACTACGACCTCAAGGATGCCCAATTTAGGGTAGTCCAACGGCTCATGGACATTGATTTACAATATCTATGAGCCAGAGCCAATAAAACTTGCTCCCCCCTGACTCTCAACCAAGTTAATAACTATGGATTGAGGATGGCTTCCTATTTTTATACCCTAACCATTCCCAAGTATAGAAGAGCTTTTTCCCTAGCTCGCTTCAATGTCTTGCCCTCAGCACTTCTGGATGGTCGTTACAAGAGGCTCCTGATGAATAAGCGGCTGTGCCCTTGTGACAGAGCCGAGGTTGAGACAGCAGAGCATGTCCTTCTATTTTGCCCTATGTATAGCGCGGACAGATCTAGGTTACTGTCTCTTCCTGAAATCGTCCCTTCTGGTCCTGATGGCTGTGATTTGTTTGTGCATTGCCTTGGGAATGTCTCCTCGTACATCACCTCTCAGGTTTCCAGGTTTTTCTTGAGAGCTGTGACCATTAGAGGAGAGAGCTGTAACCTCCCTTAGTTGGGCTTTTGGTGACTGGCTGCTGTGTCTCTTTTGTACTGTTCGTGTTTTGGTCTGTGACTGTAAATAAAGTATTATTATTATAATCAGAAGGGAGTATCACTGACTTCGGTCTGTAATTGTTATCTCCTGAAGCAGTCCCATCTTGTTGAGATCTTTCCCCCACAGCTGATTTTTCATCCGGTCCAATTGCTGAAGCTATCGGCGTTTGGAAACTTGGAAGCCAGCGTGAAAAGCTTTCTTCCTCTGTATCAGAGGGGAGGGAACCATCAGAATGTGCTCCATCTTTCTTTTTCTTTTTCGGCATTGTTAGAAAGATGACCTAATCGTTCCTCAGTCGATAAATCATCCTCTCTAATTATCCTATTACACTTATCTGTTGGAAGTAGCTTAACAAGGAGAAAAAGCCATAAATTATAGAACCATCCTCTGCTACCATTTGTCAGGGGGGAGTTTCACCCTGAATTAACGAAGCGTGGACCATGGCTTTCCTTGTAGCATACTTCTGAAGACAAGCAAAAATAAACCCGAAGCATATTCTAATAAAAACACTTTAATATAAAAGAAAATAAAAATACAAAACTTTGCTAACTGAATTAATCACATCTTGGCAAGAATTATGTGCCTGCGTCCTTCGGCAGGCGAACAGAAGATCAGAAAACAAAGTAAGGTTGGACTGTGTGACGTATTATGTGACATGCGCAGTAAATCATTTGTCAGATAAGAAATAGTTCAGTCTGCTGTATAACTCAGAATATAAGCACAAGCTGGCAAACCAATTAACGCAGTGACATTCCTTGTATGCAACCAATATTGTCATTTTTAAATTTGTCCCCCAAAATATTTCCCATTTATCTAATTCAATATTATAGCCAAAGTTCTGTGCCCATTTTACCATTTGTTCTTTCACGATTTCTTCTTCCATTTTATACTTCAGGAGAAATTTATATATTCTCCCTATCATCTTTCTTTCTGATCTTTGGATTATTTTATCTAATTCATGTAATTCCATTTTCAATGCCGTATAATTTAGTATCATTATTGTGCTTAGTTTTGATTTGCAAGTAGGTTAGCCAGTCAACTTTCACGTTTTGTTCTGCCAATTCTTCAACTGTTTTTAAATTTCCCTGTCTGTTAATTAAGTCTCTGTATCTTAACACTTTATTCATATCTGTAAAATTTGAGTGCATCATCCTTTCTGTCGGAGATAGCCAATTCGGGATTTTCACATAGTGGGTTTTTTTTAAAATTTTGAGCCAGTTTTGCAATAACACATTTCTAATTAGATGTTTTTGAAAGTATTTGTGTGTTTTATTTTTATCATCCCATAGGAACGTATGCCAACCTGCTTGCAGATCATGGCCTTCTAAGGTCAAGATTCTTTCATTCTTTAACTCTATCCAGTCCTTCACCCATGTTGTTGTTACTGCTAATGCGTATAACTCCCAGTTTGGTAATGCTAAGCCTCCTCTCTCCTTGCTATCTTGCATTGACTTTAGTTTAATCCTCACTTTTTGTCCTTGCCAGATGAACCTAGCAGTTTGTTTAATTCCTGAAAGAAAATTTTACCCGGATTAATAGGTGCGGCTTGCAACAAAAATAAATTTCTTGGTAAAATATTCATTTTAACTGTGGCTATACGTCCCATTAGTGATACCTGAATATTTTTCCAGCTTTCTAAATCTTTCTTTATTTGTGTCACTAGTTTATTATGATTATCGTCTTTAATTGTAGAACATTTTGCCAACACCCAGATCCCCAAGTATTTCACTTTCTTAGTTATTTGCATTTTAGTTACTAATTCCAATTCCTCTTCTTGCTTTTTTGTCATATTCTTAGTTATCATTTTTGTTTTGCTTTTATTAATTTTTAATCCTGCCACTTCACCATATTCTTCTAATTTTTGAATTAATTTTGGACTGGATTCTAGTGGATCTTCTAAAACAAATACTAAGTCATCGGCATAGGCTTGGGTCTTATAGTCTTCATTTTTAAGTCTTAAACCTTTTATTCCCTGGTCCTTCCTAATTTCATTTAACAATATTTCCAGAGTTAGCATAAACAGCAAAGGAGAGAGGGGGCATTTCCAACATTATCACAGTGTTTTCTAGCTCTTTATTCACTTGTGTCAATCTTTGTGTCAGTGTTCCAGAAGGACCCACTCCAATTAAAAACTCTGAGACTGGCATTTTCTCAAAGTTCCTATTTATTAGAGTAGGTGTCAGGTTCTGAAGGGTTAATGAAAACAGCCAAACACGGAGATGGTTTGAAAATGCAATTTATCTTCTTCCTCCTGCACGAACTGACCAACAAAGCACTAAGGCAATGAATAAATTGTCAGAGATGACACCTGGTGCTCCCCACCACCTTTTATAGTTACTTGGTAATTAGGCTAAACCCCACCCCCGTGCGCACACACACCCATCACCTCGTGACCCAGAGTGAAAACCACCCGGCAATCAATCATGGATTGTTCACAGTCAGTTATCAGTTCTGGAATGTTCTCAGTGGAAACCTCCCAGCAGTCAATCATGAAGAGCTTTGTAGAGTTCTCAACTGGACTGCTTGTGGAGGAGGGAAATCTCCATCTGGTAAGCACGAGTCTTGACAGCTGGCCCAGTTGTCCCGCTCGAATGGCAGCCGGAGCTGACAGTAGGCATACAGGCACATCTGGGAAAACCCAAATCTGAGAGTTCCGGGTTTTCTCTCAGTAAGTCAAAAGTGTTCTCTTGCTGCAACATGGTTTCTATTGACCTTTGATTTGATGGACTGGAGACAGCCAATGATGGTGGTGTGGATGATGCTTTCTTTCCTATTCTAGTTATGTTTGGAACGCTTGTCATTTCAGCCTCTAATATTAATCTCCTTTTAAAAAAAAGGAGAGGCAGTACTATTTGATTGATTAAAGGGAGGAAAAAAATAACAATCCAGAACAACCCAAAAACTCCACAATACCCCATGTATGCAATATACTAAAAAGCTAAAAAAAAAAACAACCAACCAAGAGTCCTATTTTCTCAATTGCCAACCATTCCTCAAAGTCATAGTCAATTAAATTTGCAATCCACAGGGTCAGTCCACAAAGTCAGTCCACTGGAAATGTAAACATCTTCAGAGATAATAGTTATTAGGTTTTATCTTCTATCCATTAATATTTATAATCCAAAAGGCCCACCAAATCCCCCCAAATATAATAATCCAATAATTCAAAATGTCTAGTTAATCAAAAAGCCATTTCACTTAGTGTTATAACAAATTCAAGCCGTTCCACTATTTCAATCTGTCAAAAATGTTTATAATCCACAAAGGTTCAAACAGTTTCACTGTGTCCACTATCTGTCTCCAAATACCCAGCAAAACAACTTCACAGCTGTTGTTTGTCTTCTTATTATCTGCAACAGTCAAAATATTATCTCTTATATCAGTACTTGTGTAGTGTCTCTTCCAGCCAGTAGGTGTCACCCTTGGTCTTTCTCTCCACTTTTACAACAAACTTTCCAACTCTACAAGTTTCTGTTTCAAAGTGCTCAATCTCTCAATATAGCAAAAAAACAAAAAAACAAAAAACAAAAACCGGAAAAACAGAAAAGATTGCATGGTTTAACCAGTTTTACTCCCCCCCCCCTTTTTTTTAAAATATTGCCAAAATACTCAGTCCAGTCTTTCCCTTTGTTTTAGGTTTTGCTTCCCATTAATATTCTCTCTCTTTTACTTGGATCTGTCATCTGCTTCAGATCTCACTCGCCGCTGTATTTTGGAGGAGGGAAAAACAATTCCTTTCTCCTTTACTGTAGAGTCCCACTTTTCAATAAATGCTTTTTCGGGGAAGTTAGTTCCAAGGTAGAAATGAGAAAACTCTCACCCAGATCAAATACACTGCTGCAAACTCTTCTCTGTGTGCTTCTTTTGTCCCAGTTGTCACAGCCTCGGTCTGGCCATAATGGTCGTCTTCTCTTCTGCCTGTCAGTGGGAGATAAAAACCCAATTATTAAATGCTCACAACACAGAGACAAGTCTGGTACACAATTCAAAAAGGTTTATTTACAGAAAAATAAAAGGTGTTTGCAAACGCGCCCTCCAAGTCCCTTCCCGAGTGGATCGATTACAAGGAGAGCAAAGAATAGCATTCAAACAATACATTTTATGCACTCTACTCCTAAGAAACTCTCCCCCTCCTGCTCATTCATTTACATCATTTCTTTCATCATTCCATATTCTAAAGGGTCAACTTGACAATTTCGTGAGAGGCCCCTATCTCTTATTTGTTTTTTTCTGGTGCCTTTCGCCTGAGCAGATGGCTTCCTATCTAACTTGTACGTAGGTGCCTGTAAATGGCTTGGAATAACAAAGGTTATCTTGTCCTGTTTACTGAACAAATTTTGTGGTTAGCAAAAGCATAGTAACTTATTACACATTTTAGGCAAGAATATAATGGCTTATACACTTAACATTTAAAAAGAATACAAAAGTAACCTTTTAACATTTTATAAACGAGTAACTTAACATCATTTCCTTCAATCCTCATGTCAGTGTTCCAGATAGCATCCAAAATTAAATTAGAGTCCAAGGCAACATGCTGCTCAAAGTTCTAATTTATTAAGAGAGCCATGCTGGCACATCTGGGGGAAAATCTGAATCTGAAGCTTCTCCCCCACCCCCCCAAGATAAAGTTCATGATCTTGCTCCCACACCCACAAGTCCATCACATGGTCCAATCTTCCACTGCCATGCTGGCAGTCCCACCCATCCAGTTCCGGTCAGGTGCAGAGATGCCAAGACAAAGGATGGCCTTGGCAATCTAGGAAGGAATTCTATTTTGGCTACATAACATTCTACTCTGTACAATTCCCCCTCCCATTTCTCCACTATAGAAACAGCATAGTAGAATAGAAGTGTGGCAGGCCAAAGATCCAAAAGGAAACTGGCTGCAGGCCTGAATTGCAGCCTCTCCTCAGAAGAAAAACGTTTCCTGAAAAGAGAATAATGTAGGGGTTAACATAACAGAATTAACCACCTCTCCCCACCCCCCAGGGGGACCTTACTAAAATTTTACTAATTTATCAGCTTTTAGGTTCCAGCTTTTCACCCAAGTAGCTTCCGACAAAGGGTACCCCTTCCAATGCACTAAATGTTGTAAGCGACCCCTATACAGCCTGGAGTCTAAGATTTTTTTTCACCTCATAATGTGTTTCCCCTTCTATCACTACGGGGGGGGGGGGGGAGGCTGTGTGGACGGTCTTATGCTAGACCCAATTACTGACTTCAATAAGCTACAATTAAATACTGGGTAAATTTTCCCTAGAATTCTGGGTAGACTGAGTTGAACTGTAACTGAGTTAAGTATCTTCACTATTGGGAATGGACCTAGAAATTTTGGGCCAAATTTCTTGCTAGGCATTCTTAATCTTATGTATTTGGTAGGTACAAAAACTTTGTCCCCCACACGGAAGGGGGGTTGGAGTGAGCGGTTTTTATCAGTCTGCTTCTTGTATGCTTCTGCTGCTTCCGCTAGAGCTTTTTTCGTATTTTCCCACCCTTTCCTTAGAGTGTCCATCCATTCAGTCAGACATGGAAGAGGGAGGTTCCCTAGGCAGTTCAGCCATGGGAACAAATTCCATGCCACTGGTAATTTGAAAAGGAGTTAATCCAGTACTGCTGTGGACCATGTTGTTGTACGTTACTTCGGCGAACGGCAGCAAATCTGACCAGTTGTCTTGTTCATAGTCCACATAACAATGGATGTATTGTTCCACCATCGCATTGGCCCTTTCCAATGGACCTCAGGAGCTCTCTCCAGAACTTGACAGTGAACTGAACTCTGCAGTCTGAAATGATTCTCCTGGGCACTCTGTGCAGGCAGTAAATATGTTTAATAAACATTTTCGCTAATTTCTTTGCAGACAGCAATCCTGAGCAAACAATGAAATGGGGCTGCTTGGAAAACAGATCAATAACTGTCCAGATTACTCTATTCCCGCTGCTGTCTGGGAGCTCGACAATGAAGTCGGGGACATACAGTTTGGATCCCTTCCAGGCTAAGCCATCTTTTATCATCAGGATGTCCTTGTTATTGTTGAGCCACGGGTCTGCTGGCAGCGCCGATTTCATCGTTGCCATCAGCTTATCCTGGCTTCGGGTGGTGACTTGGGCCACCTTTTGGTGGGAAGAAGAAAGGATGGGGTGAACCACTTCTTCCTTCTTACTCTCGTACTGCCGTTTTCTTGACAAGGCATCCACCAATACGTTCTTCCCTGCAGGGATGTGTTTCAATTTGAATTTAAATCTTCGGAAGTATTGTGCCCAGTGAACCTGCTTTGGGGACAGTCTTCAAGGGCTTTTGAGAGCTTTGCAGTTAGTATGGTCGGTCCAGACCTCAAACGGCACATTTCCCCCTTCCAGGAAATGTCTCCCAGTGAGCAGGGCCCACCTGACCGCATATGCTTCTTTCTCCCAAGTGGCCCACCTCCTTTCAGTAGTGGTGAGTTTTCTGAAGATGTAAGCGCACGGCAAAAGGTGTCCTTCTTTGTTCTTTTGCAGCAATACTGCCGCTACAGCTACATCGCTGGCATCTGTCTGGATTATGAATTGCTGTTCTGGATTGGGGTGTTGCAGTATGGGGTCTTGGGCAAAGAGCCGTTTTAATTTCTCGAATGCTTTTTGACAGTCCATTGCCCACTTCAGGGGTTGGTTTGCTTTTGGCTTTGTCGGGGAAGGCCCCGTTTTTAATAGTTCAGTCAATGGGAGGGCAATCTCCACAAAAGCTGGAATGAACTGCCTGTAGAAATTGGAAAATCCAAGAAAGCTTTGTAGCTGTCTGAGAGTCCTTGGAGGTTTCCAGTCTAACACCGCTTTCACTTTTCCTGGATCCATCTCTATCCCCTTGTTGGAGATGCAATAGCCAAGGTAATCCAGTGAGGTTTTGTGGAATTCACACTTTGATAATTTTGCGTATAGCTTGGCAGCTAGAAGTTTTTCCAGGACCTGTCGTACCAGCTTCACCTGCTCTTCTAGGGTCTCAAAAAAACCAAGGATGTCATCAAGGTAAACGAGCACCCCTCGGTATAGGTGCTCATGTAGCACCTCACTTATGTATTGCATGAAGACTGCAGGGGCCCCTTGTAGCCCAAACGGCATAACTTTGAATTGAAAGCTGCCAAGGGGGCAGTTAAAAGTGGTCTTCGGTGAGGAAGATAGCTGCAATCTTCCTCACTGAACACCCCCGCTACGTCCCAGTATTCTTTTGGTACTTGCTGGATCCCTGGGGGTTTTGCATTTGCTGCAGAGGCTGCAGGCTATGGGTAGTCTGCTTTCTTGGGTTTGATTGTCCCCAGGTGGCCCTCTGGTTGCACCGGTGGTAACGGCCCAAGACCGATAGTCAATTTCCAAATGCCGTCCTCCCACTTTATTGTAGGTGCCCACTTGTCCAGCAATCCAAGCCCCAAGATAATTGATTCCTGCATCTTTGGAGCCATGATGAATCTGAGGAAGTCATAGTGGCGGCCTATCTGTAACTTTACCAATTCAGTAATTAGGATGGCTAGGGTTCCCCCAATTAGCGTTCCATCTACCTGCTCAAACTGAATGGGATGGGCTAGGGGTCTTGTGCCTATGCCTAGTTGCTCTACAATCGACATGCTGATTAAGCATCGGGTGCAGCCGGTGTCCATGATTGCCTCAACTTCCCCTTCCACCCCCGTTTCGGGTACTTGGAGCTTGGCTTTGATGGCAAAGGGACGGATGGGTGCACTCACCATTGGGTCGTCTTCACTATTCTCCTCCTCCGAGGTAGAAGGGGTTTCCCCATCGGTTGGACTTTTCGTCTCCTTAGGTTGGGAATCAGCTTTCTTAGGTTGTTGGACCAGATGACATTTTCCGGTGGCTTCTGAGGCCTTCTCTTTATCGCGCTGGCAGTTGATGTGAGCGTTTGTGAGATTGGGGCTGGAGCCAGCGAGGACAAGAGGACAAGAGAAGATCACAAGGTCGGTTGGGAGACCGTGGTTGTTGGCTATGCCCGGTCGTTTGCACCAACCCCCGCAACCTAGGTGGCCAGGAACTACAGAGCCCGGGCCTACGGCTGATGCTTTGCAACGCAAGGTCCGTAACCAACAAGGCCCCCCTCATTAATGAGTTGATCTCTGAGGGGGAGCTAGACCTTGCAGGGATAACGGAAACCTGGTTGGGCCACGAGGGTGGTTTACCCCTTGTGGAAATGTGCCCACCAGGTTTCCGTGCATTCCATCAGCCTCGGGCCCTGGGTAAGGGTGGTGGGGTGGCGGTAGTTATACGGGAAGGTCTAGAGCCAAGGGAGTTCACTGTTCCTCAGATATCCGGGTGTGAGTCCCTCGGTGTGAAATGGGGCCCAGGGAGGCAGTTGGGTCTGCTGATTGTATACTTGGCTCCTCGCTATACATCAGCAGCCCTGCCCGAGCTCCTCGAGCTGATCTCGGAGACGGCGGTTGAGATCCCCAGGCTTGTGGTTATGGGGGATTTCAACCTGCCGTCGACGGGAACAGCGTCTGAGGTAGCTCGGGAGTTCATGGCTTCCATGACAGCCATGGGCCTGACCCAGTTAATTCAGGGCCCCACACACGAGGGAGGCCACACATTGGACCTTGTTTTTGTATCTGAGCAGTGGACGAGTGATCTGGGTAGAGGGGATTTTACTGTTACACCCCTGTCATGGTCAGATCACTCATGTCTCCGGCTTGACTTCCCTGGCGCTACCCCCCACCGCGAGGAGGCGGGACCAGACGGTCCATGCTGGTACCGCCCCAAGCACCTGATGGAGCCGGAAAGGTTCCAGACGGAGCTTGGGCCATTACCTGTAGCCCTGACCCGCGCTCGGTCGGAGGACCTAGGGGCCGCCTGGAATAGGGCGGCGGCTGGGGCCTTGGACCGGGTTGCGCCTTTGCGACCTCTCCTGCGGCAGCGACCCACCCGGGCTCCTTGGTATACCGAGGAGCTGAGGGTGATGAAGCGCCACAGGAGACATCTAGAGAGCAGGTGGAGGTCCTCACGCTCCGAATCTGATCGAACACAGGTAAGATCCTACTTGCGGACCTACCTTGTGGCATTAAGGGCGGCCAAACGTAGATATTGCGCCACCCTTATTGCGTCTGCGGATAACCGCCCTGCCGCCCTGTTTAGGGTGACCCGCTCCCTCTTGTCACAGAGGATACAGGGGGCACCCTTACAGGGCAGAGCAGAGGAATTTGGGGAATATCTGCAGGACAAAGTCGCTCAGATCCGGAGCGGATGGGCCCCACTCAGTGGACCAGACGGGCCGCCAACAGCGAGTCTTGTGAGACCATCCTGGGAGGAGTTTGATTCTGTTGCCCCCGAGGATTTAGATAGGTTGCGTGGACGGCTGCGACCCACCACATGTTTAATGGACCCGTGTCCCTCCTGGTTGGTACTGGCATCTTGGGAGGTGACCCGAGGCTGGCTTCTGGGCCTGGTGAATGCCTCATTGGGTGAGGGATCCTTACCAACCGCCTTGAAAGAGGTGGTGGTGAGGCCCTTACTTAAGAGGCCTTCACTCGACCCAATGGAGCTAGCTAATTATCGTCCAGTCTCCAACCTTCCGTTTCTAGCGAAGGTTGTTGAGAATGTGGTGGCGCAGCAGTTTCCACGACACCTTGACGAATCCGAGTATCTAGACTCACGCCAGTCCGGCTTCCGACCCGGGCACAGCAGAGAGACAGCCTTGGTCGCGTTGGTTGATGATCTCTGGAGGGCCAGAGATAGAGGTTGTTCCTCTATCCTGGTCCTATTAGACCTCTCGGCGGCTTTTGATACCATCGACCATGGTATCCTATTGCGCCGGTTGGAGGGGATAGGAGTCGGAGGTACCGTTTTGCGGTGGTTCGGCTCCTACCTCTCCGACCGGAGGCAATGTGTGTTGACAGGGGGACAGAGGTCGACCCCGAGGCCACTCACTTGTGGAGTGCCACAGGGGTCGGTCCTCTCGCCTCTCCTGTTCAACACATATGTGAAGCCGCTGGGTGAGATCATCCGTGGTTTTGGGGTTGAGTATCACCTCTACACTGATGATACTCAGCTGTATATTTCAACTCCAAACCACCCCAACAAGGCTGTCGAAGTGATGTCCCGGTGTTTGGAGGCCGTCGGGGTCTGGATGGGGGACAACAGACTTAAACTCAACCCCTCCAAGACTGAGTGGCTGTGGCTACCGGCACCTCGGTTCAGCCAGCTGATCCCATCGCTGGCCATAGGGGGCGAACAATTGCCCCCTGTGGAACGGGCGCGCAATTTGGGCGTCCTCCTTGATGCCCGGCTGTCAATGGATGACCATGTGGCAGCCGTGGCAAGGGGGGCGTTCCACCAGGTTCGCCTGGTGCGCCAATTGCGCCCCCTACTGGACCGGGATGCCCTACGCACGGTCACTCATGCGCTGGTGACGTCCCGCCTGGATTACTGCAACACTCTCTACATGGGGCTGCCCTTGGGACGCGCCCGGAGACTGCAGTTAGTCCAGAACGCAGCCGCGCGGGCTGTGATGGGGAGTACGAGGTACTCCCACGTAACACCTCTCCTGCGCGAGCTGCACTGGCTGCCTGTGGTTTTCCGGGTGCGTTTCAAGGTGCTGATTACCATCTTTAAAGCGCTCCATGGCACGGGACCTAGTTACTTGCGGGATCGCATCCTCCCACATACATCCCTGCGGCCAATACGCTCACACAGGGAGGGACTTCTCCTGGTGCCGTCCACTAGGCAATGCCAGCGGGCGACACCGAGGAGTAGGGCCTTCTCTGTGATGGGCCCAACCCTCTGGAATGACCTCCCCCCCGACATTAGAATCACTTCTGACCTCCGCTCCTTCCGGCAAAAACTGAAGACCCACCTGTTCCGATTAGCAGGCCTGGCATAATTCAACTGTCCCTCCTGGCAAATGTGTTATATCTGGTTATTTTAGGGTTTTTTTTAATTTACTGTATTTGTTTTTAGGGGTTTGAATTTATCTTATATCTGCTTTGTACAGTTATTTTAACTGCTTTTTAACCTCCTCCATGTTGTCAACTGTACATATTTAATTTTATTGTATCTTGTTATATTTTGTATGAACTGTACACCGCCCCTAGTCCCTTTCGGGAGAGGGGGCGGTCTAGAAGCATTAAATATTATTATTATTTATTATTATTAGTCAGGTACTCTGACACTCTGTGGCCAGGTTGACCGCAATGGTAGCATTTTATTGCCCGGTTGCATCTTTTAACTCAGGAGCCGCCTCATCATGGAGCTCCGCTATCCACTCTGCAGCTTCCCCCTCATTCATCCCTTCTGCTATTGCCGAGATTGATTCTCTATCGAAAGGGTCTTGACCCCCAGATTGATCAATGCACGCCCAGGTTCAATTTAGGAAATATGCTAGCTTTCTTGGGGTCCCATCAAACATTGCCAGAAATTGAGGGGGTGTGGGAGCCAGTGGGGCTAGTTGCTGAAATTGAACGGGTGGTTGGGTGGCTGCTTGGGGCAGTAGGCCCACTTGCTGGGCCGCTCCCAGCGGCTGAGGTAGGGCAACAGCCTGTTGGGGCATTGCAGGTGGGACTGTAGTCGATGAGGGGGTCAATTCCTGGGGTTGCCCCTGCCCAGTTATCTGAAATGGTGTCATCTGCTGAGGGAGGGCAGGCGTCCATTGGTATCTCTCTCATCCATGACCTGGGAAGAAAGCCCACCCTGGTGGTGCTTGATTCACAGGCTGCAGCCCAAACATCGGTGCCTGGCTAGGGGGAGATGTGGCCCAAGCACCTTTCTGCTGGCTGGATTGATTTCCCCATGTTGGTGGGGGCCCCATCTGCACCCTGGGGGGAAGGGGTGCTGGTGTTGGCTTCAGTCCAGCTGCAGGGTAATGGGTCAACTCGCTTGTCACTGTGTGGAAGGAGTAAAGATCTCCACTCCATTGCATTGCAGAGCCTCTGCTAGGGAAGGAGAATGTGGGCTGAGCTAGGGTCCAACTAGGTGGTCCTGAGCTAAAGCGAGGGTTGATTTCACTCATGTTCCGCTGTGCAAGTTGGTCTGGGAGGCTCCAATCATCGGGTCGGCTAATCGGTGTTTGTTTTGGTCTCCTCCAGTCGTGTGTCAAAGCTGCCCTCTCACTCCCCTGCGACTCCAACAGCAATTCCCCAGATGCCATAAATCTCAAGGCTTCCAGCTGGCCTTCCCCCTCTGCAGCCCGCCCCCCCCCCCCGCCCCGGCTTCAGAATGTCTTCAGATGGTCTCTGCATAGAGAGGCGATCCGTCATCTGCTGCTTTCCCCATAGGCCCTTCCTCCATCTTCGCTGAGATTTTGCACTGCCCACGGTTGGGTCGGTGCTGGGAGTCAGCACCCCGCACAGCGCCCCAATTTCAGGGGTAGCTGGTGAAGTATTTTAAGGGAGATTCGGGTTAATGTCAGTGTTCCAGATAGCATCCAAAATTTAATTAGAGTCCAAGGCAACGTGCTGCTCAAAGTTCCAATTTATTAAGAGAGCCATGCTGGCACATCTGGGGGAAAATCTGAATCTGAAGCTTCTTCCGTCCCCCCCCCCCCCCAAGTTAAAGTTCATGATCTTGCCCCCACAGCCACAAGTCCTTCATATGGTCCAATCTTCCACTGCCATGCTGGCAGTCCCACCCATCCATTTCCGGTCAGGTGCAGAGATGCCAAGACAAAGGATGGCCTTGGCAATCTAGGAAGGAATTTTATTTTGGCTACATAACATTCTACTCCGTACCATCCCCCCTCCCATTTCTCCACTATAGAAACAGCATAGTAGAATAGAAGTGTGGCAGGCCAAAGTTCCAAAAGGAACATGGCTGCAGGCCTGACACCTTGCTTTTTCTCCTCTTAGTAACGTACTCTTTTATATCTGCACTTTTTTATACCTACAATACAGTGGTGGGTTTCAAAATTTTTTAGAACCTCTTCTGTAGGTGTGGCCTGCTTTGTGGGAGTGGCTTGCTGGCCATGTGACTGGGTGGGAGTGGCTTGCCGGCCATGTGACAGGGTGGGAGTGGCTTGGTGGTCATGTGACAGGGTGGGAGTGGCTTGGTGGTCATGTGACCGGGTGGGAGTGGCTTGGTGGTCATGTGACCCAGTGTGAGTGGCTTGGCAGTCATGTGACAAGGTGGGAGTGGCCAAGACAATGTCACTGAATTCTTTGCCCCAATGAATGATCTACAAAAAGAAGATATAAAAAAGGAAATTTATTATTTTGTGCACTTACTACTTAAATAAGAATAAAATAAGTACACAAAACAATAAAAGAGCTACTTACAGAAGGAAGATGACTGTCCTTGCCAGTCTTCTACATCACACTTGCTCCAATGACTGGCCTGCACAAAGAAGAGACACAGAAATGAACTCTTCAATTGCATGCACTGCATTAGGATGAAACAAGCACACAAAGCAATAAAGACAGCTACTTACAGAGGAAGGATGACTGTCCTTGCTGGTCTTCTACATCACACTTGCTTCAATGAATGGCCTGCACAAAGAGACCCAGAAAGGAAGACTTTAATTGCATGCACTGCATTAGGATGAAACAAGCACACAAAATAATAAAAAAGGAAGATGACTGTCCCTTTGTGTGTTGAAGTCACCCACTGACCACCTTGCTCCAATGAATGGCCTGCACAAAGAGATACAGAAAGGAAGACTTTAATTGCTTGCACTACTATATTAAGGATGAAACAAGCACACAAAGCAATAAAACAGCTACTTACATAGCAAAGATGACTGTCCTAGCGGTCATACTCTGTTGCCTCTTCTTCATCCTGTTAAATAATACTAACTGCAAAAGAAATAAAACAATATTGCACTTGATTGTGGTTGTAAGCTGAGGACTACAGGTAACAGAAGGGACCTCTGTTTTCACCCAACAATGTACAGTCTTTTCAGGAAGGCTGTCCCCCAACAAACAGGAAAGATATAGTCTTTCATCTAAGAAGTTAGATCAAGAATGAATGTCATAGGTAGATTCACAGAGCAATACAGATTTCTTTTTCTGAAATTTATTTCTCAGTTCAAAAAACAGGAATATATGAATTAGGTTCAGTACTTAGGTCAGTCCAAGTAGCTATTCAAGAGTTAGTGGTTAGAAGCAATGGTAAAGCAAGATATGGATTTAAAACCAGGAATATTTGGTTGGGTATTTCAAAGGGGTATCTCCATTGGGAGACAGAAAATAGCGCAGCAGAATGTACAGCTAGAGAGAAAAATGTTGCTAGTAGAAAAAACACACGAATAGAGTTTCAGACACTGCTAGTAAAAAACAAGTAGCTTTACTACTACTAATTGCTTCACAAGCAGTGATAGTAGATATATGTCCAAATCCAATTCAAAGAACAAACAATTGCTTACAGTCGCAGTTCACGTTCCAGTCATCAAGCAAGCAAGTAGTTATTGAGCATAGGACAAGCAGAGAGTGAGTGAGCTCTCCTGACTCCCTCTTATTGTAAAGTTAATTACAGCTGATAAGTACTTCCACCCATTTAAAGCAACAACGACCATTTGTTATTGTATATAGATATATGTTGCCTCCCCAACACTAGGAGTATACTCCCAACAAATACAATACATATTTAATTTTACACATGTTAACAGCTGCTGGAATTGTGTTTGCACAACAGTAGAAAAACAAAGATATGAAAATGAATAAATATTAGAATGTGCAGGAATGAATAAATTGACAATTAAAATTAAGGCGGCTTCGAATATTTTTTCACGTGGGGTTTGTTTTATCAATGGCTAACTAACTTATACTAAAATGTATAAGAAAATATTATTAGTACTTGATCATTATTAATGCATTATCTACAACTGCGGGACATTACACACAGACACCCAAACTATGACAGCGCCAGGAAAACACCAAAAATAATAAGTTTTCCCCAAAAAGACTGCAGATGAAACCAGTTTTTTCCCTAACCCTAAGGACAGGAAAGACAAAGCCACTGGAATAAAAACCATCAAGGCATTGTGGGAAGTTATAAAGGACAGTGCCAGGAAGCTCACAGAAACAGAAACCACCAGACAAAATGCCAGCTGAAAGGTAAATTTTAAATACACCCATTAAGACAAATAGCTCACCTGGCTCCCCTTTTCCTGTTTCCTGGCAGAACTAACCCTCAGGATAGGAAAGACAAAAGATCTGGGACCAACATTAATGCAGGAAAACAAAAGCAGGACAATCAGAAACCATCAAAACCCATCAAGCTGCAGGAGCTCACAAAGCATCACACAACTCAACATATGAAAACAACCATGGAGTCACTTGGTCATTGCTGCAAGAAGCAACCAACTCACAATTACCTCAACAACCAGTTATCACACAGAAACACACAAAATATCGCTAAGCTGTCTTGCACCAACCTGGCCTGCCCATAGAAAAACAGCCACTTTGAGGCATATCAATTTTATGTGTCTCAAAGTGGCTGCTTTTCTGTGGGCAGGCCAGGTTGGTGCAAGTCAGTTTTGCGAGGTTTTGTGTTTATTTCTGTAGTGAATTCATTACAGAAACACACAAATCTCCCAAACCATGTACCAACCTCCGCACTTAAAAGCAACATATTGCATCACAAATAAAATATTTCCCAAAAGCAACAACATTTCATGTAATAAACATTTTGTGAAAACAATAAAAACCATTCTCTAAAAACAATTTAAAATAAAAACATATTCTATACACAATACATTTTAAAAAAAAACATTTTAAAATATTCTATCAAAAATACATTTAAATTTTTTTTTTAAAATATTCCATACACAATACTTTTAAATGTATTGTTTATAGAATATTTTTAAATGGTTTTTTAAATTTATTGCTGATAGAATATTTTTTAAATGGTCTTTTTAAAATTTAAAAAGACCATTTAAAAAAATATTCTATCAACAATACATTAAAAAAACTATTTAAAAATATTCTATAAACAATAAATAAAATATTCTTTTAAAAAAACATTAAAAGCATAAAGGAAAAAAAAAACGGTCACTTACCAGCAGGCAGACTCAGCAGCTCTCCGATGCGATGGATGCAGGGAGCAGGCAGGCGATGAGGCAGCAGTTATTTATTTTATTTATTTATTTTATTTATTTGACTTATCAGTCGCCCCCTCTCCGCAAAGGGACTCGGGGCGACGTACAATCAAAACAGATATACAGATGTGGCATGGAGGAGGTGACATCAATGCATTAACAAATAAGATTCAAATAAAAAGCCACTAGGTTAAAATAAATAACAATAAATTAAAACAGTTAAAATAATTTTAAACCCCAAAATTTACATTTACCGTAATTAAAATTGCCAGGGAGGTTAGAAAGTTCTAGTTAAGCCAGGCCAGCTAGTTGGAACAGGTGGGTCTTGAGTTTCGTGCGGAAGGAGCGGAGATCGGTCGTTATCCTGATGTCTGGGGGGAGGTCATTCCAGAGGGCTGGGCCCATCACAGAGAAGGCCCTACTCCTGGGCGCCGCCCTCTGACACTGCCTGGTGGACGGCACCCGGAGGAGTCCCTCTCTGTGAGAGCGAATTGGTCGCAGGGATGTATGGGGCAGAATGCGATCCCGCAAATAGCTAGGTCCTGTGCCATGGAGTGCTTTAAAGATGGTAACTAACACCTTGAAGCGCACCCGGTAGACCACAGGGAGCCAGTGCAGCTCGCGCAGGAGAGGTGTTATATGGGAGAACCTCGTTCTCCCCATGATTGCTCGCGCGGCCGCATTCTGGACCAGTTGCAGTCTCCGGGTGCATCTCAAGGGGAGCCCCATGTAGAGAGCATTACAGTAGTCCAGGTGGGACGTCACCAGCGCGTGAGTGACTGTGCGGAGGGCATCCCGATCCAATAGGGGGCGCAATTGGCGCACCAGGCAAACCTGGTGGAACGCCCCCCTCGCCACGGCTGCCACATGGTCTTCCATAGACAGCCGGGCATCCAGGAGGACGCCCAAATTGTGTGCCCGCTCCACGGGGGCCAGTTGCTCACCCCCGATGGCCAGCGATGGAATACACTGGTTGAACCGGGGGGCCGGTAGCCACAGCCACTCCGTCTTGGAGGGGTTGATTCTGAGTCTGTTGTCTCCCATCCAGACCCGTATGGCTTCCCAACACCGGGACATCACTTCGACGGCCTCGTTGGGGTGGTTTGGGGTGGAAATGTACAGCTGTGTATCATCAGCGTACAGATGGTATCCCACCCCAAAACCACGGATGATCTCGCCCAGCGGCTTCATATATGTGTTGAACAGGAGAGGCGAGCGGACCGACCCCTGTGGCACCCCACAAGTGAGCGGCCTCAGGGTCGACCTCTACTCCCCTGCCAACACACATTGCGTCCGGTCGGAGAGGTAGGAGCAGAACCACCGCAACACGGTGCCTCCTACCCCCAACCCCTCCAGCCGGCGCAGTAGGATACCATGGTCGATGGTATCAAAAGCCGCTGAGAGGTCTAATAGGACCAGGATAGAGGAACACCCCCTATCTCTGGCCCTCCAGAGATCATCCACCAATGCGACCAAGGCCGTCTCTGTGCTGTGCCCGGGCCGGAAGCCGGACTGGCGCGGGTCTAGATAATCAGATTCCTCCAGGTGATGTGGGAACTGCTGAGCCACCACACTCTCTACAACCTTCGTTAAAAAAGAAAGGTTGGAGACAGGACAATAATTTGCTAGCTCCATTGGGTCCAGAGAAGGCTTCTTGAGCAAGGGCCTCACAACCGCCTCTTTCAAGGCGGCTGGCAGGAAACCCTCACTCAATGAAGCGTTCACAAGTCCCAATAGCCAGCCTCGTGTAACCTCCCAGGATGCCAGTACAAGCCAGGAGGGACACGGGTCCAATAAACACGTGGTGGCTCGCAGTCGCCCACGCAACCTGTCCAAATCCTCGGTGGCAACAGAGTCAAACTCCTCCCAGCATGGTCTCTCAAGACTCGCCTCGGATGTCCCCCCTGGAACACTGAAGGGGGCCCATTCCCTCCGGATTTGAACGATTTTATCCTGCAGGTATTCCCCAAATTCCTCTGCCCTGCCCTGCAAAGGGGGCTCCTGCTGCCTCTGTGACAAGAGGGAGCGGGTCACCCGAAACAGGGCGGCAGGGCGGTTCTCTGCGGACGCAATAAGAGTGGCGCAATATCGACGTTTGGCCACTCTTAATGCCACAAGGTAAGTCCTTAAGTAGGTTCTTACCTGTGTTCGGTCAAATTCGGAGCAAGAGGATCTCCATCTGCTCTCTAGGCGTCTCTTGTGGCGTTTCATCGCCCTTAGCTCCTCGTTAAACCAGGGAGCCAGGGCGGTTCGTTGCCACTGGAGAGGCCGCAAAGGCGCAACCCGGTCTAAGGCCCCGGCAGCCGCACTATTCCATGCAGCCACCAGGTCCTCCATCCGGGAGCGGGTCAGGTCCACAGGAAGTGGCCCAAGCTCCGTCTGGAACCTATCCGGTTCCATCAGACGCCTGGGGCGGAACCATCTAGGACAATCTGGTTCCGCTTCCCCGCAGCGGGGAAATCGAGCCAGAGAAGTGAGTGATCTGACCATGACAGGGGCGTGATGGCTAGATCCCCTACTCCTAGATCACTCATCCACTGGTCGGAGACAAACACAAGATCCAGTGTGTGGCCTCCCTCGTGCGTGGGGCCCTGAATTACTTGAGTCAGATCTATGGCTGCCATGGAAGCCATGAACTCCCGAACTGCCTCGGATGCTTCTCCCATCGACGGCAGGTTGAAATCCCCCATAACTAAAAGTTTGGGGGTCTCAACCGCCATCTCAGTGATCCGCTCGAGGAGTTCGGGCAGGGCCGCTGATGTATGGCGAGGAGCCAAGTATACAATCAGCAGGCCCAGCTGTCTCCCTGGGCCCCATCTCATGCCCAGAGACTCACACCCGGATATCTGCGGCACAGTGAATTCTCTCGGTTCCAGATTCTCTCGTATAATTACCGCTACCCCACCACCCCTGCCCTGGGCCTGTGGCTGGTGGAATACACGGTAGCCTGGTGGGCACATTTCCACGAGGGACAAACCTCCCTCATGGCCCAACCAGGTTTCCGTTATTCCCGCGAGGTCCGGCTCCCCCTTTGAAATCAGATCGTTGATGAGGGGGGCCTTGTTAACCACGGACCTCGCGTTACACAACATCAGCCTGAGGCCCTGGCTCTGTAGAACCTGACCACCTAGAATGCGGGGGTTGGTACAAATGACCGGGCGTGTCCAACGACCACGGTCTCCCAACCGACTACACGTTCTTCGACTGTCCTCGCGCCTGCCCCTCCCTACGACCATAGGTATCACAGAGCCCTCTATAGGAATGTTATTTTCCCTCCCCTCCCCCGCTCCGCTCACTTCCCTCCTGACCACACCTGTTCGCCTGGCTCTAACCACACTCCTGGCCTTTATAGCCCTCCCCCCCACCCTGGAACCCCCTAAAATATTTAAAAAACATTTAACTAAAAAACCCCTAGTTCCCCGCTTCCTCCACCTCTCTGGGTTAATGAACCCATCATCAAGGTGGGCCCTGGAAAGGGCAGGGGGGCATACCTGTGAGAGGGGGGACTCTCGCAGTCGTAGCAGCTCTGACCTCAGGTAAATCGTGATCTTCCGGCTCTAACAGGGTTTAGCTCATAATAGGGTATTGCAATGTTGGTATAAGTTTATAAGTCAGGGCTCCCATAAGAAAGAGGGGAGAAAACGAATGTCCACAGTAGGAGCCAGGAAGCAGTTCGTAAAGGCAGTAAGGCGGAGATCCCAGTTCAGCGGGGGGGACATATTAGCAGCGAAGGGCAAGGTAAAGAAGCCGGGAAAGCTCAGGCATAGACCCTCACCCTCCGCCTCTTGTCCTGCTGATATTCCACGGCCTCCAGCCTCGACTTCACTCCTCAATGAGCTCCATTTTCTATTATTAAAGGATCTCAACACACACACACATACATGCACAAATACCATGGAAAAACACTTTCAGGCCTGGGGGAGGTCCTGTCCCTTTAAATCTTCAATTTTCTTTCCTTGGGGAACATGTAGCTCATTCTCCAAGCATGGGAAAACTCAGAGAGCAGCTTAAATCCTAACTATTCTCCCCTTCCCCACAGCTTTAAGCCCAAACTTACTTATTTTGCCAGCTGGTCAAACATATCACAATCAATTCTATGTCATTCAATTCAACATGTTATTAGCATAGATGCACACCTAAGAATTTTTTTAACAGACATTACATCAAATTAAGTCCAATTACCTAGGTCTTCCTCTTTGTTACCTGCTAAATTTCTTACTTCTCCTTGAAGTTACCCCCGTTGTTCTATCTCCTTAAGCACTAGATTGTTAATACCTGTCTCTACCCTGGGGTGTTCGTTTCTAATTTGGATCTGCCAGCGGCGCTGGCTAATTTTTAAAGATCCAAACTCTTCTATCTTGATCTCCCAGCAAGCGTGGGCATATTTTTAAACATCAAGATGTATAGAGACAATGTATAGAGATGTTTGTCCACACATTGTTTGCATTCGGCCAGGGTTCTAGGTTGAACCTCCCAGCACTCGCTGGCATATTTTTAAAGGTCCAGCTGTATGGAGACTTTCATTAACACTAGAAGTTGTGAATGCCCCAACACTGGAAGTCTTTAAGAAGATGTTAGATAGCCATCTGTCTGAAACGGTATAGGGTTTCCTGCCTAGGCAGGGGGTTGGACTAGAAGACCTCCAAGGTCCCTTCCAACTCTACTATTGTATTGTATTGTATTGTATTGTAACACATCGTTTGCATCTGGGTGGGGTTCTTGATTCATCTGATGGTGGACAGAAATCAGCAATTTTGTTGACAAAATCTAAATCAAAACTGCCTTCTGGAGCCAGGTTTCTACTTTAGGACCAAGAGAGTAGGTTGGCCAGATAAATGTGCAGAGGGTTTTTTTACTCAGGTTGAAGGCAAACCTTTAGTAGGAATTTCCTTCATCTCATATATGCACACACAAGGCAACATTCTCCTCCTCCCCCCAAAGGAAAAAAAATCTATACTCACCTGAAGAGTACAATCTTCCAGGGCTGAAAGACATGAGAACAAGGTTCCTTCCCCCACAGAAAAGGCAATGTTGGAGGATTAGAGGTAAGGGAGGGGTGGGCGGTAGATAGCTTGCAGGCAGAGTTTGAAAAATAAAACCATTTACTAAACAGATAAACTGGTAACATTATGGGGATATCACAGATGAGAAATGGGGTCTGGATTCACATGTTTCAGGAAAGAAATGAACAGGTAAAATCATTTAAACATACAATAAGTGCAAGGATGAAACTTTTCTTGCAAATGAACTTAAAATATTTCCTGGGTTGTTACTCCAAGGTATAGGGAAGGAAGGAAGGGAAAAAAAACTTCTCTTTACTCTGTTTCTGCTGGCCAAAGAGACGCAAAGTAAAGACTCTCCCCCACCTTCACTCAGTTTTCTGGGCCCAACAAACTGAGTGAAGGCAATTTCTGCCAGTTTACTCTTTCCTTTCTTTGAACACTTTAAAATTCTTGTCTTTTTGGATTGGAGACATTTTATAGTTACAATTACCTTGAGGTTGCACAAAGACTTAGACACACATTTATACAAGGACAAGGAGAAAATAAGGGGGGGGGGGAGAACTCTCAGGTTTACACATCCTAGTCATTCCCAGCACAAATCTGTTAAATTAGGGAAGGCACAAATCTTAACAAACAAACCACGTGGTTGCATAGAAGACAGAGAAAGAGACAGACAAGAGAAAAAAAAAAGAAGTCCCAACATTTTGCCTTTTCTTTTAAGTACCTTTTATGTAGCCAAATCAGTTTTTCCTGTATCATCTTTCAGCAAAGCCCATTTTTCTACATATCTGTTTTGCTTTCCTTTTCATTCCGGCCAGGACAGGCATCTGCCTTTTCGTCCCAGGCCCCCAACAGCTCCCCTAGGGGGGTTTCTGTGGCCACCCGCGAGCTACCGCTTCCCATGATCCCGCTCAGATGTGGGGCTCACTTCGTCCTAGCCGGGCTTGCCACTTCATATTCCCCGCTTCGCGTCCTTAGAGGACCTTTCGCGCCCTTTTAAAGGGACTTTTTTTCTCGCCCTTCGGAGGGACTTTTCACGCCCTTCGGAGGGACTTTTCGCGCCCTTCGGAGGGACTTTTCACGTTCCTCACCGCGGGAACCTTCTTTCACGCCCTTGCAGGCAGGGACTTTTCTAACAGTTTTCAAGTCTTGGGGAGAGACCCGGAGGACCAGCCGCACAGCTACCCAGGAGGGGTCCTGTTGTCAGCGGGTATGTGCACTGCTTTTCCTCTCTCTACGCACAATGGGCATTTGCTTTTTTTTTCTCACAGGACAAAAACAGCAACAACAACAAAAAAAAATTCATTCACTTTTCCATCCATTTTCACACACACTAGTCACACACACGCAGGCATACACACATTTCCCATGCTTTAAAATTAAATTTTTTAGAGAATTAAAATTTAGAGGTACTCACCTTCTTTCCAGGCAGCCTTTGAGCTCAAACTCAAAACCCCTTTAAAACCTACATCCAAATGGTTAAGGCCAAGATAAAGTCTACCCACAGACTCAATGGGGTCTGTGCCGGCATGGGAGGCTTACCTGGGCCATATCCATTGGTTAGGTTAGCTTGGAGTCCCATCTGGGGTTCCAATTGTTGGAAGAAATGTCCTTCTGGGTTCGGCTCCAAGTGGGGAAAAAGACACTGGAGACATGGAGGCTGCTTGGAAAGATGGTTTTAATGGTGGACAGGACCACATGGCTTGAGTCCTGAACAGAAAAGGTGATCACATGCTTCAATGTTGGTGGAGAAGAAGGGAAGAGAAGAGAGTGAAGAAGGGCTTGCAGGCTTTTTTATAATCTGTTTGGCCCCAGCTATCTTTTTCCTGTTCCTGTGTAAGAAATGTATTCTGTGTTAGGGTTCTAAATACCATGCAGAAATAAATCATTGTCCAAGGCAAAACATCCTTTAAGGTGCAATTTATTCCGCAGGCATGTTAGTACGGCTATGGAAAATTTCAACTCTGAATTACATCCTGTAAGTTCACCCAGTTGAAAGTTCATGATCTCTCCCCACACCCACAAATCCATCACATGTTCCAATCATCATCTTCCACGCTGGCATGTACACCCATCTTCTTCCGGCCAGGTGTCGAGATGCGGAGACAAAAGATGACCTTGGCTTCTACAAAAGAATGTCAACAATCCATTCTACAATCCTACTCCTTTCTATTCCCCCCTCCCAACTACTACACTATTGAAACAGCATAGAAAATTATAAGAAAGTGTGGCAGGCCAAAGATCCTAAAAAGAACATAACTACAGGCCTGACATTCTGATTGGTTGTCAGACTCACATGGGCCCATGCAGGGGCAACACTCTAGGCTGAGTCCAGGTTTGGTTGAATTCTCAGAGTTCTCAGATGCCATGTGGTCAGTTAAGTGCCAATATTATCATGCCTTAATCCCACCCCCCTGGAGCTGATGGGGAGAACTCTTTCTTATGTAAAGTGGACTAGCTTGGCCTTCTTAATGGCCCATTGACAAAGTGGGGATGGGCAGGAAGCTGCAGGAATTTACTTTGTGTTTAAAATGTGTTTCTCCCTTTTTCACATCCAGGAAAATATAATATTCTGCCTTTTCAATATTTCCTAGGATATTTCATTTTTCTGGGAGAGGGCTGGGTGATAACTTCCTACAGCAGCTTGGAACATCTGGGTGAGATCGTGATAATACCCTGGGGCACACTGTATTCAAAAGTTTACTTTTTTTTCCTCCCTGATTGATTGACTGAGAACAAAGAGAGAAGGCAAAAGGGGGGGGGGGAGTGGATTACCCCTTCAGGAAGCAGTGGTGGAGAAGCGAACACCAATATAAATAAATGATTCATCAAATAGTTTTGGGAGGATGGTTTGGAGAAATAGAGAGCAGTCTGGACAGAGTTGATTGCCAGTGAAAATTTTAAATCTTGATATTGATATTGAAGAAATCGAAACTCTGACATTGCTCTTGGAATTTTTCCCCCTAACTACTTTCTTCAGTAACAACAGTGCCATCTAGTGGCAACAGAGAGAATATATTCTAAATAATGGCCTTGAACAACACATAGTGATTTGATAAACAGAGTGGTGATAAAAACTGCCACATAAGACAAAACACCAGCTGTGGATTAATCTTTGGTGCTTTTGTTTTCCACTTTCCTGATTATAACATTGGAGCTCTGGAATTGCTTTGGAATTGTTTGGAACTGTGGAGCTTTTGCTTATATTAAGAATGGAAATTATTTTCTTTAGGTGGATCTGTACCTGGTTCCTTTTTTAAATCAACTTCTTTCTTGATTTTTCCTTATAATTTTCCACTTAGTGGGTACTTACTGGGTTTTTCCTTTTTATTTTTATTTTTTCTCTCTTCTTTTTCTCTCCTCCTTTTCTCTCCTACTGTTGAGGGAATAAGGGGGATTAAAGATAGATATATATATATATATATATATATATATATATATATATATATATATATATATATATATATATATATATATATATATATATATATATATATATATATATATATATATATATATATATATATATATATATATATATATATTTAAAAAAATTAATTTTTAATTTTCAAAACAAACACAACATCCTTCTTTACATACTGTAGAAAGTGTATCAGTTGGTTACAAAAAGCCTTACGTGCATCTCTTCCACAGTCAACAAACATAATTCATATTAACTCAAGTATTTTAACTCAGATATTTATACATGTTGCCATCATCATAACTCCATTTTCATTTGACTATAATTGTTTAAATGTCCTTCATCATAAAATATACCAAGATTTAATACATAACCACATACTGGCATTTCATTTACTATTTCTAAAATCCTCCAATAACACCAAATCCTTATGTCCTATTCTAGCTAAACATACATAATATTTAATAACAAAATTTTCTAATCCTCCTTTCCAAATCACTGTTTACAATTTACATTCAGTTTCCTTATGTTGTACCCATACCTATATATACGTTGTTGTTGTGACCGAGCAGGAGTCGTTGGAGCTGCAACCAGACTCCTGGAAAATGTGGAGGACCCGGGACAGGGTTCCGACTCTGAGCAGGGATCAGAGAGGCTGCTTGGCTACCAGGAGGCTCCTGAGGCATGGAGCAGTGGTGAAAGCCAAAGGGAGTGTGCTCCTGACATCATGCATTGGAGCAGTGGGGAGAAGACAAGGGAGGTGGTTCTGGATGCCCGGCAATGGAGGGCTAATAGACGTAAAGAACAGCTATGCAGTTACAGGAGATAATTGAACTCAGGTGGTTATAATTAGGCTCCTCTCAAGACTGTATAAAAAGAAATGACGGTGCAAACTGTTCAGCTCCCAAAAGAAACCAGCATGGCTGCATAAAGAACTATCTGACAAACTGAAAGACAAAAAAGGTAAGTATAAAAAGTGGAAGGAGGGGGACATAACTAAGGCAGAATATCAGCCTGTAAAGATGAAGTGAGGAAAGCTAAGGCTCACAATGAAGAAAGGCTTGCCACAAAAGTAAAAATTAACAAAAAAAAGCTTCTTCCAACATGCTAAAAACAAGAAAAAGGTTAAGGAAACAATTGGTCCATTGCTAGGAGAAAGTGGCAAGAAGGTGACAAGCAACAGGGAGAAAGCAGAACTATTTAACTCATGTTTTGCATCTGTCTTTACACAAAGGGATAAAACAGTCCAACCTATCAAAAGCAGCACCACAAAAATCAGATTAGGAACACAAATTGAAATAGGGAAGAAAATGGTAAGTGAGCATCTGTCTACCCTAGACGAGTTCAAATCACCAGGACCGGATGGATTACACCCCAGGGTTCTGAAGGAACTGGCAGACGAGATCTCAGATCCACTGAACTATATCTTTCAGAGATCCTGGAGCACCAGGGAACTACCAGAGGACTGGAAAAGAGCTGATGTGGTTCCCATCTTCAAAAAAGGGAAAAAAAAACAGATCCAGGAAACTACAGACCTATCAGCCTGACTTCAATACCAGGAAAGATTCTGGAAAAGATAATCAAGCAACGAATTAGCGAACACCTAGAAGCAAACAAAGTAATAGCCAAAAGCCAACATGGGTTTGTCAAAAACAGATCATGCCAGACTAATTTTATTGCATTCTTTGATAATGTGACAAAATTAGTGGACCAGAGGAATGCCGTCGATATAGTTTACTTGGACTTCAGTAAGGCTTTTGATAAGGTAGACCATAACCTACTACTAGATAAAGTAGAAGAATGTGGGTTAGACAGCATCACCACCAGATGGATTCGTAACTGGCTGACCAACCGCACTCAACGTGTAGTCCTCAATGGAACTGCATCTACATGGAGGGAAGTATGCAGTGGAGTACCCCAAGGCTCTGTTTTAGGCCCAGTACTCTTCAACATCTTCATCAATGATTTGGATGAGGGAATAAATGGGGAACTCATCAAATTTGCAGATGACACCAAGCTGGCAGGAATAGCCAACACTCCAGAAGATAGGCTTAAGATACAGAAGGATCTTGACAAACTTGAACATTGGGCACTATCTAATAAAATGAAATTCAATGGTGAAAAGAGTAAGGTTCTACATTTAGGCAACAAAAATGGTATGCACAGGTACAGTATAGGTGGTACCTTGCTCAGTAGTAGTAACTGTGAAAGGGATCTTGGAGTCCTAGTGGACAACCATTTAAATATGAGCCAGCAGTGTGCAGCAGCTGCCAAAAAAGCCAACACAGTCCTAGGCTGCATCAACAGAGGGATAGAATCAAGACCACGTGAAGTGTTAATACCATTTTATAATGCCTTGGTAAGGCCACACTTGGAATACTGCATTCAGTTCTGGTCGCCACGATGTAAAAAAGATGTGGAGACTCTAGAAAGAGTGCAGAGAAGAGCAACAAAGATGATTAGGGGACTGGAGACTAAAACATATGAAGAACGGTTGCAGGAACTGGGTATGTTTAGCTTAAGAGAAAGAAGGACTAGGGGAGACATGATAGCATTGTTCCAATATCTCAGGGGTTGCCACAAAGAAGAGGGAGTCAAACTATTCTCCAAGGCACCTGAGGGTAGAACAAGAAGCAATGGGTGGAAACTAAGCAAGGAGAGAAGCAACTTAGAACTGAGGAGAAATTTCCTGACAGTTAGAACAATTAATCAGTGGAACAGCTTGCCTCCAGAAGTTGTGAATGCCCCAACACTGGAAGTCTTTAAGATGATGTTGGATAGCTATTTGTCTGAAATGGTGTAGGGTTTCCTGCCTAGGCAGGGGGTTGGACTAGAAGACCTCCAAGGTCCCTTCCAACTCTACTATTGTATTGTATTGTATTGTATTGTATTGTTTGCAGGAATCAACGTATTTACTAGAGCTGGAGAAGCTATCGGGGGCTGTCTTGGCAGGCTGGATTGCTGCCAAGGTCTAGTCTGTGTGTTAATAAATCCATGCAGTATCTTTGTCTCGGTGTGCTTTGGTGTATGAAGAGTGGGGTCAGAACACATTGTTATCATTACCCTTCTTTATTTAACTATATCCTGTATCATAACATTTTCCCCCTAATAATCAAAACTTAACTGTATCTTACTTAGTTCTTTTTCATTAACCTTTATATATAATCCAAAATGATTTCTAATCTTCCTTTCATGGGTACCATTCAATATTCATATCCCATTATTACTTATCATAACACTACACATTGTATACATTATTATCATTATCAATTATTTATTTAACTATATCTATTGTCACTAAATTTCACTAAGTTTAACTAGTTTTAAATTATACTCTTCCATCTATCAACCTGTATCTTTCCAGTAGCAAAACAGTCTCATATCTTCTGCCATTTGTGGTGTCAGTCCTCTAATCATCTCCTTAATCAAGTTTGTATGGACTCCTCTTAGCACCTCTTTGCTTATAAAATTTCTCATGTAATTTCGATGCCCTTCTTCTGTTTCCTTAATCAGCTTATCTTTAATTGTTGGTAGTGTTATCAATGATATTGCTAATAAAATTTCTCTCTTTAAATCCATAAATTATTTTGTTTTTTCTTCTTCTGTATCTTGCCATCTGGGGTAGATTTCCCCTCCATTTAATTCCTCGTTCAGTATTCCACTCTTTCCATTTTCAGAGACAAACCAATCACCATAAATATCAGCAAATTTAATTTCTTTATATTCATTTTCCTCTTCGATTTTTAGGATTTTAACCGCCACTTTTTCCATTTGATAAACATCTTCAACTTCTTCATCATATTTTGCTGTTAGATGCACTAAGTCTTCCAACTTCTCTATCCTCTCACGTGTTTGATAATTTCTGTATTTCTGAGAATATCTTTTGCAGACTTAAAACTTCTTTCTGCTGTTGAGATTGTGCCATTATCTCCAGCTAACAAACACTGCTGCTCTAGCTTAGAAGGTTTTAACAAGATTAAGCATAGATTCACAATAACATTTCATTTCCACCTTTCTCTGGTTACAGATATACTTCAAAGAGAGATCTGTATGCTTTTCTTCTTATCACTCTCTATAAACAAGCAGTGAGACCTTGAAGTGCCAAGCCAGGATAATCAGTGGAAAAAAATAAAAGTGTTTCATTTCCAATACACAAACCTACAGCCTCCGAGTAGCAGTGTTATTGTTGCAATTTTGCAATTTTCTTTGTTTCTTTTTGTATCTTTTTTGTATTTCAAGTTAAAAAAAAGTCCGATTCTTGAATGAGTTAGAAGAACACCCACAGTAATGAAAGAGGAGAATTTTAGTCCATAGGTTACAAAGAATAATAAAAGAAAAAAAATAGAAGAAGAAAACTTAATCCATTCATTTTAAAAGGCTTGCATAAATTCCATCCGCGAAGATAGCGTTTAAAAAGTAAGATAACCCACTGTCCAAAACCATTCCAAATTTAATTCTGCCACTTATTTCTTCTGTTCTCCAATTTAAATTAATTTTAAGTTTTTTATAGGCAGTCTCTTTTAAAACAGTAAAAATTCCTCACCAGCTGGAAACACTTTCTCTTTCCGTTCCTTCTGTTTTGGAGCCGCCCCGACTTCATCAGCCTAATGGCTGGATTTTTTGTCGCCGGCTTGAAGAACTTCTCTTGGATCAATCAGGGACTTTGCGATGTCCCTGAGATCAGCAAGACGTATTCTTCCTGTTCACCATCTCTGTGGGACGGTTTAGGTCCGTTTGGACCACCCAGCGGCAAAAGTATAGACTGCGATCTCAGAGCATTGAGATCGCACATCGTCTCGTCGCGACATCGGCTCCTCCTCTCCCCTAAAGATATATTTTTATTTTACAATTGTGGTCAATTTTCTCTCTCTCTGCTCTCTTTGTTAGAATTTGGTTTTTTTTGTTTTTTGTTTTTGTCTTTCTACTCTCCACTGCAATTGGATTAGGGTAACATGAACCTGAAGCTGGGAGGATTTTTTTTTCTTTCCCCTTTTTGTTGGAATTTGGTCTTTTTTTTTTCTTTTCTTCTTTCTTTCTTTTTATTTTACTACTACAATTGGATTAAGGTAACAAGACCCTGAAGCTTGACCCACCAGACTTGGAGAGGCGACCTTCAAAATTTGGATTTTTTCCCCGTCTTCTTTTCTCTTTTTTGATATTTGGATTATAAAAATAAATCAACAAGATGAAGAAGATAACAGCATATTCCTCATCGACAGCAACAACCTCCAGCCCTACAGTACAAAAATCATTAAATACAACAACACAACAAGATAAAGCTAGTATGGAGTTAAAGAGTATGCTACAGGCTATGCATGAAGACCTCAAAGGACAAAGTGGATGAACACCTGAAAGAGGTTAAAGAGATAATGGGAAAAATGATCAGAGTTTGCAGAAAGTGGAAAAAAAGGTGGAAATAACAGAGAAGAAAATGGAGGAGATGGATTATAGACTGACAACAACAGATAAAAATCAAGAAAAAATAAATATTTTGTGGGAAATGGACAAGGCTGATTTTTATTTAAGATTCCAAAATATTGAAGAGGAAACGGGTCTTCCAGTGACGTCATTGGCGATGGCGGCAGGCTCGGAGATTGCTCTGAAGTCTAGCTGACTAACCAAGGTTCTGGTGGCATAAAGAGTGGCTGTTTGTCAGTCTTGGAGGGACTCGACGAAGACGGGGGGGCGCTTTTCTGCAGGCGGGGTAAGGTGCAATCTCCTCGGCGACGCAGAGGCTTAGCCCTGTTCCCAGATGTCTGAAGAGGGATGCATGGCGGCCCCAAAGCCATGATGCAGCATTTTTGTTCGGCACAGAGATTTTGGTGTGAATCTGGATCCCCTCAATTTTTTGCTTTCTGGTTATCTTTGGCAGGTTTTTGGGGGGGGGATGGGACTTTTAGCGGCAGTGG
Organism: Natrix helvetica; assembly: GCF_964273705.1. NCBI lineage: Eukaryota > Metazoa > Chordata > Lepidosauria > Squamata > Natricidae > Natrix > Natrix helvetica. Next base: position 11,504,360 of record NC_138555.1, on the reverse strand, counting down.
TAAGCAAGAGCAATTATGACAAGCAGGAGCAAACAAACAATCGAAGAAGGATTAGCATCATAAAGAGTTGTTGAAGGCAGCCTAGGTGGTGGAAACAGAGGAGGGAGAGTGGAGCTTTACCCGGAGGCACAGCTGGTGGATATCTGCAGGCCTGTCCTGCCTGTCCTCAAGAGTTCTGGAGAACTTTGTGTGCTGCTGTAGGAGACTGAAGATTCCATTTGAGACAGACAATATTCTATCCACTGTGCGTATCATTTTTTTTCTTTCTTCTTTTTGGTTTTGTTTTTGGGGCTGGAGTTGGACACTTGAAAGAGGAATATTGCTCCTGGACAGAACGGACGAACTGCTTTTTTTTTCTCTTTGAGGTTTGATTTTTTTTTCTTTTTTTTTTGTGTTGGTGCATTTGCTTCTCCCCCCTCTTTCCTTTTTTTCTGATATGAGCTCCCCCTTGTACCTTTTTAAAGATCTTCATATGGGACTATATCCATATATATTTATATGGGACTATACCTTTATCTGATTACATTAATCTATTTCCCCTCATAGATAGCAGTAAAAGAAGTCTGAATATTGCTTAAACGGGTAGCAGATAGCTTATGAAACAGTGGGAGAAGCTTCTTAATCTAATTGATATGAGTTGGGAAAAAGGGGGGAAAAAGACCTCGGCACTACTTAGTCAGCCGTCCCCATCTACAACCCCTCCAACACCACACAGAATTTTAGATAATATGGCGGGGGTAGAGAAAGCACCTACATTGCAAAATATACAGACGACTTTGCTATTGATACAAAATAATATGGCTAGGAATCAAGAGGTCACTGAAAAATCCCTGGCCGACATTAAAAATGAAATGGGAGACATGAGGGGAGAAATAAAACAGCTGTATTCACAGCAAAAGGAGATCTGGGCAAAAATGGAGAAACAGGAGGGTCAAATTCAAGATTTAGGAGTAAAAATGAAGGAAAGTGAAGGGAACATGGCGAGGTGGGAGATGAGGCAGTTTCATATCAATAGAAGATTGGAAGATGAGATTGTTTCATTGGAACTAGAAAGGTCAGCCTTCTTTCTTAGATTTCAAAATATTCCAAAGGAAAGAGGGGAGGAGTTGAAGGAAATTATGGTTGAGATGATTGCAGGGATCGCCCAGAAAGATAAGCTGTTGATACAGAGTGATATTGATGACATCTATAGGGTCTATACCTCCTATACCAGAAGGCAGAAACTGCCACGTGAAGTGCACGTGAGGTTTAGCAAACGATCTCTGAGAGAAGAAATTTACCAGAAGGCACGCGACCAGAATACCTTATATGCGGGAGAGATGGTGACAGTACTAAAACAGCTACCAAGACGAGTGAGGGAAAGGAGGCAGAAATATCAGGACCTAACAGCACAATTGAGGAAACTTCAGGTGATGTATAGGTGGCTTCTTCCAGAAGGGGTGTCTTTCTTCTGGCAGGGCCAGAGGTTTCAGATTGAATCATTGCAAGATGCACAAGATTTTATGGAAAGTCAGTTGACGAGGGGAACCCAGAATAACGGTGGAGAATTGGATAACAAGAGCCGAGGAGATGAGCGAAAGACTAGTGCCCCAGGAGATGAGAAAGGGGGAAATGAGAGTCAAAACAGAGATGAGAGACTGCAGTACTTCTACTACACATGCCCAAGATGGTGTCCTGTCGCGTTTGAGGAGAGCTTCGGGGAGATGATTGTCCTTCTTGGGGCTTGCAGGGGTACCCTATTCCATCGTTGGTTCCAGGTCCAGCTATGAGAACTTCCTGGGACCTCGAGGATACCCTTGAGCTGCGATGTCCTGCCTTATAGCCAGAACATCGTGAGTGAAATGGGGCGGTTAGCGGTGAAAGGAGAATGGAGAGGATCAGTGGCTGCCGGCGTGGGTGTGGTCAGCAGCTGGGGCAGGACACCTGGCCTGGGGTCTCTGCAGCCGGCGTGGGTATGGTCGGCGGTGGCGGCGGGATGCCCGGTCTGAGGTCTCTACAGCGGCCGCTCCCCATGCTGTGGTGTTATCCCGGTTGCTCCCCCCCTCCTCCTTGCTTATGAACATGATAAATTAGATCAACGGGGAGGGGCTGAGGCAGCTGGCATGGATACTAACGCCAGCGGAAGATGGCTTCAGGAGTTGGCGTGGGCGCGGTTGGAGTGGGGGGAGCTTCGTTGTGCCCCCCCCCCGGTATTACCGCCGTTGCCTGGGCCACCGTACTGTGCCATTTGGCCATTTGGCCCCCCCACCTGTGATATTATGGACTGGGTCAACGGAGTGCGGCCCTGGCGATGGATGTGAGTGCAGCTGGTGTGGGCGGAGCTTAGCTGTTGGAGTCAGAGTTGGAGCAGCCGCCGATGCCACCGCTGTCCTCGTTGCTGCCATCACTGGCCGCTTCACCACCTTGCAAGCTAGCATCTGCTGCGATTTTGGACAGCTATCCGTTACCCTTACATATTGTCCCCAACACTGACCATTTTTATGATGGACATAAGCTTCCTGCTACCCCCTTGAACACTGCCGGGTGCCCCCCCCCCCCCCCCGTGGACATGTCATCTCCTCGTTCCATCTCCCCATGATGTCATCCCGTTTGGTTGATGCCACACTCTCCTCTATGCTATACTGCGACAGAACTTTATTCCCTCCGGGAACTCCCCTTTCCCGGGGATGGCCTTCTGACCTATCAAGACGCTTCCTTAATGACGGATCTTGGGATCCCGAGAGGTGGCATGCGAAGAAGAGACTTCTTAAGGGTTTTTTACAGGGGCTTTTAAACCAAATTTTAAAGGGGGGAGGGGTGGGTTGATTCGGATGGCTCAGACAGGCTTGTGCGGGAGTCTGCTAGGGCACAGGCCAGAGCTAACTAATGGGCACGGGTTGGGAGGGCTAGGAAGGGTTGGGATTCCGTGGGAGACGTTAAGCCATTCCATTGGGGGTTTCACCATCTCTACTGTTTGTGGGAGAGGCAGATATGGTGGGGGCCGAGGGCCAAATGATGTTCGGAGGACGAGGGTTTGCTGTTTAAGAGTGATCGCGCGTTCCGACTCTCATTGCCCTTCTCGCACCCCCGGGTGCTCGGGATTGCAGGACCCTGGTGTCGCTTAACACCAGGTCCATGGTACATAAGGCTCCCCTCATTTACGACCTCCTACAAGAGGGTAGAGCAGACCTGGCGTGCATTACGGAGACCTGGTTGGGCCATGAGGGGGGTGTGCCCCTTAGCGAAGTGTTGTGGCCCAGCAGGAGCCATTGGAGTTGCCACCAGACTCCGACAGCGAGGTGTCCTCTGAGTCGGCTCAAGAGGAGGTGGGGGACCCTGGACAGGGTTCCGACGCTGAGCAGGGCGCAGAGAGGCTGGTTGGCCATCAGGGGGCGCCTGAGGCATGGAGCAGTGGTGAAAGCCAAAGGAAGGGGGCTCCTGATGTCATGCCTTGGAGCAGTGGGGAGGAGTCACAGGACAGTGAGTCAGACATCAGCAGTGAGCTATTAGATGCTCGTTACCGACGTGCTTCCCGGCATAAGGAGCAATTGAGCAATTACAAGAGATAATGGCTCTCAGCTGCTGATCATTAGACTCCTCTCCAGACTATAAAGGGACTGCTTGTGGACACACCCTTTGCAGGAATCAACTGATCATTGGAGTTGGAGAAGCTCAGATCTGTGTCGTACTTTGGCAGGCTGGATTGCTGCTAAAGGTTTTACGTGGATTACTGTCAATCTGTTCCCTGGACCTTGGCTGCTAAGGTGATTATCTGGAGCTTGGTAGCTGGATTGCTGCCAAGGGGTGTCGCTGTAGCTGGATTGCTGCCCAGAGTGCTATCTTGACCTTGGCAGGCTGGATTGCTGCCAGGGTGGAACCTGTATGTCAATAAACATCTTTGAAGAGACTTTGTGTCGGAGTGTCTTGGTATACAAGAGGAGGGGGTCAGAACAGCGAACTATGCCCACCAGGCTTCTGGGTGTTTCACCAGCTGAGAGCCCGGGGCAGGGGTGGGGTGGTGGTGGCGGTGGTTATTAGGGAAAGTCTCAGACCTCAGGAGGTCACTGTGCCTCAGATAGGCGGGTGTGAGTCCCTCTTTGTGAAGTGGGGCCTTGGAGCTCAGGTGTGCCTTTTTGTTATGTACCTGTCTCCCTGCTATGTTTCATCGGCCCGGCCGGAGCTGCTGCTGTTAGCTGGATTGGCGGTTGATTTCCCCAGGCTCATGGTCCTGGGGGATTTCAATCTGCCTTCCATTGGCGAGCCATCCGAGTCAGCTCAGGAGTTCATGGCTTCCATGACAGCTATGGACCTAACTCAGTTAATTCAAGACCCCTCCCATAATGGGGGACACACGCTCGACCTGATTTTTGTCTCTGGGCAGTGGATGAATGATCTAGATTTAGGGGATATTTCTATTCAACCCTTGTCATGGTCTGATCATTTCCTCATCAGGCTTGACTTCCATACCACTACCCCTCGCCGCAGGGAGGCGGAACCGACTAGATGGTTCCGCCCCAGGCACCTGATGGACCCCGAAAGGTTTAGAAGGGATTACCAAACAGAGGCCTGCAGTGTGGATGGCGGGAAAATGTGCACCTGCAAGGCCCCAAGTGGTTCTTACCCCACCTTCCTACAGAGTAGCAATCACCAACATGGAAGAAGGGATTACCAAAGCCAGGCCTGCAAGATGGGAAGCGGGACAAGGTGCATCTGCAAATGCCCAAAAGGTTCTTACCCCACCTTCCTACAGAAAAGCAATCTCCACCATGGAAGAAGGGTTTACCAAGAGGGCAGCTGCAAGTTGGAGAGCAAGGCAGTGTGATGAAACGGTTCCTAAGTTTAGAGATGTAACAAGCTTCCATTCCGCGTGGGGGCCAATTAAATGCCACCATTGTTGTCAACTTGGCCACAGAGCGTCAGAGTGCTTGGCTCCAGCCCCAATGCCACAAACGTGCGCACCAACCACCACGGCGGTAAAGAGAGGGTCCCAGATGCCACCACAGAAGAGTCATCTGGGCCAACAACCTCTGGAAGAGGATCCCCAACTTAAGGTGAGGAAGTGTCCTACCAAGGGGGAGGCCTCGGAAGAGAAAAAGGGCAGACAATCTCCGGAGGAGGATCCCCAACTTAAGGTGACAAAGAGTCCAACTAAGGGGGAGGCCTCGGAGGGGGAAAAGCCCAAACGACCTCTGGAAGAGGATCCCCAACTTAAGGTGATGAAGAGTCCTACCAAGGGGGAGGCCTCGGAGGAGGGAATTGCCGAAGAACAAACGTGGGTACCAATTGCCACGGTGGTAAAGAGAGGGCCCCAGATGCCACCACAGAAAAGTCATCTGGGCCAACAGCCTCTGGAAGAGGATCCCCAACTTAAGGTGATGAAGTGTCCTACCAAGGGGGAGGCCTCGGAAGAGGAAAAGGGCAAACAATCTCCGGAGGAGGATCCCCAACTGAAGGTGACAAAGAGTCCAACTAAGAGTCTCTCTACATGGGGCTTCCCTTGAAATGCACCCGGAGGCTACAGTTGGTCCAGAACGCAGCCGCGCGGGTAATTATGGGAAGTACTAGGTACTCCCATGTGACACCGTTCCTGCGCGAGCTGCACTGGCTTCCTGTGGTCTATCGGGTGCGTTTCAAGGTTTTGATAACAATCTTTAAAGCGCTCCATGGCTCAGGACCTAGTTACTTGCGGGATCGTATTCTGCCCCATACATCCCTGTGACCAATCCGCTCGCACAGAGAGGGCCTCCTCCAGGTGCCGTCCACCAGACAGTGTCGAGGGGCGGCGCCTAGGAGTAGAGCCTTCTCTGTGGCAGGCCCAGCCCTGTGGAATGACCTCCCTCCGGATATTAGGAATACCTCTGACCTCCGCTCCTTTCGTATAAAGCTCAAGACCCACCTATTCCAAGTAGCTGGCCTGGCTCAACTTTGATCTAACTATATCGCTCCTGACGGGTTTTTATTTGGGTATTTTAATTGCATTCAATTACTTAGGGGTTTCTAAACATTGTATTTTATTGTTTTTATTCATTAGCCGACCTCCTCCTTGTACATGTCTTGGTATATGTTTTTGTAATATGTATGTCTTGTCTATATATTTATTTCATATGTTTTATTGTACGCCGCCCCGAGTCCTTCGGGAGAGGGTGCGGCTAAGAAATAAATATTTATTATTATTATTATTGATGTACAGTGCCACACCTTTTTTGCTTTGATCAGCAAGTGTCATATACAGCTTCCCCAATTTTGGATAATCCAAATATTTTTGTCTTTTTTTTAATATGTACTTCTTGCAGGCATATTATATCTAATTTCAATTTCTGTAATTTATTAAATGTCCTCTTTCTTTTTATGCTCGAATTTAGTCCATTTATGTTTAATGATATTATTTTTTATTTCTTCTTCCATGTCTTAATTATTTATCATTTTAGTTGATCTAGTCACTCTCATCTCCATTTGTTCTTTCATCTCTTTTGCTCTTGCTCCTTCTCTTAACACCCTTTCTTCTTGTTCTTTATCTAGTTCTCTCTGTTCTTTCTTCTCTTCTTGTAGTTTGTTCCTCTTTCCTCTCTCCGTCTCTCTTCTTCTTGTGGTCCAAAGTATTGTTCATAAAATAACTCTGCCTTCTCTACTGTATCCAGCCTATGTCTTTGTTCCTGCCAAGTTATTATTTATTATTATTATTATTATTAAGGGGGAGGCCTCGGAGGGGGAAATGGCCAACCGACCTCTGGAAGAGGATCCCCAACTTCAGGTGACGAAGAGTCCTACCAAGGGGGAGGCCTCGGAAGAGGAAAAAGGCCACCCATGGATGATTGAATCCAAGAGCCCAGAACCTACAGCACCTGCAGCAGAGAGCCCTAAACGGCCATGGGAAGAGGTCACAATGGACTTCATCGTGGAACTCCCAGACAGCAGTGGGCATAAAGTAATTTGGACTGTTATTGATTTGTTTTCTAAGCAGGCACACTTCATTGCTTGCTCAGGATTGCCATCCGCAAACGAATTAGCGAAAAGGTTTGTGAAACACATTTATCGCCTGCACGGAGTACCCAAGAGGATCATTTCAGACCGCGGAGTCCAGTTCACAGCCAAGTTCTGGAGAGAGGTCCTGAGATCCATTGGGTCCACACAAGAACTGAGCTCAGAGGTTCATCCCAGCATGAACGGCGCAGCAGAGGGAGCCAATGTGGTGGTGGAACAATGCATCCGGTGTTTTGTGGACTATCAGCGAGACAACTGGTCAGACTTGCTACCCTTCGCCGAAGTGGTGTACAACGATGCGGTCCACAGCAGCAGAGGATTAGCGGGTTTCCAGATTACCAGTGGCATGGAAGTTGTTGCCATGCCTGAGTTGCCTAGAGAACCTCCTTCTTTCATGTCTTTGAGTGAATGGATGGACATGCTAAAGAAAGGATGGGAGAATACGAAGAAGGCTCTAGCAGTTGTGGCAGAAGCCTACCAGAAGCAAGATGATCAACATCGCTCACTCCAAAAACCCTACTGTGTGGGGGACAATGTTTTTGTATCTACCAAATCCATAAGATTAGAAATGCCTAGCAAGGAATTTTGTTATGTTAACTTTTATGTTATTCTCTTTGCAGGAATCGTTTTTCTTTTGAGGAGAGGCCTCCTGTCAGGCCTGTAGTTATGTTCTTTTTAGGATCTTTGGCCTGCCACACTTTCTTATAATTTTCTATGCTGTATTTTCTATGCTAGTAGTTGGGAGGGGGGAATAGAAAGGAGTAGGATTGTGGAATGCATTGTATTACATGGGGCTTCCCTTGAGATGCACCCGAAGGCTGCAGTTGGTCCAGAACGCGGCCGCGCGGGCAATTATGGGAGGCACCAGATACTCCCATGTAACACCTCTCTTGCGCGGGCTGCACTGGCTACCTGTGGCTTTTCGGGTGCATTTCAAGGTGTTGACTATCATCTTCAAAGCGCTCCATGGCACAGGACCTAGCTACCTGCGGGATCGCATCCTGCCCCATACATCCCTGCGGCCGATTCGCTCTCACAGGGAGGGACTCCTCCGGGTGCCGTCCACCAGGCAGTGCCAGCGGGCGACGCCCAGGAGTAGGGCCTTCTCGGTGATGGGCCCGACCCTCTGGAATGAGCTCCCCCCGACATTAGAATAACGACCGATCTCCGCTCCTTCCGTAAAAAACTTAAGACCCACCTGTTTAACTTAGCTGGCCTGGCCTAACTGTAGCTTTTGTGTCCCTCTAGCCTATATTTTAAATTTTAAATGTTTAGGGATAGATTTTTTAGGTTGTTTTAATTTTTAACTATAACTGTACAGCCTATCATATAATTTGTTTTAATGGGTATTTATAATTATCTAAGTTTGTATATTGTTTTATTGTGGCCTGTACACCGCCCCGAGTCCCTTTGGGGAGAGGGGGCGGTCTATAAATTTAATAAATTAAATTAAATTAATTATATGGATTTTCTTAGAAGCTCAAGGTCGTCTTTTGTCTCCGCACCTCGACACCTGGCCGGAAGAAGATTGGTGTACATGCCAGCGTGGAAGATGATGATTGGAACATGTGATGGATTGGTGGTTGTGGGGATAGATCATGAACTTTCAACTAGGTGGAATTTCAGGATGTAATTCAGAGTTGGAATTTTTCCATAGAGGTGCTAACTTGCCTGTAGAATAAATTGGACCTTTAAGGATGTTTTGCCTTGGACAATGATTTATTTCTGCATGGTATTTAGAACCCTAACATTGAAACTATTACAACAGGTATCTAAGGATATGATAAATTGGAGTGGTAAACAACTGTCTTTGATGGGCAGGATTGCGACAGTAAAGATACATGTACTACCAAAATTTCTGTTTTTGTATCAAACGGCACCGACTAAATTGGACAAAGATTTTTTTTAGATCCTTGGAGATAATAGTGGCCCGATTTATATGGCAAGGCAAGAAAGCATGAATTAAAGCCCAAATGTTGCAAAAACGTAAAGAATTGGGAGGCATCGGAGTACCCAACTGGGAAGCATATTATAGTGCAGCAATTATGACATGGGTGAAAGGTTGGGTGACGTTGAGTAGAAGGAGCTTATTGGCTATAGAGGGACATGACCTCCCACAGGGATGGCATGTCTCCCTCTGGCAAGAAAAAGATACCCCCCCCACACACAGGTATTTCATGGGACATTATATTCGGAAGATTTTGATGGGGGTATGGGAAAAGGTGAGGAAAAAGTATTATCTTAAGGTTCCATGCTGGTTGGCACCGTCGGAGGCCTTAACGCATCCCAGTGTATTTAACTGGACAAGAAATATAATATATAGACATTATGACAGAAGATGGCAACATGAAAACAAAGGTGGAATTAGAGCAGCAGGGTAGGAATCTGGAATGGTGGGAATATTTACAGATTAGAAATAGGCTTAAAAGCGATAAGGAATGGTTTGGAATCTACACAAACCCTCAGGAGCTGGATAAGATTTTGTTCGGCGGAGATAAGAAATTGTTGTCGAAGTTCTATCAATTTTTGACCTGTCAAGGTGTTAAAGAAGAGATGGATAAAGGCCCTTTAATAGCATGGGAGAGAAATTTTGGCCATGAGATTGAAATGGATAAATGGTGGGATCTATGGAGTAAGACTATTAAACTCACAACATCTACAGCGTTTAAAGAAAATATATATAAGATGGCTTATAGATGGCATTTTCCCCCAACGAGGTTAGCCAAAATGTTTCCTGGGTTATCCCCACTGTGCTGGAAATGTGGAAGAAGGGATGGCACATTCTACCATGTTTGGTGGTCCTGTAGTGAGGCCACGAAATACTGGAGAAAGATTCAAAACTGGCTAAGAGAGGTTATCGGGGCAAGTATGGAATGGAAACCCGAGACTTTTTTACTAAGCATAAAACCAGAAAACATGAGTAAATCTATATGGCATTTGAGCCTACATATAAATGTGGCCCCAAGAATAACCTATGCGCAATTTTGGAAATCTACTACCATACCATCGGAAGATGTCATAATTAAAAAGATTTATGAATGTGCAGAAATGGACAGAATGATGGGTTGGCTGAGAAACAAAGGAGAAATGGAACATTATCTTAGCTGGAACTTATGGTATATGTGGGCGACAAAGAGAACAGCAGGGACTTAAAACTGGAAAAGTTAAATAGCAGCTGTTAACAATGGGAACTAAAAGTGAATGTGGGTATTGTAATAGATCCCTGAACTTTGTAACAAGAAGATGCTGGTTAGAAACTAAACAATGAAGAAGAAAAGAATGTTGGGCTGTGAATGACTGTCACCGGGTGTGGGGGGTGGGGAGAGGAGGGTTTGTATGTTTAAAGCTGTATTTGTATGTCTTATGAAAAAGAAAATGTATAACCAATAAATATTACTTTATATTAAAAAAAAGAGGAAACGGAAGAGAATCTAGCAGAAAAAAAATGCCGACATATTGGCGGATGAACTGGAAGAATCCAAGGAAAAGATGTTAAGTGGGATTGATGAAACTTACAGGGTCCATACAAGATATGCTATAAGAAATATATTACCCAGAGAGGTACACGTAAGATTTACTAAGAAAACACTGAGAACAGAGATCCTTCAAGCTGCAAGGAAAGAAATAATAGTCCTCAAACAAGTGCCAAGAAGGGTGAGAGATCTAATAAGGGAATATCAATTCCTGACCAAATGCCTAATGAAAAAGGAGTTAATTTCAGATGGTTAGTACCAGAAGGGATACTAGTAACTTGGCAGGAACAAAGACATAGGCTGGATACAGTAGAGAAGGCAGAGTTATTTTATGAACAATACTTTGGACCACAAGAAGAAGAGAGACGGAGAGAGGAAAGAGGAACAAACTACAAGAAGAGAAGAAAGAACAGAGAGAACTAGATAAAGAACAAGAAGAAAGGGTGTTAAGAGAAAGGAGCAAGAGCAAAAGAGATGAAAGAACAAATGGAGATGAGAGTGACTAGATCAACTAAAATGATAAATAATTAAGACATGGAAGAAGAAATAAAAAATAATATCATTAAACATAAATGGACTAAATTCGAGCATAAAAAGAAAGAGGACATTTAATAAATTACAGAAATTGAAATTAGATATAATATGCCTGCAAGAAGTACATATTAAAAAAAAGACAAAAATATTTGGATTATCCAAAATTGGGGAAGCTGTATATGACACTTGCTGATCAAAGCAAAAAAGGTGTGGCACTGTACATCAATAATAATAATAATAAATATTTATTTCTTAGCCGCACCCTCTCCCGAAGGACTCGGGGCGGCGTACAATAAAACATATGAAATAAATATATAGACAAGACATACATATTACAAAAACATATACCAAGACATGTACAAGGAGGAGGTCGGCTAATGAATAAAAACAATAAAATACAATGTTTAGAAACCCCTAAGTAATTGAATGCAATTAAAATACCCAAATAAAAACCCGTCAGGAGCGATATAGTTAGATCAAAGTTGAGCCAGGCCAGCTACTTGGAATAGGTGGGTCTTGAGCTTTATACGAAAGGAGCGGAGGTCAGAGGTATTCCTAATATCCGGAGGGAGGTCATTCCACAGGGCTGGGCCTGCCACAGAGAAGGCTCTACTCCTAGGCGCCGCCCCTCGACACTGTCTGGTGGACGGCACCTGGAGGAGGCCCTCTCTGTGCGAGCGGATTGGTCACAGGGATGTATGGGGCAGAATACGATCCCGCAAGTAACTAGGTCCTGAGCCATGGAGCGCTTTAAAGATTGTTATCAAAACCTTGAAACGCACCCGATAGACCACAGGAAGCCAGTGCAGCTCGCGCAGGAACGGTGTCACATGGGAGTACCTAGTACTCCCCATAATTACCCGCGCGGCTGCGTTCTGGACCAACTGTAGCCTCCGGGTGCATTTCAAGGGAAGCCCCATGTAGAGAGCGTTACAGTAGTCCAAGCGAGACGTCACCAGCGCATGAGTGACTGTGCGTAAGGCGTCCCGGTCCAGTAGGGGGCGCAATTGGTGCACCAGGCGAACCTGGTGGAATGCCCCCCTAGCCACGGCTGTCACATGGTCATCCATGGACAGCCGGGCATCCAGGAGGATGTCAATACAATCAAAGCAAATATTCGAAGACGAAGAAGGAAGAATATTGATAGTGGAAATAATGATGAATAACCAAAAAATATTGATGGTGGTGATATATGTGGCAAATGACAATCAAGAAGAATTCTATGGAAAACTCCACAAAAAGATAATAGAATATGAATATAAAGAAATATGTATATTAGGGGACTTTAATGCGATAGTAAATAATGAGTTGGATTATAAAACTGCAAAGTTGAATACGAAGTTAAGGAGAACACTGCCTAAAACATTCTTTACAATGATGGAGTAATTAAGTCTACAAGATATATGGAGAAGAAGACACTTGAGAGAAAAACAATATACATTTTATTCAAATAGACACATCATGGTCAAGAATAGACATGATTTGGACAACAACAGATCTAATCGCTAAAACACAAAAGATTGATATAGAAACAAGTATATGGGCAGACCACAATCCAATAATAATGACATGGAAAGGTCAGAGAGAAAAAATGAGATGGACATTAAATCAAAATCTATTAAATGAAAAAGAATTTCAGCAATATATGGAAAAAGAATTGAACTTAAAAAAAAAGAGAATAAGGAGTGTTAGGGGGTATCTCCGTTGGGAGACAGAGAGTAGTGCAACGGAATGTGCAGCTGGAGAGAAAGAACGTTGCTAGTAGAAACACACGAATAGAGTCACAGACACTGCTAGTAAAAACAAGTAGCTTTACTACTAAATTTGCTTCACAAGCAGTGATAGTAGATAGTAGATATTAGTCCAAACACAATTCAAAGAACAAACAATTGCTTACAGTCGCAGTTCATGTTCCAGTCATCAAGTCATCAATCATAGGACAAGCAGAGAGAGAATCAGAGAGAGAATGAGTTCTCCTGACTTCCTCTTATAGCAAAGCTAATTATATCTGTTAGGTACATCCACTCATTTAAAGTAACAGCGACCATTTCTCATGGTAGATAGATAGATATTGCCTGCCCAACACTAGGAGTATACTCCCAACAAGGAGGACACATCCCTACAGAATGTGTGGGATACCAGCAAGGCATATACTAGAGGACTAGTAATGACTTATCTAGGAAAAAGAAACAAACAAAACAGACAAACTTGAAAGAAGATTGAGGAGGAACACAGGAGACTGGAAATAGAACTACAAAGAAACCCACAAAATGCTAAAATTAAAAATTTGATGGACCTAGAAAAACACAAATTGAATTTAATGGAAATTAAAATTTCTTTGAAAATGCAAATAAACCAGGACGATGGTTGGCGTACAAGATGAAAAAAGAGAAAGAAAAAAAAACATAAATCAATTATCAGACCAAGAAGGGAATATTTGTTATCAAAAGGAAGAAAAGGAAAAAATAGTAGAAAAATATTATAAGGAATTATACCAGCAAGACACAGTGGCAGAGGAAAAGATAAAACAGTATCTAGAGAAGGCGGAAATACCTAAGATTCCAGAAAAATTTAAAAAGGCACTAGAAGAGAGAATAACAATGCTGGAAGTAATAGAAGCAATAAAAAGACAAAAAAAAAGGGAAAACACCAGGTCCGGATGGATTACCAGCGGAATTTTACAAAACACTACAAAATGTGCCAAGCAACATCATGCTAGAAGTATTCAATGAGCTGTTATTGAAAGCAAAAATATTGGATTCTTGGTCGGAGGCCTATATAACTCTTAGCCCAAAAGAAACAGATTTGCAGCAAATAAAGAACTATAGACCAATGTCTTTATTAAACGTGGATTATAAAATCTTTGCATCAATTATGGCAGAAAGACTCAAAAGACTGTTAAGTGGGACTTCCGGTTCCGGCTGTGGATCGCGACGGGCATGCTTCGCTCGCCCCGCGCGCTCTTGGTGGGCTCCCCCCTGATCGGGGGGGCACAGGGAGCCTCGTAGGGGCCACTGCCGAGGGGGCGGCTAGCGGGGGGTCCTCTGCGTCGGCGGCGGCCGCAGGGGGGCTCCCTGCATTGCCCTAGGCACCAGGAGGCAAAAGGGGAGGCGCGAGGAGCTCCTATGCTCCTCTGCGCTTTCGCTTCGAGGCAGCTGGGCGAATTCGACGATTGGAAGGCTGCAGCTGCAATGTGGTGAGGTGGAAATCCCCCCCCCCCCCGTTCCCTCTTCTGACTGCAAAAAAAAAAAAGGGATTGCCAGCTTTTTAAAGTGCTCAATCTGCTCTTGGGAAGTGTGACTGGAGGGAGGGGGATTTCCCCCCCCCCTTGGAAAAGCGGCTTTAAACTGCTCTCTTCCCCCCGAGGAGGAGGAGGGGGGAGAGCTTTGGAATGAAATCACACTCATAGCAAACAGCAGATAAATACTTTGCTGCAATTGTGGAAATGAGGTGATGATCTGACTTTTTTGAAAACTTTAAAAACTTTTGGTTTGTTGCCTTCTGATCCCGGTGCTGGCAAGGCAAGATGGCACACTTCCGCTGTCTTCATGTACTTTGAAATTTGACTCCACCCACAGAAACTGCTGGCATTTTGTCTTTGTCTCCGTGACACCCAGAGATATCTCTTGATATACTATATCCTGGACTTGGATCAATGGACTTTATTGTTTGGATTTGATCTATAGAAAAGGTCTTTATCTGTCTGGACTGCCTGCCTCGTGATCTCTCTTGGCTATCCACTTTGTCAGCTGCCTTCTTACTGTATGGACACAGACAACTCTGAGCTTTTTCTATTAAAATGGCACCGAAAAGACCACCACCTGGGAAACCAGGCTTTGCTCGTTCTGCTCCTACATCTTCAACGTCCAGCCCTAGTGGGCAACAGACATTAACATCTCTGTTGCAGCCCAAGGCCCCGGAGGAGGACTTAACTCAACAGATGCTCCAAAAGATCTTAAAGGGGCAGGAGGAACTGAAGAACCAACTGAAAGAAATGACCGAACAGCTCAGGGAAAATCAAAACCGAACGGCTCAAAATACGCAAAGACTGGAAGTTTTGGAGGAGGGGACGGCCGGGATGAGGGGGGAGGTGAGGGAGGTCCAGAGAGGAAACCAAGAACTTGAGAACCATCAGATAAAAATGGAGTTTGAAAGGATGTCTTTTTTTCTTAGATTTCAAAATGTAATTGAGGCTGATGATGAAGATTTGAGGGAAATTATGACAAAGCTATTGGCTGAATATATTAAAAAAGACAGACAACAGATGGGATGGGATATTGACCTGGCCTATAGAGTCAATTCAGCATATGCTAGAACACACAATGTTCCAAGGGAGGTTCACATTAAATTTCTTAGAAAGACTACAAGAGATGAGATCCTGAGTGCACAAAGGGGGCAAGTGTTAAAATACAAGGATAGAGAGATAGTCATCCTGAAACAAATCCCAAAGAAAGTTAGAGATAAAAGAAAAAAATATTCACTCTTAGCGAGGAAATTATACCAGAAAGGGATTTGGTTTAGATGGCTTCTGCCAGAAGGTATGCTGATATTCTGGGAGGTTAGAACTAGAGTTAGAATTAATACAACTATGGAGGCTGAGGCCTTCATGGAAAAAAACAAAGTGCTCCTAGATGAAACCGATGACATCACACGTGATACACAAGACACGGGAGGTGCCGGAGCCTTGCCGGTGGGGGGAGAAGAGGCAACACTGAGAAAACTTAGATCACAAAAGTGAATTCGAAAAATAATGCAATTGCTAATACAGGGATTTTTTTCTGTTTGATGTAAAATAGATTGAAATTACTTGAAGATATAAGGTTAAAATATGCTGTCAAAATATTGCTAAGTAGTAACTATATAATGTATTAATAAGTGAAAGTTATGAGAATTGGGGGGAGTGCCATTTCCTGCATAATGTAGCTGTCAAAATTTGTAATTTCACCCATCATCCCCTTTCCTAGAATTTTTTGTAAAAACAATAAAAAAAATTGTTTAAAAAAAAAAAAGACTGTTAAGTGAATTTACACACTCAGATCAAAATGGTCTTTTACCCAAGAGACAATTAGAGATAATATGCGAATTATATTGAATGCATTAGAATATTACAAAGTACATCCCGGGAAACAAATGGCATTGTTATTTTTGGATGAACAGAAAGCTTTTGATAATGTACATTGGCAATTTACTGTATGATAATGCAACTGCAAATGATGGATTTGGGGGAGGGATTCATAAACATGGTTAAAACTATTTATAAAGAACAACAGGCTAAAGTGGTGGTAAATGGAGATATGACAGAAAAAGTGCCAATTAGAAAAGGGACTAGGCAAGGGTGCCCACTACCTCCACTATTATTCATATTGACACTAGAAGTTTTGAACAAAAAGATAAGGCAAGATAAAGATATTAAAGTAGAATAAAATATGGATTAAAATATAAGAATGAAGACGTGGCATAAAAGGGACAGTTAGAAGCTTGCTTAAAGGGACAGGGAAATGTCATCAGCCTTCAACCACAACATGTTCCAGTAAATGTCCCTATGTCAAAAGTCCAAAACCACAAGGTTCAATTAAAGTTTGTTAATGACACGTAGTCCATACCTGTAACAAAAGGAGAAGTAAGACCCCCATCTCCTTAAAAGGCTTTTTCCTCAAGGTAACCAATAAGAAATGAGTTAAGTGTTTCCGTGTTATGCTGTCTTTGTGAATGTATAAGAATGTGTGCTTCGATAATGAAGGTCGTTCAGAAATTCTCAACGTTAGCCATGGGCTAACTTTTCTGAACCTGGCTGCCAAATAAACGCCTCCTGTATCCTGAGAAGTCTAATGCCTCTCAATTTCTGCAACAATATAAAACGAATGAAAGTTTAAAAAGAATATAAATTGCAAGCATTTGCAGATGACTTGGTATTTATTATTGCAGATCCAATAGAAACAGGTCCAAAACTACTAGAACAAATAGAAGAGTATGGAGGAGTGGCAGGATTAAAAATTAATAAAGATAAAACAAAAAAATTTGTGACAAACATAACAGAAAAACAGAAAAGAGAAATAATGGAGAAATTAGATATTCAAATAGTTAAAAAGTGAAATATTTGGGAATACAGTTGACTTCGAGATGCGTAACTATTAAGGAAGATAATTATTTCAATCAAATTGAAATGGATATAAATGGAAAAACTTACAGCTATCACTAATGGGAAGAATAGCATTAATTAAGATGAATATATTACCAAGAATATTATTTTTATTCCAAACAGTACCGATAAAACTGGGGAAAAAAGTATTTTGAAAAACTAAATAAAATAATAGGAAAATATATTTGGCAAGGAAAGGAAAGAAAGTGAGAATTAATATAAGAATGTTACAAGATTCAAGGATTAGTGGATTTGGTGTACCGAATTGGGAATTATACTATCAAGCAGTAGCTCTAACGTGGATAAAAGAATGGATATTATTAAGAAATGCAAGGTTATTATCCTTGGAGGGACACGATATGCAACTGGGTTGGCACACATTTTTGTGGTATGGGAAAAATAGAATACATGGTTATTTTCAGAGACACTATGTAAGAAATGGTTTATACGCAGTATGGGAAAAAGTAAAAGAAAAGCACTATATGGAAGTACCAATGTGGCTTTCAACGGTGGAAGCTCTGACACACCCAAATATTAGTAGTATGAAAAAGGTTATTAGGTACAAAGATATACTAACAGCACAGGGAGAACTAAAACAGAAGAAAGAATTAGAAGAACAAGGGATTGATATAGGATGGTTTAAACAAATGCAAATACAAACAAGATATGAGAAGGATGTTAAAGAGTATGGTTTTAATATGGAAAATTCAGAACTAGAAAAAATACAGATGAAAAAATGATTAAAAACTGTATAGTTATTTACTCAGAATAAATTTAGAAGAAGAAGAGGTTAAAGAAACAATGATAAGATGGGCAAAAATCTTTGGCTATACAATAGAACTAGAAAAATGGCAACAACTATGGGAAAGAAACTATAAATTAACAATGGTGACAGCATACAAAGAGAATTTATATAATATGTTTTATAGATGGCACATGACACATGAAAGATTAGCAAAAATGTTTAAGGATAAATCAGCTAAATGTTGGGAATGACATCAACTGCCAGGATCATATTATCATATGTGGTGGACGTGCAGGGATGCAAAAAGCTATTGGGTTAAAATATGGTTAGAGAAAATGATACATCAACCTGTAGAGTTCAAGCCAGAGGTATTTTTATTGGGTATTCTACCAGAGAAATATAGTAAAGAAGAATCATATTTGATTGTACAAATAATAACAGTAGCTAGAATTGTATTTGCGCAAAATTGGAAAGCAGACAAAATCCCATTGGAAGGGGAGGTAATAAAGAAGATATTAGACTGTGCAGAAATGAACAGGTTGACATTGAGAATGAAGGACAAAGAGGAATCAGTGTACTACAGGACATGGGGGCGATTTTATGAGTGGCTTGAAAAAAGATAAATAGAAAGAAAAAGGAACAAAACACGAAATAAATATCTCAGATGACACATGATTAAATTAGGGGGAGGAGAAATAAGAAAATATCAAAATGTAAATATACAGGCGGAAAAATGATATGAATTGACAAATGTTAAATAGCAATTATAAGAATGTATATCTAAGAATGAATTTGAAAGGAAAAAGAAAAAACTTTTTACAAAAAAATAAATGTTTGCTGTTATAGGAATGGCTAGTTATATATTAATGTGTAAAAGCAAAAAGTTGAGGTTGGAATGTGTTTATCTTGTACTATGCTAAGAAGAGTTGGAAGTCAATGGCCTTTTTCTTTTTCTCCTTCCCCTTGTATCTCACACACCCTTTTTCCCACTCCCCCAATTTCCTATTTTTTCTTCTCTTCTTTGTATTTTATAATAAAATAAAAATATGTAAAAAAAGATCACATGAAGCATTAGTACCGCTTTATAAGGCCTTGATACGACCACACTTGGAATACTGCATCCAGTTTTGGTCACCACAATATAAAAAAGATGTCGAAATTCTGAAAAGTCCTCAAACTTTTTAAACAGGGGGCCAATTCACAGTCCCTCAGACTGTTGGGGGGGGGGCGAACTGGCTGGGTGGGCGTGGCTAGGTGGTCATGTGACTGGATGGGCATGGCTAGATCATGTGACTAGGTGGGCGTTGCCAATTTAATAGTCCATTGAACAATGCACACAAATTAAACTTTAATTTGTTTTGCTCCTGGGAGTGTTTTATTTGCTTTTGTTTGCATGTTGGTTGCTCTTTTGATTGCCTTTTCTTTTTACCAGATCGTTTTTTCAGTTGTTTAGGAGTCTAGTGGTCCACTTCAGGAAACTCAGTTTTGCAGCAATTCTTCTCAGTCTCAAGGAGCTTGAGAAATCGCTCCCTGTCTCTTTCTGTCTCTCTCTGTTTCTGTCTCTGTTTCTCTCTGTTTCTCTCTCCCTCTCTCTGTCTATCTATCTCACTTTATCTATCTTCTGGAGGCAAGGGAGGTGAAAAACGAGCTGTTTTGCCAGTTTTTTGGCCTCCTGGGGCATCTGTGCGCATCTTTTTTCATCCACCCACCCCCCACCCCCAGAAGCATTCTGAAGGTCAAAAACAGGCAAAACGGCTTGTTTTTTGGCCAAAAATGGGCTGTTTTCACCCATTTTGTGGCCTCCTGGAGCATGTGTGCCCCTTTTTTCAACTCCCCCCCCCACCTCCAGAAGTATTCTGCAGGCCAGAAACAGGCAAAACGGCTTGTTTTTTGGCCAAAACCAGGCTGGTTTTGCCCAGGTTTTGGCCTCCTGGGGCGTCTGTGCACCGTTTTCCACCCCCCACCTGCAGAACATCTCTGCAGGCCAAGATTGTTGGCCTTACCTTTCACTTCCAGCCTGCAGGGTTCGGAAGGTAAGTCCTGTGCTCTCGTTCAATTCCAAACCAGGAGAAAGACACTGGAAACATGGAGGCTGATTGGAAAGTTTTAATGATGAACAGAACCACCAAGCACATGGTTCTGGTGCATCTGACCACATGGAGTTGAGAGGGTGTGTGTGTTTATACCTTCTCTTGGACTTTGCACTTCAGCTTCATGTTCCTGTGCAAGAACATGTATTCTATTGGCTGTTGTCAGACTCCCATGGGGCCATGTAGGGGTTATGTAGGGGTCATAGCTGGCTCTATAGGCAAAATACAAATCCTAGGTGTGTGTCTGAGCTACGTTTGGTTGAAGTTTCTGAGGGTGATGCAATGAAGCGGCTTGTGTTCTGAAAGGGTAATTCTTATTGTGGCTTAATGGGTTTGTCCTGGATTGGATCTTGAGTGAGGGCTAATCCTACCATTCTGCCTTTGTTTCAAAATATCCCGTCTTGAATGGATTACCAAATCTGCATTTCTAAAAGCTGCCTGCACTATCTACTGGAGCTATTAAGAAAAGTGAGGGTTGCTTTCTGGCTCAACCCCCCCCCCCCCATGTTTCTCCATTTCTCCCTTTGGGGCAATATAATAATCTGCCCTTTTTAATATTCCTCAAAATATTTCATTCTTCTAGGAGGGGGTGGCTTCCGACAATTGTATTGTTGCAGAAATTGACAGGCTTTAGACTTCTCAGGATACAGGAAAAGTTTATTTGGCAGCCAGGTTCAGAAACGTTAGTCCATAGCCAACATTGCAAGTTCTGAACAATCTTTATTATTAATGCACACATTCTTATACATTCTCAAAGACAGTGTAACACGGAAACTCTTTACTCATTTCTTATTGGTTACCTTGAGGAAAAAACCTTATAAGGAGATGGGGGTCTTACTTCTTCTTTTGTTACAGGTATGGACTACGTGCCATTAACGAACTTTAATTGAACCTTGTGGTTTTGGACTTTTGACATAGGGACATTTGCTGGAACATGTTGTGGTTGAAGGCTGATGACATTTCCCTGTCCCTTTAAGCAAGCTTCTAACTGTCCCTTTTATGCCACATCTTTATATTTTAATCCATATTTTATTCTACTTTATTTCCCCCCTTCCAGACTCTATTAAGGCCCACAATTGACTCTATCCTGTTAGATTAACAATATAAGCATGCAGGATACAGAATAGCAAAAAAAGCAAGGATACAAGCGATACACATTTTAGGGCTTATCTTCCAAAATCACTTTCTCTACTTCTAAGAGTGCAATTTGAATATCATCTTCCTTGAGGGTATGTGGGATTAGGCTTTCTATTTAACATTGACTGCTTTTCACCCTGTGTTTCCTTTACAGACCTCATAACGAGTTGTTTAAGCAAGGGTATTATGCAAGGGAGGAAGGCTAAACATGCGATTCCACATAATAAAAGAAATAGCATTTGCTTGATTATTATTATTATTATTATTATTATTATTATTATTATTATTATTATTATTATTATTATTATTTCTTGGATTTCTAAACCGCCCCCTCTCCCAAAAAGGGACTCGGGGCGGTGTACAGTCAAATGCAGATAAAAATACAATAATATAAAACAATTAAATACATTTGGATGGAGGAGATAAGGCTGTACAAGAAATTGATCCAACCTGTTCCCGGTAGCCAAGAGAACCACACATCTGTTCCTTGTACTTTTTGACCAATAGAGGAAGCTCAAACTCGTAGTTCTTGGACCACCCCCCAGACTTTCCCTGATCTATTCATATGGAAACAGCAAGCTTTTCCACATAAGAAGAAGACTCCATTTTCCCCTACACACACTCCTATGTTCATAGAAAAGGCATGGGCTCGGAGGTTCTTTTCATTAGTCCAGACCTGTAAGGTTCCTGCCAAGTACATACCAGTTAGGGGCTGTAATGGAACTTCTTGGTTAGGGTCCATTTGCCTATCCCTGAGAACTGGTCCTTCAAAGAGATAGTGGGAACTGGTGTTTCCAGGGGGAAAATGAACACAAAATCCCATGGTGGATTGCATTGAAAGCCAAACGGGAAGTCGGGGTGGCTGGAATGGCCTTGGGCACCTTCCAGTAGTCAGATTCCCCTCCCAATAGTTAAAAACGAGTAGGGGTTGGGAGCGAGAAAGTGACCCTTTGTTGGAAGAGCTTGTGAGCAGAGGGAGACATGCTGCAAGTTAATTTCACATCTACAAGGGTTTTCCCGGGGGCAAGGTACATTTCAGATGGGCATTGTTCCTCTGATAGTGACCCCACAGGAATGCCAGGTTCCTGATATCGTTTGATGCACAAGGACTATCTTAGCTTTGTTGTTGTTGTTGTTTTCAAAGATCTTGCTCAACTGAAACAGCATGATAAGGTAAAGATCCAGCAGACAGACACAACCAGTATTTTTGACCCAGGGCAGGATCAGACTGATTGATTAAGCTTTGACCTAACTCCAGCACTCTTTATAGTCCCCTTTTCTCAATTGTTGCAGGGGTCTGTTTTCCCTATGCTTTGCCCTTTTTCTTACAGGGTTTGTCAAATAATTGACTTTAGGTGTTGGGATTGGCTTACGGTTCTGTCCCCAAGCATAAATGATGCATCATTGGCAGAAGCAGACCTGTACCACATCCTGTAACTTGATTCCACCCTGTTCTTCCAGATTTATAGCATCCACGGATCTTTCTTCAAGAGCAAGGGGGGTTGCTCGGGTATTTTCGCAAAATTCAAGACGTTATCACTTAACAAGCTCATTGCCAATAACAGCCAGATCCACAAAAGGCTCATAATTGTCCCTCACGCAAAACCTCTCCCAACACAATTCTTTTAGCCACTGAATCACCGCATCAGGGAGGGGTTATATATAGTTTAAGGAATGGCAATATCAGCTTTGGGCAATCCACAAAACCAAATCTTATTTGCTAAACATATCACCCACAATCCAAAAACTCCTATTATACTGCAAAGAACCCATTTCCACGGTTCCTCAAACATAAGTGTCATCAGATGATTCATTTTCCTCTTGATTACAATTAATGATCTTAGCCTCAGCACCCGTCTTCCTCTGGAGGGGACAATTCCTGAGGGATGAATATGCAATACAACAAATAAGTACATTCACTAAAGCGAGAGATAGTACAGTTATGACTATGAATACTTGGCTTGCCATTTCCTGACAGGTGCTCAACCTTTCTAATACATCTTATATCTAATAAATGGAACATTGTCTTCCTCCTCCAAATCTTCAGCCATACATCGAGAAGTCAGCTTCCAAGTGTGACTTCAGTAGGGCCTCTTCTGCCCCGTAATTCTGCCCATTGCCGGTAGGGCAGTTTTTAGGGGGCATTTCTTTAAGCATATCACTAGAGGACGGGCTTCTTCCTGGTCTGCCTCCCAATACTCATCAGCAGCTGGCTTAACTCGAGTCCAGTGAATCCAAAACTTGGATTCCAACACTTTTGCTGCAAGTGGAGATCACATGACCACAGTATATAGGCCCTTCCATCTAGGTTTCAAATTCTTCCCTTTCCAGTGTTTTACCACACTCTGTCCCCCATCTGAATATTATGACTGGAAGTTGTTAAAAAATGGTGGGGGTAAGGGAGACACAATACTGTTGGATTACTTGTATTTACTTATTCAATTCTCCCACCATTTGATTCATCCATGAGGACCCCAGCTGTCCTAGGTCCCTTATATGATTTTTCAAATTATGGCTTATAACCGGTGGCCGTCCAAACATCATTTCAAAAGGAGATAAATTAAGTTCTTTACATGGAGTACATCTCACAGAGCAGAGAGCTAATGGTAAGGCATCAAAACACACCTTATCTTTTCCTTAACAGTGCAATTCACACATTTGCTTAATTTCTTTCCTGAGGCAGTTAAAAGACATCTTTCCCTATAATCAGCAGTATTGATATGCAAAGTAGGGGAGGCATACAGAGTCAGTTCAGATGTTCATCCTTTCATTCTTTGCACTCTCTAATGCACGGATTAAAGCCCATAATTCTGCTACTTGGGCACTAGTGCCTTTTGGGAGAGGTCCACTCTCAAAGACTTGGGCAAGGGAGACTACTGCATAGCCTGCATAATGTTCTCCCATAGTAATGAAGCTTGATCCATCAGTGAACAAGTTATAGTCTGCAGATTTCAACGGCATGTCCGTTAAGTCTGGTCTGCATGAAAACTGACTCTCAATGATTCTCATACAATTATACTCAATTTCGGGTCCTGGTATTGGCAAAAGGGTGGCAGGGTTTAGGGCATTTGTTTGCTTCAAGGTCACTTGTGGATTTTGAGTCAGGAGTGCCTGATATTTGTAAATGTCCCTTCATTTCTAAAATTCCTTGAATTGCGTGGCTAGTGTAGATATTGGTAGGCTGTCTAAAAGTTAATTTATTAGCTTCCTCCATTAGGAGAGCTGTGGCAGCTAGAATTTTAAGCAATGTGGCCAGCCTTTTGCAACAGTCCAGTTGTTTAGATAGATAAGCCACAGGTTGTTGCCAACTTCCTTTTTCTTACCAGAGCCTAAGATAATTCTGACTTTAGGGCTTTGTACGCCTGTTTCTGCTTTAAACCTCAAGCAAGGGTTCTTCTTTTTTTTTTCCACCCCCCTTCGTAGATGCGTAAGGAGGTTTGGCTAGAAGCGCGAAATTTGAAATCCTCATTCTGCAATATCCTGCTGTTCATGAGTTCGCAATTTGGCATACAGCTTCTTTTCACTCACTTCTTAAGTATTTAACTTGGGGCTTTTTTTGTCCCTGCCTTCCAGCTTTTTGCCTTGGTGCACGGTGTCCCTTGTCCATTAACAGATGAAGCAATTGATTGATTGGTATTTTTTTTTCAACAAATCTCCTTCGTTTGTTCGGTTACTGGGATATTATCTACATATTGGAGTAGCACATTTCCATCTTCGCAAGGCTGGACATTTTCTAGGTCTGAGCCAAAGTCTTCACCAAAAAGGTAGGTGAATTTTTTTAAATCCTTGGAGAAACCTAGTCTCCAAGAGCAAACAGTTTTTAGTTGTTTCTATGTATTTGAGATGGTGAAGAAGGCATAGGCAAACAGGCATGGCTATAGGCTTCACTTGTATAATTATTGGTGCATGATGATACGCATGGCCTGGTGGATTCTTGAACCACCATTGCCATATCTCATCTGGGGGAGTGCCTCATCATTAGAGCCATTTTATCTTCCTCAAAGGACAGTGTAGCTCCCATTTTGCATAGGATATCATGACCCAAAAGAGGAACTGGCCATTCAAGCATGTCTTGGGACATTCCTTTTTTTTTATTATTAAGTTTTTTTATTTTTCTTTAAAAAAGACAAAACAACACATACAGAACAAGAGCAAGGAGGAAAAAAAACACAATTTCATCAAGCATGTCGTTTGGTTACAAGTTTTTGTGCAACGGTTTTTACAATTAAGAATAAAGTCACTGATTATCCATTAAACCTAGTTTATTTATTTATTTATTTTTCAAAATTTATAGACCGCCCCCTCTCCCCGAAGGGACTCAGGGCGGTGTACAGGCATCTCATTAAAAACAGGTACAAAAGATAAATACCCTTAAATATATTCCCTTAAAAGCGAATTAAACCTAAAATCAACTGTACAGAATAATAAAAGTTAAAAACAACTAAAAAGCATACCCCTAAAAATTTAAAAACACAGACTTGGGGGACTAAGATTGGTATTAGGCCAGGCCAGCTAAATTGAATAGGTGGGTTTTAAGCTTCTTACGGAAGGAGCGGAGGTCGGTGGTAGTTCTGACATCCGGGGGGAGGTCATTCCAGAGGGTCGGGCCCATCATAGAGAAGGCCCTACTCCTGGGCGTCGCCCGCTGGCATTGCCTAGTGGACGGCACCTGGAGGAGTCCCTCCCTGTGAGAGCGAATCGGCCGAAGGGATGTGTGGGGCAGGATACGATCCCGCAAATAGCTAGGTCCTGTGCCATGGAGCGCTTTAAAGATGATAACCAACACCTTGAAACGCACCCGAAAAGCCACAGGTAGCCAGTGCAGCCCACGCAGCAAAGGTGTTACGTGGGAGTATCTAGTAGCTCCCACAATTATCCGCGCGGCCGCATTCTGAACCAGCTGCAGCCTTTGGGTGCATCTCAAGGGGAGCCCCATGTAGAGAGCATTACAGTAGTCCAGTCGAGACGTCACAAGCGCATGGGTGACTGTGCAGAGGGCGTTCCGGTCCAATAGGGGACGCAATTGGCGCACCAGGCGAACCTGATGAAATGCCCCCCTTGCCACGGCTGTCACATGGTCATCCATTGACAGCCGGGCATCCAGGAGGACGCCCAAATTGCGTGCCCGATCCACGGGGGCCAGCTATTCTCCCCCAATGGCCAGTGATGGGCGCAACTGGTTGAACCGGGGTGCCAGTAGCCACAGCCACTCCGTCTTGGACGGGTTGAGCTTGAGTCTGTTATTTCCCATCCAGATCCGTACGGCTTCCAGACACCGGGACATCACTTTGACGGCATCGTTGGGGTGGTTTGGGGTAGAGATGTACAGCTGGTTATCATCTGCGTACAGGTGGTAATCTACCCCGAACCCACGAATGATCTCACCCAGCGGCTTCATGTATGTGTTGAACAGGAGAGGCGAGAGGACCGACCCCTGCGGCACCCCACAGGTGAGCGGCCTCAGGCTCGACCTCTGCCCCCTGTCAACACACATTGCGCTCAGCCAGAGAGGTAGGAGGAGAACCACTGCAAAACGGTGCCCCTCACCCCCAACCCCTCCAGACGATGCAATAGGATACCATGGTCGATGGTATCAAAAGCCGCCGAGAGGTCTAATAGGACTAAGATGGAGGAACAACCCCCATCTCTGGCCCTCCAGAGATCATCCACCAACGCGACCAAAGCCGTCTCCGTGCTATGACCGGGCCGGAAGCTGGACTGGCGCGGGTCCAGATAATCAATTTCCTCCAAGTGACGTGGGAACTGTTGCGCCACCACACTCTCTACAACCTTCGCCAAGAAGCAAAGGTTGGAGACGGGACGATAGTTAACTAACATAGCTGGGTCCAGGGAAGGCTTCTTGAGTAGGGGCCTCACCACCGCCTCTTTTAAGACGGCCGGCAAGAACCCCTCTCTCAGCGAAGCGTTGACTAGCTCCTGGAGCCAGCCTCGTGTGACCTCCCAGGATGCCAGTATAAGCCAGGAGGGACACGGGTCCAGTAAACATGTGGTGGCTTGCAGTCACCCACGTAACCTGTCCATATCGTCGGAAGTAACAGAGTCAAACTCCTCCCAGGATGGCGCCTCAAGACCCACCTCCGACGTCCCTTCTAGACCGCTAAAGGGGACCCACTCGTTGCGAATCTGAGCGATTTTGTCCTGCAGATATTCCCCAAATTCCTCTGCTCTACCCTGCAAAGGGGCTTCCCGCGGCCTCTGTGAAAGGAGGGAGTGGGTCACCCTAAACAGGGCGGCAGGGCAGTTATCTGCGGATGCAATAAGAGTGGCACAATACTGACGTTTGGCCACTCTTAATGCCACAAGGTAAGTCCGTAAATAGGCTCTCACCTGTGATCGGTCAGACTCGGAGCGTGACGATCTCCATCTGCTCTCTAGGCATCTCTTGCGGCGCCTAGAGGATGTCCTCTGTATAATTTAAGCAAAAAAAAAAACTTTTTCCAATAGTCTCACCAAAAAGCGGCATGCTTCTTTCTCTCCTGCTCTTGCTTTGCGGAGCTGTCAGCAGCTTCGGCAGCCCGGGGACTGGCTCTTGATCGCCAGCAAAAAGGGGTTTCCCCTGGGTTTCCAGAGACTTTGCGAGTCTCCATTCCTAACCAAGTGGGTCTACAATTCTTTTGGACCAGGTTTGTGGTCCACTTGATCTGTCCCTTCAATAACCTTTTTTGGTTTTCTTTCTCCTGGCCCTACCTAATGGGACCGTTTGTTCTTGCTTTTTAACAAAACAAAAAACCACTTAAACACTTCATCAAGGACAACCATGCAAGTTAAAACAGACAGGAACTAAATGTTTCACTGAGACTGTACAATAGGGGTGAGGATAATTTCTCTACCAGAGACTTTACTAAAACTCTCTCAAAGCTTTTTTCTCCTCAACATGCATTGGAGAGGCATTCGAGGAACGCTCCCCACCTTCCCATGTTCTATTTCTAAGACACTGTCACCGACCTGGGGTGCCGGAATACCACGGTCGCCTTCAGGAACTGCGATGACTTAACCACCCACACAAACCTAGAGCCTCATTAGGATACGCCGGTTCCATTTGGAAGGGATGCTATCCCGGGCTCAGGGGGGTGATCGGGCCCCCTCCTCCACTCCTAACCAAGTGGGTCTACAATTCTTTTGATACTTGCCTGCAGGCGTCTTCTTTCTCAGCCGGCATAATTTTTATTAACTTGTCCTGATCCTGGTCAGATTCTTGGATCGGTGGTGTCCTCCGGATGCCCAAGAGGGGTCATCGGCCCCCTTCCAGAGAAAGATCTCTGTGGCGCCTGAAGAAGGGTGAGATGGCCTCGATGGGGCACCGGTCGGTCCGTTCCGTCCTCAGCGAAATATCGCTCTAAGTCCTGCCGCCACGGTCGCCAGAATTGTTGCAGAAAATGACAGGCTTTAGACTTCTCAGGATACAGGAAAAGTTTATTTGGCAGCCAGGTTCAGAAACATTAGCCCATGGCCAACATTGCAAGTTCTGAACAATCTTTATTATTGATGCACGCATTCTTATACATTCTCAAAGACAGTGTAATGCGGAAACACTTAACTCATTTCTTATTGGTTACCTTGAGGAAAAAGCCTTTTAAGGAGATGGGGGTCTTACTTCTCCTTTTGTTACAGGTATGGACTACGTGTCATTAACAAACTTTAATTGAACCTTGTGGTTTTGGACTTTTGACATAGGGACATTTGCTGGAACATGTTGTGGTTGAAGGCTGATGACATTTCCCTGTCCCTTTAAGCAAGCTTCTAACTGTCCCTTTTATGCCACATCTTTATATTTTAATCTGTAGGAAGTTATCACCCAGCCCTCTCCCAGAAAAATGAAATATCCTAGGAAATATTGAAAAGGCAGAATATTATATTTTCCTGGATGTGAAAAAGGGAGAAACACATTTTAAACACAAAGTAAATTCCTGCAGCTTCCTGCCCATCCTCACTTTATCAATGGGCCATTAAGAAGGCTAAGCTAGTCCACTTTACATAATAGAGTTCTCCACTTCAGCTCCAGGGGGATGGGAATGAAGGCATGATAATATAACCCTTTACTCAACTGACCACATGGCATCTGAGAATTCAACCAAACCTGGATTCAAAACTCAGCCTAGAGGGTTGCCCTTGCATGGGCCCATGTGAGTCTGACAGCCAATCAGAATACATTTCTTACACAGGAACAGGAAACAGATAGGTGGGGCCGAACAGATTATAAAAATCACTGCAAGCCCTTCTTCAGCCCTTCCTTTCCCTTCTCTTCTTCTCTACCAACATTGAAGCATGTGATCACCTTTTCTGTTCAGGACTCAGGCCATGTGGTCCTGTCCACCATTAAAACCATCTTTCAAAGCAGCCTCCATGTCTCCAGTGTCTTTTTCCCCACTTGGAGCCGAACCCAGAAGGACATTTCTTTCATCAAATCCATATTTTATTCTACTTTAGAGTGAGTAGGTACAGAGGGAAGAGGCATTTCACTTGGACATCAAAGTATATTTAAAAAGTTAAATATATACCCTTTCATTAAAAAAAGGTATTAATGCTCCAAGTATTCTCACTCTGGTGGTGTTTTATTTTGCTTTCATGTATCCTCCTCCTCCTTTTGATGGTGGTAGTGAAGGAGGAGAGCTAGGGCCTCTTTGGGTTTCTATGGCAAAGGCTGTGTTTCCCTCACTTCCCCACAATTTTCCTGCCCTGAGTTCTGCCCCTGCGCAGGGCAAAGATGAACCCCGGGGCAGCGACGACAAACGGACGGGCGTGAGCCTGATCGCCTTGGGTCTCTTCTCGGAAACTCTGGCCTGCGGGGTGCGGGAATTCTGGGCTTAGGGCTGGAAACGGGCCTGATCTACCTGCCCTAGGAGGAATCCATTCTCCATTGCAGGGGACTAGTCCTCATCAATACCTACGGCTCCCCTCCTCCCCCCACCCCACGGCGGGGCGTGTGTTAGGTATGGGCTTCGGCGGAGGAAGCGGGGTGGCGGAGCCTTTTCAGAGAGTGAGGTCCAGGCGGTTGTAGAGACTCGGCCAGGTAAGAAAGACCGGGCAGGCTACGCATAGCGTCGGAAAGAGGAAGGTAAAGTGGGGTGCAGTTTCAGCATTTCCCCCGCCATCCACCCCCACGTCCATCCGTCGGTCTATCGCCTTCTTCTGCTCGTTTGCGCTCTCCACCTCAGCGCCATCGCACACACACACACCACCCCCAGTCCGCTGCCTTCAGCGTTTCACTTTAATCCTATGCCTCCTCGTTCATTCCTTCTCCATCCATCTCTGGCACCTCCGAGTCCAAACCAGTTTCTCCGGTCCTTCTCCACCGGGGTCTTTCCCATTTCCCCACGCGCTGCCGCACCGCTTCAGTCTCTCTCACTCCCCCACCTCCAGCTGGGGACTGGAACCTCCACACACTCTTGCTTCAAACTTCAGCAGCCTTTAGTGCGCATGCACACACAGAGGATTGCTTCCCCACTGCAAGACCTCCTCTCTTTGCTTTGAGTTAGCACCACACGTGCTTTCCATAATGCTAATGAGGAAGTTGGATGAGAATTTTGACCTCTAAAGCATAAGAAACAACATCAATCCTGTACTTACCTGCTTGTTGAGTGATATTGCAGCAGAAGAGCAGGTTGGAGTCTGCCTAACACTAAGCTACACATAACTTCTTGGAGCAGAGGCTTCATATCACAGTCCCACAGCCCCCTCTCTTTCCCATAGGAGGGAGCAAGGTCATGGGCCTTGTGGGAAAAATGCTTATGCAAATAGCCTAAGGCTCAGGCTTAACTCTTAAACATTGTTTGCTCAGCCACTAGGCACCAATCCTCTTCCACAGAACCCAGGAGTCCAAGCCTCACCGTGTTATAAGTCAGAGAATAGCATATTCTAGGGCCGTGATGGCGAACCTATGGCACGCGTGCCAGAGGTGGCACACAGAGCCCTGTCTGTGGGCACACACACCATCACCAGCTGCTCTCTTCCGGGTTCCGGCGCACACATGCCACAGACGGGGCATGCCACAGAGGGGGCATGCTTCAAAGACCATCTGTCTGGTGTGCATGCATACAATGGAACCTGGAAGAGAAGCTGGCCGCCTTGTGCATGCGCATCGGCCAGCTGCTCTCTTCTGGGTTCTGGCGCTCCAGCGCATGCACGCATGGTCCAGTTTCGGCACTTGCTGCCAAAAAGGTTAACCATCACTGTTCTACAGTCTGGGAAAGACTGCCTTTGTTAATACCTAGGAAAATAAAAGCAGAAATTTTGTCCTTTCTCTCTCTACCCTTACCCATTAAAGCTCTATTTCTACTGCTCTACAGGGTGACCTCTTCTTATTTCTCTCTGCTACTCTTCACTAGGCAAAGTAGGAGAATGGCTCACTCTTCTTTCCACAAGCTCACACTCTTTTTGGAAGACCAGGAGGTTTAGCAGATTAAGCAGAGAGATAGGTACTTCCATATGTTCTAAAACACTTTTTTTCTTATATTACATTTTTTATCCTGTACTCCTTTTCTCTTCCTGCCTTTCAGATGGAATAAGAGACCTTGTTTCTCTGGCCCCAATACTACCCCCTCCAGCATTAGAGATGATGCATATTGCATGAGTTTAGTTCAGCCTAGGCTAGGGGGGGGGGGGAGAAGAAAGGGAGGGAAGGTAGACTCAGTGTCAGTTTCAAAGGTAGGAGGGATTAGCTACCCTCCCGGCCCCCTTGTGGTAGACCTCCAGATGTTATTACATCTGGATTCCATTCCCCTGCATCCCATCAGCATCTGTAGAATTTGCAGGCATCATGTGATGTTTCCCAGCTACCCTTGGGATGGGATAGAACAGTGTGCAAAAAAGGTGCTTAATCAGTCTTACTCCCCTTTCCAGTGGCCAAGGCAAGTGCTGCAGGAGGGGATGCTTTGGGGCAGTGGTGGGTTCTGGATCCAGGTGCAACGGGATCCAGGTGTGCAGAAGCCCCAAAGAGCTCAAATACCGGTAAGGAGCATGGGCAGGAGGGTGGGCCCTCCGGAGCACCATACTGAAACGGTACCCGGTGCTCCCGGCAGTACCAGGGTGTACCGGTCGTAACTCACCACTGCTTTGGGGTGTAGTCTCTAATTTCATGGCTTGTTCAACTTCCTGATTTATAAGTGTAAGAGAAGAAACTTAATCTGTGGCACAAGAAAGATGTTTGAAGGAATCTATTCTCTCTGGAGCATACTTCCTCTCACTAGTGCTCCCCCAGATGTCTTCATCTTTAATGACATGTATCAGTTGGCAGATTAAAGGTAAATACCCTGGAGGCCTTTCCACACTTTGGGGGGGGGGGGTTAAAGTTCTTGTGTAACACCTAGCATCCCTGTCACCGTACGGAAAGCCTGTTTTGCACAGGAATTGTAATCCAACATATTTAGAAGGTGGCAGTTTAGTCTGTTATAAAAAAATAATTGGGTGGTGGTGGTACTAGTTTCTGACAATTGGATGTAGTGTTTAACACATCAGACTTGAAACTGGGAAAGTGTGAGTTCTAGTTCTACCTTAGGCACAAAGGCAGCTGGGTTTCCTTGGGCCAGTCACACACACTCAGCCCTAGGAAGGAGGCAATGTCAAACCACTTCCAAAAACCCTTGCCAAGAAAACTGCAGGGATTTGTCCAGGCAGTTGCCAGGAGTCAACACTTACTCAAAGGTGCGCGCGCACACACACACACGACTCGGTAGGGAATATTTTTTACAGCAGTTGTACGAATGTGCAGTCAGTGCCAATATAATCCAACTTGTAAAAGGCATTTTCTTTAAATATTTGCAGTACATTTCTTGGCATCTTTTGAGCATTTCCATTTGTCTTGGACCATTGTCTCAGAGTGTATTCTTTCTCAAAAGCCTATATTTCTGTCCCTTTTGGCTCTTCCAGATGCAGCAATTGCAACTTCCATGCTTTTGTGCTGGAAGAATATTGTTGGAAAACACAACATTAACTCAGGGTTTCAATGAAACAAATATTATCAGCTTTAACCTGGATCTAAATTGTGGCCATTTAACCCTGGGACAGGGTTTTGTATAAGCAATTCCAAAATAGCATGTACAAGTTAGGAGCTTGCATACCAGTGACATTCAATGAAGAAAAGAGAATTTAATTTACATTAATTTTCATATAGGAGCTGTTAGATATTTGCATAAACTGCTGTAGTCTCCACTCAGGTCCGCCGTTTAGGCAGGAACAAAGGGTTACTCTGATTGGTCGGGAGGTATGCCAGCTCCCCATAAAAGGGGAGCTGCACGACCCCGTAGTCAGCTGGATCGGATCTACTTGACTTAATAAAGAGCTGTTGTCACGATCGTCTGGAGTCTGTCCTCTCCTTGCCCAAATTCAACACTGGCGACGAGGATGGGATTGAGAGGCAGATAGGACGAAGAACTACAATCAGACATTCCAGCAAGTGATCCAGCCAGGGGAATCGGCAGGAATCTCGGTAGCCATTTCAGCGCGGCAAATTCAAATCGCAGGACAAGATGGCTATGCACGCTCCGCCAACCCCGTATGACCCAGTGGCCGAACATTGGGAATCCTACATGCTGAGATTCGAATGCTTCCTCGAGGCAAACGATCTCATGGGAGTGCCGGACTCCCGGAAAAAGAACATGTTCCTGGGTTACTGCGGTCGGGAGGTTTTCGAGATGGCCAGAGACCTATCGGAGCCGACCCCCATCCAGGCAGTAACATGGACGGCTTTACAACAGACGCTGCAGACACACTACGCGCCCAAGCCTTCCCGCCACGTTCGCCACCATGAATTCCACATGAGGAACCAGAAGGCGGACGAATCCATCAACCAATACGTTGCAGCACTTCGGAAGGCAGCAACGTATTGCGAATTCAGAAATCTGGACGAGCACATCCTGGAACGCCTCATATGCGGAGTGCGGGACATTTCCCTGCAGAAACGTTTGTTGGCAAAATCCAACTTAACGTTGCAGATCGCACTGGATGAGGCAAGAGCTTCGGAATCGGCAGACAGATCAACGGAAACGTTGCAACGCCAGCACAGCGCACCCCACTCCGGGGCAAGACAGACCCGTGTGCATCACGAAGCCACCGACCAAGAGACCGAGGACAGCAAGTGCGAAGACAGCCACCGCATGCGCAGCAGCCACACAAAACTGGCGCGAAAATTTGAATCCCGTTTGCCACCCTGCGCGAGTTGCGGAGGAAAACATCCCCGATCTACCTGCAGATTCAGGGACGTTGTTTGCCAGCGTTGTGACAAAATAGGGCACATTGCTAAGGTGTGCCGGAGCGAAGTCCCTGCCACAACATGGCAACCACCATCTTACCGCCAACAGAAGCCCACACCAGGGGCTTGGCGGAAAAACAAAGGGCGCCCAGAAAGAGAATCAAGGGAGTCAGCCGAGAGAGAGTATTCCCAGAGAGAACCACTGAGAACCTATCTCACAACGATAGGACAGGTCCGCACAAAGCGACCTAAAAAGCTGAAACTCACTGTCCTCCTTGAGGACACTCCATGTGAGCTAGAAGTCGACACGGGTTCATCGCTGACGATCATCTCGTGGTCAGCCATGAAAAAGGCAATCCCCAACTTGAAGAAGCACCAGCTGCGTAAGCCAGACACGGGTTGATCACTACCTATTAATCCAACACATTACGCCTAGTGCCACCACGGGGAGGACCCCCGCCGAGCTGCTCATGGGTCGCCGGTTGAGGTCCCACCTAGACCGGCTACACCCAAACTACTCTGCCACATTGCCCCCTGTCAGGGGGAAAAACGCCCTGTAGAAATTTGAGATCAATGGATCGGGCTGATTCCCTTCCGCATATCTTTTGAGATATTAAGAAAAATAAAAGTCTTTAAGAAGTATATTCTAATTAATAAACAAACTTTAATACAAAAATAATAAAAGTAAATGAAACAGAAAATAACTAATTGTTACATTTTGATAATGAAAGCTCCGGTTGCCAAGTTGGCAGCCGAACAAAGAAGAAAGGAATTTTGGAATGTGTAACGCATGCGCAATAAATCACTTTCAGATAACATTTTGTTTTATGACCTGCGCAATAAAGCTTTCTTAGTTTAACTCTTGAATGTCAGTTTAGGCAGTTCAGGCCTAGCAAACTTTTTAACATCGTGACACCCCCAGACTCCACAAGCAAAATCCGGAATTTTAGCATAGGGGATTCAGTATACGCCCACAACTATGCAGGGGGAACTCTATGGATTCCTGCCAAGGTAATAGGCATCACCGGACCTCGCTCATATCTGTTAGAGTTGGAGGACAGTAGGAACTGGAGGAGGCACATTGACCAACTCCGGGGTCGCCTAACCCATTCCAATCTTAGGTCACCAAACGAAGAGCTAACACCCACGGAGGGATTGCCGACACAGATGGAGCAAACCTTCACACCCCTCACAGACAACTCCAGTTCAGCAGAGCCAACGGAGGGACCCGAGGTCGATGTAAGAACGGAGCACGCCCCGAACGAATGGGCTCTACAGTCTCCAAGCAGATCGGCGGAACAAAAAGGACCCTCCGACCAAGTACAGGAACAGGCTCAACCCGAATTACGCAGGTCTACCAGAACGAAACAAAAACCCGCTTACTTACAGGATTTCGTAACGAACTGGAACACTCCAACTAAGAGGGGAGGGGTGTTAGATATTTGCATAAACTGCTGTAGTCTCCACTCAGGTCCGCCGTTTAGGCGGGAACAAAGGGTTACTCTGATTGGTCGGGAGGTATGCCAGCTCCCCATAAAAGGGGAGCTGCACGACCCCGTAGTCAGCTGGATCGGATCTACTTGACTTAATAAAGAGCTGTTGTCACGATCGTCTGGAGTCTGTCCTCTCCTTGCCCGAATTCAACAGGAGCATTATCCATCTGACCACCCTATTGAGATTTTTATCAGCTAAATTTATAAGTACCGATATATAGGTTTTATTTTATTATTCATTTATAACCCACCTTTATTATTTTTATAAATAACTCAAGGCAGTGAACATATTCAACACACCTTATTCCTCCTATTTTCCCCACAACAATAACAACACTGTGAGGTGGGTTGGGCTGAGAGAGAGTAAATGGCCTAAAGTCACCCACCTGACTTTCATGGCAAAGATGGGACTTGAAATCATGGTCTCCCACTTTCTAGCCTGGTGCCTTAACCACTAGAGTCGACCAAACTGGCTCTATATTTTATAGCCGCCTAGATTTTATACAATATTAGAAACCTTTAGGATCTTTGCAGTCTACAGCAACTTCTACAAGTTGATGTACTCCAGCTGTTGGTGGTATATACGTATCTCCCCTCTACTCCCATCAATTTAGTTGGCTGAGGAAAATAGGAATTATAGTCCGACATACTGTATGTAAGATGGCAAATGATTACAGGAGACTTTGCTGGAACACTAAAGCAGGCAGGATGGTAGTTGAAGGATGCTTATTTCCTGTTCATTGAGAGGGTGTTATTTTCCTCTCTTGCCAGATCCTACAAGTGATGTCAAATTCTCAGCCAAGTCCATATTCTTCCATGTCTTCCTGTTGCTATCCCTTTTCAACAGTGAGGCATTTTTTTTAACCTCTGGGTGAGGGACCATTGTCTTTGCTATCTCAGCAGAAGCAAGAATGTATCATGAGATTTGATGGGACCTGAGAAGTCCCATCTTGCAGACATATGGACAGCAAGGAGTCACAAGTGCCTGTGAGAGACAGGACAACAAAAAGAGTTTCATTGGAACACAGGCTGGCTCGCATCAGCAAATATCCAAGCAAGACCCCAGTCTGGAGGGTCATGAATAAAGCACAGGATCTGCTTGACTGTGGCCAAAGGAAGGCTTGAACCACAGGTAATCCTCTCACACATTTTTTGTCTATGTAGTTTTATTGCAGCTTTCCTGAACCAAGTTGGATTCCTTGGGGGGGGGGGGAGAGATATTGTGCTTATTAAGAGTTATGCACACTGAAAATGGCTTCAGATCTCACATGAGCACAGCACCTCTCTACTATTCATGAAGCATGCATGAGTTTTTTAAATCTTCTGAGTCTGAAAAAGGTACTATTCCTTTAATGAACCAAATTGTTCAATAGCACACCTTTAACTTTAAAAGCTCCTTTAATGAATAGCAGAGAGATGCTGTACTCATATGAGGTCTGAAGATTTCTGAATCATTTCTGAAGTATGCTGTGCCCTAGTGTTTATTATAATTATACTAACAAATAACAAGTGGTGAGAAATGAGAAAACTACTGATGGATTTTTTTTTAATGGGAATAGTAAGAAATGTACTTTAGTGGAATCTGGGCGAGGCTGAGCTTTATACAAGTGAAACTGGAAAGATCTCTCTTTAGTCTGTTTTATCTTACCATTTAATATTTCTAGCACTTAGTACCTAATTATTGACAACTGTGAACTGGGGATACTGAGCTGTATTTGGACTGCTAATCAGGTGATTATTCTGCTGACAGCCTTGGGTTGTTTTATAAACTGAGTTCAGTCTGGACATCCTTAGGCAGTTGTGAGTCCACACTTGCACACCAAGGGCACTTGCTGAAAATCATGATAGTCAGGAAGTTGCATTGTTCTCAAGCATTGTACCTAAGAAGAAAAACAAATATGGCAGCTGGCATGCCTCTTTATGGTCTACTCATGCTTACTTTTGCCTGCCATGAGATGGTTTGATCTGAGGCACTGCATTCTGGGGAAAATTAAGATGACTGCAGCAATTGTATCTATTGAGATCCTTTCAGATAAGTGTTCTCTCACTCCTAGAATGGAATTGGCCCTGCTAGAAAAGCAGAGGATGATCAAAAAGGAGGAGAAAGGGAATGAGAGCTGATGATCAATATACATTTATTGTTGCTTTTTTCTTTCTGCACAGGTCTCTGCTGTCCAGAGAGTGATGCTTATTCTGTTCCATGCCATGGTCGCCCTGTTGCTCTGTGTCATCCAGGCTGCCCCCCTTCCCAACACCTATATCCTCCATAACACCACTGATGCTCTCTGGGCTGAGACTTCCCTGAGAGATTGGGACTTTTTCTCTCCACGTGTCACCCTGTCCAGCCAAGCTCCTGCAGAGCCCCCCTTGCTTTTCCTCATGGAGGACTCCAGTGCCCAGCCTGGGCAAGCTGCTAATAGGACACTCAAGTCTAAACTATCATTGGAAGGGTCCCTACGCCGGGGAGAGATGTCTGTATGTGATAGTGTCAATGTGTGGGTGACAGACAAATGGACAGCTGTGGACATCCGTGGCAAAATGGTGACAGTGCTCTCTGAGGTCCAGACGCTTACAGGCCCCCTCAGGCAGTATTTCTTTGAGACTGTTGGGAGAAATGTCCTTCTGGGTTCGGCTCCAAGTGGGAAAAAGACACTGGAGACATGGAGGCTGCTTGGAAAGATGGTTTAATGGTGGACAGGTCCACATGGCTTGAGCCCTGAACAGAAAAGGTGATCACATGCTTCAATGTTGGTGGAGAAGAAAAGGGAAGAGAAGGGCTGAAGAAAGGCTTGCAGGGATTTTTATAATCTGTTCGGCCCCACCTATCTGTTTCCTGTTCCTGTGTAAGAAATGTATTCTGATTGGTTGCCAGACTCCCATGGGCCCATGCAAGGCCAACCCTCTAGGGTGAGTTTTGAATTCAGGTTTGATTGAGTTTAGATGCCATGTGGTCAGTTGAGTAAAGGCTTATTATCCTGCCTTAATCCCATCACAGCTGAAGAGGAGAACTCTTTATTATGTAAAGTGGACTAGCTTGGCCTTCTTAATGGCCCATTGACAAAGTGTGGATGGGCAGGAAGCTGCAGGAATTTAGTGTTTAAAATGTGTTTTTCCCTTTTTCACATCCAGCAAAATATAATATTCTGCCTTATCAATATTTCCTAGGATATTTCATTTTTCTGGGAGAGGGCTAGGTGATAACTTCCTACAATCCCTCCTTTTTTTTTTTTTCAAAACATGTGAGTGGAACGCACATGTTTTTGACAAAAGATAAAATTGGTCAGATCAGGGAAACTTAATTTTTCTGATGGAAAAGCATTGAAAGAGACAGCAGAAGGATCCCTTCAGTGGCTCCCAGAGAGCTTTCAACCATGAAGGTCTTAGCAACCAGGGCACAATTTCTGGAAAGAAATTTACAATATCCAATTTACCATGCCAATTATTTTCAGATGTTTGATATCACTTTCTGTGAGCTTCCAGGTTACAAGCAAGCAGAAGTCCCAAAAAAAAAACCTTCACAGCCATGGTTCTGCCTTTTAAAGAAGTACAGGCTGCCCATTTCCAAGGGATTTCTTTAACTTGCCCTGGCTCCTATTTTAGTGAGGCCAAATTGAGTTTAGCTAGTGTGCAATACAAGCTATTTAGTATTTTTTTTAAAGTTATACACAGTGAGCCCAGGGACTCCTATCAGAGACCACCAGTGCAACATGTCCTGCTTTACTGG
Source organism: Natrix helvetica (assembly GCF_964273705.1). Lineage (NCBI taxonomy): Eukaryota > Metazoa > Chordata > Lepidosauria > Squamata > Natricidae > Natrix > Natrix helvetica. The sequence continues at coordinate 11,464,858 of NC_138555.1, read as the reverse complement.
GCAACTGGGCAGCATCATTTTTTTTAAATTGAGTCACAGGGTTTGAGTTTTGAAGATCCTTTCTGCTACTCTTCAAGTGGGGGAATTGCCTGAGGGGAACTGACCCTCCCCCATGGGATTAAAAGGGAGATATCTGCTTTTGTGCAAGGGCAAAATCAACCTAGGAAAAACTTTGTGGAGTTAAGTCAAGGAGATAGTTTCAATCTAATTCTGAATGGAGCCTCTCTCTCTCCCTCTCTTTGTGTGTGTGTGTGTGTGTATGTGTGTAGCTGCTTCTACAATACAGAAAATACAGACATTTTGGACAAAATTTCCCTCCCACCAGCCAGAAATCTAAGGTGTTCAGAACTTGCTGTGCTAGCCCTTCTCAAATACAATTCTTACATGAATACATTAAACTGATTACAATATAAATGAGACAGGAAAGAAGACATTACAATTTCTGTGAAGGAGGCAAAGAAAGGAAACCTTATCAAATTCCACCCTCCCCATAATCTTTTCAGCTGTCTTCTGGGAATTGAAAAGAGTCTTTTGGTCTTTACTACTTCATCTCCTTCAGGGTTCTTTCATGTCTGCTGGATGGTACTAGGCTTGACTTGCTGATAAGAGTGGTCAGTCAGTCTTGGCAGTCTGTCCCAGGCTTGGCTAAGTTTTTTTTTCCTCATGTCAGGTTTTATCAGGAGGCAATCACCAGCAGCAAATTGGAGAGTTATGGTTTGAGCTAGCAGTCCTTTGTTTCTGAGGTAAAAAAAAAAGAGGCCAAGAATACAGTTCTTTACAGACATATCTTTAGTCTTATGCTGTGGAATCTCATCCATTCTGTCCAAGTGTGGAAATCCAAACATTATTTCAGGAGGCAGACGAGGTAAATTTCATGGAACATGACATTCCCACTGCCTGTATGATTGAAACACTTTTGCAGTAAGATGAGTAAATTTCCAAGAGGGACAACAACTTGTGTTGCAAACAAACAAACAAATAAAATCTCATAGGGTAGAGCACCTTGACTCATAAGCGTTTAAAAATGCACTCAGGTGTAAAAGAGGGAGGGAAGAAAAACAGCTTTAAAAAAATTGCAATTAAAAAAAAAGGTACTTTGAGTCAACACTCCAAAATATCAAATTCCATTCAGATGGAAGCAATTTCTCATTAAGTATGTTAAAACATTTACAAATGTAAGCAAAATATCTCAAAATCATTCCTTTTTATAGGTTTAATTAAGCATTTTAAACCTCAAAAATTTCCAGAAGAAAAAAAAAATCAAAATTGTATTCAGAGCAAAGAAATGTAACTGCATAATTTTATATGCAGATAAAAGATCACAATAGTGAAAGGTAAGCGGAGCAGATCACCCATTTACTCCAAATTTCTCAGAAGGGGGGGGGGGGAAAGTGGTTAAAGTGAGGAGAAAAAATTTCAGCCTTTAATGACCCAAAAGGAAGGAGGGAAAGAAGGAGGGGGGGAATGCCCAGAGGCATTCACAGGTATCACTGGGGCGTTTCATACACACACTCATGGTAAAAATGAGCAGACACTCATTCTCCCCGCTTTTCCTGCTTCCCTCCAAAGAATGACCCAGAAGGAAGAGGGGGGGGAGGGGGAATTCACACAGGCAATCACGTGGATCTCTGGATCCATTCACTTATCACTCCCTGGGGCATGGGGGACATATACTCACATTCATACTGCAATCAGACCTTCATGCTTGCTCATGCCAAACAATCCTAGGTATTTCAGGAAGCTTTTTTTTTTCACAAGCCACCAAGCTTCATTTTCTTTTATTAGAGGATCTCACCCTCCCTTCAGGTTTGGAAATGATAACACACATGCATACACACACATACCATTAAACAACCTTGTAACTGACTGCTTCTTTATATGAAAGGGAATCAAACTACATTCAAACTACATTCATACCAACTTTACCATCAACATACTCACATTTGCACTGCAATCATTAATTTCACGTACAAAAATCCCATTTCATTCTTTCTTCATGCAAGGCAGTTATTACAATTATTTCAGGGAGCTGTACATAAGCCAATGAGCTCCATTTTCTATTGTTAAAGGATCTCAACTTCCCTCCAGGTCTGGAAATGATCACGCACTAGATTGTTAATGCCTGTCTCTGCCCTGGGGTGTTCGTTTCTAATTTGGACCTGCCAGCTGTGCTGGCTAATTTTTAAAGATCCAAATTCTATCTTGATATCCCAGCACGCGCTGGCATTTTTAAATATCAAGATGTATAGAAACAATGTACAGAGATGTTTGTCCACACATTGTTTGCATTCAGCCAGGGTTCTAGGTTGGCTCTCCCAGCACATGCTGGCATATTTTTAAAGACCAAGATGTATGGAGACTTTCATTAACACATCGTTTGCATCTGGGTGGGGCCCTTAATTCATCGGATGGTGGCCAGAAATTCAGCAAATTTGTTGACAAAATCTAAATCAAAACTGCCTTCTGGAGGCCAGGTTTTTACTTTAGGACTAATAGAGTAGGTTGGCCAGAAAAATGTGCAGAGGGTTTTTACTCAGGTTGAAGGCAAACCTTTAGTAGGAATTTCCTTCATTTCATACATGCACACACAAGGCAACACTCTCCTCCTCCCCCCAAAAGGAAAAAAAAATCTATACTCACCTGAAGAGTACAATCTTCTAGGGCTGAAAAACATGAGAACAAGGTTCCCTCCCCCCACAGAAAAGGCATTGTTGGAGGATTAGAGGTAAGGGAGGGGCGTGGGGGGGGTAGATAGCTTGCAGGCAGAGTTTGAAAAATAAAACCATCAGTTACTCAGCAGATAAACAGATAAACATTATGGGGACATCACAGATGAGAAATGGGGTCTGGATTCACATGCTCCAGGAAAGAAATGAACAGGTAAAATCATTTAGACACACAATAAATGCAATGCAAGGATGAAACTTTCCTTGCAAATGAGCTTAAAACATTTCCTGGGTTGTTACTTAAGGTATAGGGAAGGAAGGAAGGAAAAAAAAATCTTTACTCTGTTTCTGCTGGCCAGAACAGACACAAAGCAAAGACCCCTCCCAGTTTCAGTTAGTTTTCTAGGCCCAACAAACTGAGCGAAGGCAATTTCTGCCAGTTTACTCCTTTCTTTCTTTGAACACTTTAAAATTCTTGTCTTTTGGATTGGAGACATCTTAGTTACAATTACCTTGAGGGTGCACAAAGACTTAGACATACACACACACAGACAAAGAGGGAAAAACAAAATCATTCCCACCATGAATTTCAGTTAAATTGGGGAAGGCACAAATCTTAAGAAACAAAAACCACTTGGTTATATAGAAGACAGAGAAAGAGACAGACAAGAGGGAAAAAAAAAGAAACCCCACCATTTCCTTTTAAGTACCTTTTCAGCCAAATTAGTTTTTCCTGTATCATCTTTCAGCAAAGCCCATTTTCTACAATCTGCTCTTTTTTTCTTCATTCCGGCCAGGACGGGCATTTGCTTTTCGTCCCAGGCCCCCAACAACTCCCCTAGGGGGGTTTCCATGGCTACCCTCGAGCTACCGCTTCCCATGATCCCGTTTAGATGTGGGTTCACTTCGTCCTAGCCGGGTTTGCCACTTCGTATTTCCCCACTTTACTTTCGCGTCCTTAGAGGACCTTTCGCGCCCTTTTGAAGGGACTTTCTCTGTTTGCCCTTCGGAGGGTCTTATTGGTGCCCTTCGGAGGGACTTTTCTGGGGGTGCCCTTCGGAAGGACTTTTGACGCGTTCCTCACCGCGGGAACCTTCTCTCGATTCGCGCCCTTTCACGCAGGGACTTTTCTTACAGTTTCAAGTCTTGGGGAAAGAGACCCGGAGGACCAGCCGCACAGTGACCCAGGAGGGGTGCTGTCGGAGCGGGTATGCGTACCTCCATTTTTCTCACTAACTTTCTTATGGGCTTTAGCTTTTTTTCTCTCACAGGACAAAAACAGCAGCAACAACAAAAAATAAAAAATCCATTCACTTTTCCATCCATTTTCACACACACTAGTCACACACAGGCAGGCATACACACATTTCCCATGCTTTAAAATTAAATTTTAGAGAATTAAAATTTAGAGGTACTCACCTTCTTTCCAGGCAGCCTTTGAGCTCAAACTCAAAACCCCTTTTAAAGCCTAGATCCAAATGGCTAAGGCCAAGATAAAGTCCACCCACAGACTCAATGGGGTCTGTGCCGGCATGGGAGGCTTACCTGGGCCATATCCATTTGTTAGGCTAGCTTGGAGTCCCATCTGGGGGGTGCCAATTGTTGGGAGAAATGTCCTTCTGGGTTCGGCTCCAAGTGGGAAAAAGACACTGGAGACATGGAGGCTGCTTGGAAAGATGGTTTAATGGTGGACAGGACCACATGGCTTGAGCCCTGAACAGAAAAGGTGATCACATGCTTCAATGTTGGTGGAGAAGAAGAGAAGGGAAGAGAAGGGCTGAAGAAAGGCTTGCAGGGATTTTTATAATCTGTTCGGCCCCACCTATCTGTTTCCTGTTCCTGTGTAAGAAATGTATTCTGATTGGTTGCCAGACTCCCATGGGCCCATGCAAGGCCAACCCTCTAGGGTGAGTTTTGAATTCAGGTTTGATTGAGTTTAGATGCCATGTGGTCAGTTGAGTAAAGGCTTATTATCCTGCCTTAATCCCATCACAGCTGAAGAGGAGAACTCTTTATTATGTAAAGTGGACTAGCTTGGCCTTCTTAATGGCCCATTGACAAAGTGTGGATGGGCAGGAAGCTGCAGGAATTTAGTGTTTAAAATGTGTTTTTCCCTTTTTCACATCCAGCAAAATATAATATTCTGCCTTATCAATATTTCCTAGGATATTTCATTTTTCTGGGAGAGGGCTAGGTGATAACTTCCTACAAGACCAAGTGTAATCCAGCTGGAGGAACTGTGGGTGGCTGCCGGGGAGTGGACCGATGCCATTGGATCTCTGAGTGCAAAGCTAAACCGTCTTATGTGAGGGCTCTGACTATGGATTCTGACAAGATTGTTGGTTGGCGTTGGATCCGGATTGACACTTCATGTGTCTGCACCCTACTCACATGCACCAGCCAGACATAGGAAGGAAAGGGGCATAGTCCATGACCACATTTTGGCCAGACAAGACATGGCCAGCTATGGATTGGAATAATTCCTAAATTTAACTCAGCTCTCATTAGGCAAGGAGTGTTTGTGTGTGCACGCACGCACACACATGTATACACATGCCTGTGTTGAAAAAGAAGAGTGTGGTCCCTAGTGATTAACAGCTTCTGGGCTGCTCTGCTGATTCCATTTGTGCTGCAGCAAAGCCAGGGATCCGTATCTGGAAGGTACGCCATCATGGCCATAAGCTGTGGGCATTTGCTTGAGGAAAGTTAGGCATTGCTTATGGCTGGAGGGCAGCATTATCCATGCAAATTGGTGGGTGGTTCAAAAGAGATTTGTGGGTCTATTGCAGTCGAGTATCTCAGTGATTATTACTTGTGATCCAGGCATGGATATCAAGGTCCTTTTCTACAGTCCTTAAATCTATCTTTTGCAACCTTGCAATGCACAGTGGGCTGCCCCCTTCCTCCTCATGTACACTGCTAGTTCATGGGTTTTCAAAATGTCTACCCTATGGGAACATTTCCCATCTCCACACATCTGCCAAGGATTCCCTGCACTTGATTAAAAAAGTTGTTTTAGGGCAAATTTGAAAGTATATTGTCTGTACATGTGTGGCCAGTAGCCACACCTGCTGGGCCCCACTTCCATTCTGTGCACACAGTCTAGAACTTTTGAGTATACATTGGAATGGAAATTAAGTCGGGAGGTTAGTCCACCTTTACCAAGCTGTGTTGAAAAAAAAGTGTGATTCACCACTGAAGGCCTTTGGAATAGTTTTGAAAAGTGGTCTCTGTTTACTTCTGGTTTCCCCTTTTTTCCAGTTTGCCCCCTTCCTATTTATTGCCTCCCCTCCAGTTGAGCCTGCCTGTGACCCAATCCTGCCATGTTAATTATTAACTTATTTGTGTGCATTCTGTGAGAAAATCATTTCTAGGAAGATGTGTGTGTTGGATTAAAAACAAAAATACAGCTCTGCAACTTCCTTTCCATTGTCATGAAGAAGGGCCTGGAAGGGGAGCAGAGGAAGCCAGTACTCAAGAAAATAAAACTTGGATTGCATCCAGTCCACCCTGACACTTCAGCCCAGCCTTCTTAATATTTTTGATTTTTGATTCTTAAGACATTGCATTTGAAGTGGCCACAGAACAGCCCCTGCACCTCAGCCACTGTTTGGATTGCTCTGTGGCTGTCAGTGCCACCTGGAGGCTGAAAATAACATTAGAGTCCTAGTCTGAGGCCAAGTCTTCACAGATACTTTCAGAACAGTACAGAAGCAATTGGCTATTGCCACTTTCTGAGTTTGCTTTCAACTTTTCAGTCAAGTCTAGCATTTCACAAGTTCAGTGACTTTCAGATGTGTGGAGTTCAACTCCTAGGCTGGGGAATTCTGGGAGTCACTGAGGTTGAGAAATGCTGGTGTAGCCATTGCCTTGGGATTCTTTGAAGTTTCCCATCAAAGTACTATTCAGACGCAACCCTGCTTAGTTTCTGAGACTAGAAGAGATCAACCAGATAGTGCCCAGGTGCTATATTTAACATTTTGGAAATGAGGGAAGTTGAGAGCTGTACACATTCTATCAGAACTATCCATTTTCAGCAATCATTGTCACATGAAGTACAAGAAACATAATTAGATGTAGGTTGCCCATTCTGGTTTAGGTACAGGTATTTGTACTAAAAGCATTCTGTGAGCTTTCTCATAAAACCAACATCACCAAACCTCATAAAATAGCATATGAACGTATGTCCAATATTAAATCTGATTAGATTCTACAGTAACAGGTGAAATTATTGCTTAGTCTTGCCAAATTATTGTAGGATCCTAGTCTAAAGAATTATTGAAGATATTGAAGGGAATACTTCAACAAACTCAATGTGTTAAACATAGTATCAGATACTCAGACACTGGAGATTTTGATGTTTTTTTGTAACAAATAGCTATGGACAGACTTAACACAAGGGTCAACAGTGGCCCTTTCAATGTCATCTAGGTTTAAAAGGAAGAGGCTTATAGAATGGTAAAGAGAACGTAAAAAGAGGATACAGCTTAATGAACAAAACTGCAGGAAAATGCAGCCTAATGGCTGAAGGTAAACATTTATATTTTTAATGTTAAAAGGGTTTCAGTACAAGATTGGTGTCACTGTGGAAGTTTGGTTTAGAAAGGCTTAATAAAAACTCCTTTGTTAATACAGCTGGGGATAAATGCTGATGGTTATATACATTGCATAATCAGAATGGCATCTCCCATGAAGAAGAGGCAGCTTTGGCAAACTCAGAGAATACCCCAAATTTTGCAAACACTCTTGAGGAAAAGAAAATTTAAAGAGAAAAGAAAGAAAAACATCCAGTAAAATGGAGGCATCTGTGGAAAAATGAAATGGACTAACTTAAGGAGGACACATCTACTTGGAACAGGAGAGATGTATGCCACATTTCATTTACTGTTGTTTAGTATAAACCTAAAAATTACCCTCAAATCAAGCACTTGGCACTCAATTTGGAACCATAAGAATGACTGCTTACATGGTAATAAAACTTGATGCAGGTAGTCCTTGACTTATGAGCATAATGGAACTTGCTCATTACAGTCATAAGTCATGATGGTAATAAAGTGGGTCACCACTTGACTGGACCTGTTTTTATGAACAGGGTTAAGTGAATCCATTGTTTGCTAAGAGCTGTTTTTGCTGAAAACGAAGTAACCAGTTTTCAGCAAAAAAATCATAATTCATGGTCAGTATGCTGCAAATGGCCATAAATGTGGGCCAGTCCCTAGCACCTGAAATACAGTCACATGTCTGTGTGGAGGGGGCAGCTGTCAGAAATTCGGCACCAGATCATTAGTACTGTTTGGGTGGTCCCTTGTAACTTCAAATGGTTGTTAAACAACTGGTCAAGGACTACCTGTAGTCTCTGCAAAATAACTGCAAAACCACAATTCTGTGACCTAAAACCTTCTGAGGCAGTTACAGTATACTTGTTCCTTTGGAGAAAGAGCCCCCTCCCCAGAATAAAATATTCTGCAGAATAAGAAAAGGAGCAGAAAAGAATATTTCCCCTATAGGAGATGAGGAGAAAAATCTCTGTAACAAAGGCAGAAAACAGCCCCAGTCTTTCCTCTATTGGAATAAATATTCAGGGTTCAGTTCCAAATGGGGAAAAACAAAATGGAAACATGGAAGCTCCTTGGAAAGATGGTTAAACGGTGGACAGGATCAAATGGCTTGCACTCCTGAGCAGAATAACATGGCTTCACTTCCTGAGCAGAAAAGGGAACAGATGCTGAAAGTCGCTGATAGATAGGTAGGTAGGTAGGTAGGTAGGTAGGTAGGTAGGTAGGTAGGTAGATAGATAGATAGATAGATAGATAGATAGATAGATAGATAGATAGATAGATAGATAGATGGATGATGGATGAATATTAGATAGCTAGACAGACAGACAGTCAGACAGACTGGATGGATAGATGGATGGATAGATAGTTAAATAGATAGATACATAGATACATAGATGATGGATGAATATCAGATAGCTAACCAGCCAGCCAGATAAATGGATGGATGGATGGATAGATGGATGGAGAGACAGACAGACAGACTAGATAGATAGATAGATGGATGGATGGATGGATGGATGGATGGATGGATGGATGGATGGAAGGGTGGGTGGGTGGGTGCGTGGATAAATATGAGAGAGAGAGAGAGAGAGATGGGTGGGTGGATGGAGGGATGGAGGGATAGATAGATAGATAGATAGATAGATAGATAGATAGATAGATAGATACATAGATACATAGACAGATAGAAATAGAGAAAGCAGGGGGGATGTATGTATGTTAGTATAGATAGACAGACGGACAGATGGACGGACGGACGGATGGATGGATGGAGAGACAATAATAGAGTCATAGAGTAATAGATGGATTATAGGCATGTGTTCTGACCACCCTCTTCATACACCAAAGCACGGCGAGACAAAGATACTGCAAGGATTTATTAACAAACAGACTAGACCTTGGCAGCAATCCAGCACAGACTAGACCTTGGCAGCAATCCTGCCTGCCAAGACAGCCCCGATAGCTTCTCCAGCTCTAGTAAATACGTTGATTCCTGCGAACAGTTTGGGCAAAGTTATTCCTTTTATACAGTCTTGAGAGGAGCCTAATTACAACCACCTGAGTTCAATTATCTCCTGTAACTGCGTAGCTGTTCTTTACGTCTATTAGCCCTCCGTTGCCGGGCATCCAGAACCACCTCCCTTATCTCCTCCCCACTGCTCCAATGCATGACGTCAGGAGCACACTCCCTTTGGCTTTCACCACTGCTCCATGCCTCAGGCGCCTCCTGGTGGCCAACCAGCCTCTCTGATCCCTGCTCGGAGTCGGAACCCTGTCCAGGGTCCTCCACATATTCCAGAGCCGACTCATCAGACCCCTTGTTGTCGGAGTCTGGTTGCAGCTCCAATGGCTCCTGCTGGGTCACAACACTATCCCTCACCGCAGGGCCCTTCCCCCAGGTCTGATGCTCGGGGTGCGGCCTCGAGGGATATTGCGCATGATAGGCTCGCACCAAAGCAGGGGCATGCACGTCTGTCACATCGGTCCAGGTCCCCCCGTCCGACCCCTCGTCCTTCCAGTCGACCAAGGACTGAAAACGTCCCTTCAGCCATCTCGAGTCTCGGATCCGGGCCACTTTGTGCAGTAGCCGTGTCTCCACCTCATGCAATGATGGCTGAGGGGGGAGAGGGTTGGCGGAGAGGACAAGCCGACCGCTCAGGGATCAGGAGCGAGTGATGGAACACCGGGTGCACTCGCATCGAGCGTGGTAGGGTCAGGCGATAGGCCACTGGGTTGATGACGGCCTCCACGGGGAACGGCCCAAGATACCAGCGGTCCAACTTCTTAGTCGGCCGGTGGGATGGAAGATGCCGCGTGGACAGCCACACGCGATCTCCCACAGCCAACTCCGGCACTGCATGTCGAGACTTTTCTGCCACCCTTTTGTAGTCCTCCTTTGCCTGATTCAGATAGTGGCGCACCACTTGATGAACCTCCTGGAGCTCAGAGAGGAAGTCCTGCACTGCGGGGGACCGGGGAGTCCACTGGGGTGAGAGGGAAAAAGCAAGGGTGATACCCGACGTTAGCCATGAAGGGCGTCATCCATGTGGAGGTAGGCTGCGAGTTGTTAAATGCGAACTCCGCCACGGCCAGGTACTCCGCCCAGTTGTTCTGCTGCTGCTTCACGAAGCAGCGCAGGTACTGTTCCAGAATCCCAATCACCGCCTCCGTCCCCCCATCGGTTTCGGGATGGTACGCCGAGGATAAACAAACCTGGACATCTAGAGCCGCCATCAGCCCTTTCCAAAATTGGGCCATGAATTGTGTCCCACAGTCTGATACAACCCGGTCGGGTAGGACGTGCAGCAGGAAGACATGCTGGATGAACATGCGGGCAGTGGCACGGGCTGTTGGCAATCTCTGACAGGGGATGAAATGCGCCATCTTGGTGAGCATGTCCACCACCACGAGGACTGTGGTAAAACCTGAAGACGGAGGCAGTTCCGTCAAAACGTCCATGGACACGCCCCCCCAGGGTCTGTCCGGGGTCGGCAATGGCTGCAACAAGCCTGGAGGAGCTCCTGTTGCGGACTTGGCCTGTCGACACTGCACACACGACGTGATGTACGTCTGCACGTCGTGTCACAGGCGGGGCCACCAGAAAGTACGGGAGACCAGGTGCAATGTTTTGAAAAGGCCAAAATGTCCTGCTGCTGGAGTGTCATGACACTGGGACAGAACCAGTCCACGGAGGGGCCCTGTAGGCACATAAAGCCGGTCCCGGTATCTCAACAGGTCCTCGTCGAAGGTCCACAGGGAAGCTGGCCCTACCTCTGCCCTCCCTTGCTCTACCCACTCATCGCCCTGCTACGCATCCCGTATCAGTGACCGTAAGTCCACGGGCTCGTGAACTGCAGTGAAGGAGTCAACGGGTAGAACGGTCCGGGGTGCAAGCATGTCTGCAGGGTCAGAGTACTCCGGTTTCCTGGACAGGGCATCCGCCCTTTGGTTCTGCGCAATAGGAATGTAAGTTACTTTAAAGTTGAACCGGGCAAAGAACAGAGACCACTGGATCTGGAGTTGGTTCAGCTTATGCGCCGTTGTCAAAAACTCTAAATTCTTATGGTCTGTCCGGAACTCGACCTGATGCCTGGCCCCCTCCAGGTGATGCCTCCAGGCCTCAAACGCCACCTTGATAGCCAACAACTCCTTCTCCCAGATGGTGTAATTGCGCTCGGAAGGATTGAATTTCCAAGAGTAATAAGCGCAAGGGAAAAGGGTACCATCAGGTGCGTGAGCCTGCAGTAACACTGCACCCACCGCGATGTCAGACGTGTCCGCCTCCACTACAAATGGACAATGGGGATCAATGTGCTTTAAGATCGGCTCCCTCGTAAAAGCGCGCTTCAGGGCCACAAACCCCTGTTGCTCCGTGGGCCCCCAGTGAAATGGCACTTTCTTTTGCAGGAGCCGAGTGAGGGGCGCGGTCAAGAAAGCAAAGCTGGGGATGAAGGTCCGGTAATAGTTGGCAAACCCGAGGAGTCTCTGCACATCCTTCATACGTCAAGGAGGTTGCCAACTACGCAACGCCTCCACCTTGCCCGGCTCCATCACAATTCCCTCAGGGGAGATACAGTGTCCCAGCAACTCGATGGTAGTCTGCAAAAACTGACAATTCTCCAGATTTGCGAACAAACGATGTTCTCGGAGTCGTTGCAAGACCAGACGCAAGTGTTGTTGATGATCCTTCCGGGACGTCGAGTAGATCAAGATGTCGTCCAGGTAAATGACGACAAACTGATCCAAGAGGTCCCAGAAGATGTCATTCATGAAGTGTTGGAAGACTGCCGGGGCATTGGTCAACCCAAACGACATGACCAAGTATTCATAATGTTCATACCGGGTGCCAAAGGCCGTCTTCCATACGTCCCCCGCCCTGACTCGGACCAGGTTATACGTCCCACAGAAGTCCAATTTCATGAACACTGTCGCCTCCCGGAGCCGCTCCAACAACTCAGGAATCAGGGGCAGCGGGTAACGGTTACATACTGTGAATTGAATTTGAATTGAATTTATTAGATTTGTTAGCCGCTCCCTCTCCACAAGGGACTCGGGGCGGCGTACAATAAATAAAAACACATATTATACAATTAAAACATTTCACGGAGGAGGTGTCAAAATTGCATAGTACAATACATAGGAATAGTCATAATAAAATTAAAATTAAAATACCCCAATATAAAATTACAAATTTAAAAGATTGCCAGGAGGATAAAGATGGAACTATAATTGAGCCAGGCCGGCTAGTTGAAAAAGGTGGGTCTTGAGTTTTGAACGGAAGGAGCGGAGGTCGGTAGTAATCCTAATGTCGGGGGGGAGGTCATTCCAGAGGGCTGGGCCCATCACAGAGAAGGCCCTGCTCCTGGGCGCCGCCCTCTGACACTGCTTAGTGGACGGCACCCGGAGAAGTCCCTCTCTGTGAGAGCAAATTGGTCGTAGGGATGTATGGGGCAGGATGCGATCCCGCAAGTAACTAGGTCCTGTGCCATGGAGCGCTTTGAAGATGGTAATCAACACCTTGAAACGCACCCGATAGACCACGGAGCCAGTGCAGCTCGCGCAGGAGAGGTGTTATATGGGAGTATCTAGTACTCCCTATAATCACCCGCGCGGCCGCATTCTGGACCAACTGTAGTCTTCGGGTGCATCTCAAGGGGAGCCCCATGTAGAGAGCATTGCAGTAGTCTAGGCGGGACGTCACCAGCGCGTGAGTGACTGTGCGAAGGGCATCCCGGTCCAATAGGGGGCTCATTTGGCGCACCAGGCGAACCTGGTGGAACGCCCCCCCTTGCCACGGCTGCCACATGGTCATCCATGGACAGCCGGGCATCCAGGAGGACGCCCAAATTGCGCGCCCGCTCCATGGGGGCCAGTTGCTCGCCCCCAATGGCCAGAGATGGGATCATCTGGTTGAACCGGGGGGCCGGAAGCCACAGCCACTCCGTCTTGGAGGGGTTGAGCTTGAGTCTGTTGTCACCCATCCAGACGCTTACGGCTTCCAAACACCAGGACATCATTTCAACGGCCTCGTTGGGGTGGTTCGGGGTGGAAATGTACAGCTGCGTATCATCAGTGTACAGATGATATCCCACCCCAAAACCACGAATGATCTCACCCAGCGGCTTCATATATGTGTTGAACAGGAGAGGCGAGAGGAACGACCCCTGCGGCACCCCACAAGTGAGAGGCCTCAGGGTCGACCTCTGCTCCCCTGCCAACACACGTTGCGTCCGGTCGGAGAGGTAGGAGCAGAACCACCGTAAAACGGTGCCCCTTACTCCCAGCCCCTCCAGCCGGTGCAGTAGGATACCATGGTCGATGGTATCAAAAGCCGCTGAGAGATCTAATAGGACCAGGATAGAGTAACAACCCCTATCCCTGGCCCTCCAGAGATCATCTACCAACGCGACCAAGGCCGTCTCTGTGCTGTGCCCGGGTCGGAAGCCGGACTGGCGCGGGTCTAGATAATCATCTTCCTCCAGGTGACGTGGGAACTGTTGGGCCACCACACTCTCTACAACCTTCGCTAAAAAGGGAAGGTTGGAGACAGGACAATAATTGGCTAGCTCCGTTGGGTCCAGGGAAGGCTTCTTGAGTAAGGTTCTCACAACCGCCTCTTTCAAGGCAGCCGGTAAGGACCCCTCACCCAATGAAGCGTTCACTAGTTCCAAGAGCCAGTCTCGTGTAACCTCCCAGGATGCCAGTACAAGCCAGGAGGGACACGGGTCCAATGAACATGTGGTAGCTCGTAGTCGCCCACGCAACCTGTCCAAATCTTCGATGCCAACAGAGTCAAACTCTTTCCAGGATGGTCTCTCAAGACTCGCCTCGGGTGTCCCCCCTAGCCCACTGAGGGGGACCCATTCCCTCCGGATTTGAGCGATTTTATCCTGCAGATATTTCCCAAATTCCTCTGCCCTGCCCTGTAGAGGGGCTTCCGGCGGCCTCTGCGATAGAAGAGAGCGGGTCACCCGAAACAGGGCGGCAGGGCGGTTATCTGCGGATGCAATAAGGGCGGCACAATGTCGACGTTTGGCCGCTCTTATTGCCACAAGGTATGTCCTTAAGTAGGTTCGTACCTGTGTTCGGTCAAGTTCGGAACGGGAGGATCTCCATCTGCTCTCTAGGCGTCTCTTGTGGCGTTTCATCACCCTTAGCTCCTCGGTAAACCAAGGGGCCAGGGTGGTTCGTTGCCGCAGGAGAGGCCGCAAAGGCGCCACCCGGTCTAAGGCCCCGGCGGCCGCATTATTCCAGGTGGCTACTAGGTCCTCTATCCGGGGGCGGGTTAGGTCTACAGGAGGTGGCCCAAGCTCCGTCTGGAACCTGTCCGGTTCCATCAGGCGCCTGGGGCGGAACCATCTAGGATATTCCGGTTCCGCCTCCCCGCGGCGGGGGGTAGCACCAGGGAAGTCAAGTCGGAGAAGTGAGTGGTCTGACCATGACAGGGGAGTAATAGCTAAGTCCCCTATTCCCAGATCACTCGTCCACTGGTCAGAGACAAAAACAAGATCCAGTGTGTGGCCTCCCTCGTGTGTGGGACCGTGAATTAATTGAGTCAGGTCCATGGCTGTCATGGAAGCCATGAACTCCCGAACCACCTCGGATGCTTCTCCCACCGATGGCAAGTTGAAGTCCCCCATAACTAAAAGTTTGGGGGTCTCAACTGCCACCGTTGCGATCAGCTCGAGGAGCTCAGGCAGGGCGCTGATGTATAGCGAGGAGCCAGGTATACAATCAGCAGGCCCAACTGTCTCCCTGGGCCCCATCTCACGACAAGAGATTCACACCCGGATGTCTGTGGCACAGTGAACTCTCTCGGCTCCAGGTCTTCCCGGATAATTACCGCTACCCCACCGCCCCTACCCTGGGCCCGTGGCTGGTGGAATGCTCGATAGCCTGGTGGGCACATGTCCACGAGGGGTACACCTCCCTCGTGGCCCAACCAGGTCTCTGTTATTCCTGCGAGGTCCGGCTCCCCCTCCAAGATCAGATCATTAATGAGGGGGGCCTTGTTAACAACGGACCTCGCATTGCATAACATCAGCCTCAGGCCCTGGCTCTGTAGATCCTGGCCACCTAGAGTGCGGGGGTTGGTACAAGCGACCGGGTGTAACCAACAACCACGGTCTCCCAACCGACTGCAGGTTCTTAGTCTGTCCTCGCACCCACCCCTCCCCACGACCGTTGGTATGACAGAGCCCTGTACTGGAATGTTATTTTCCCCCTCCTCCCCCACTCCGCTCCCTCCCCTCCCGACCACACCTGTTTGCCTGGCTCTACTTTCCCTCCTGGCCTGAATCCCCTTCCCCCCTGCCCTGGAACCCCTTAAAACTGTTAAAAAACGATTGATTAAAAACCCCCTTAATTTCCGCTTCCTCCACCTCTCTGGGTTAACAAACCCGTCATCAAGGTGGCCCCTTGAAAGGTCTGAGGGCCATACCTGCGAGAGGGGGGACTCTCGCAGTAGTAGTAGGTCTGACCGTGAATGTATAGAGTTCATAAGTTGTCATAGGGGCGAGCTCATTTTCGGGTGCTGTAGTTAAAATCATAGGTTTGTTCCTAAGCCAGGGCTCCCCACAAAAGGGGTATGCAGATGCTGGTTGTCCTTACCCTGGATGGAAAGGGTAGGTTGGTGAGCTAGCCGGCTGTGATGGCATTCAGGCGACGGTAATCGCAACAAAGTCTCAGATCCCCGGTTTTCTTTTTCACAAACAAAACCGGGGCAGACAGTGGCGAAGACGAAGGCCGGATAAAACCCCGGGCAAGGTTCTTGTCTAGAAAGTCTCGCAATGCGGCCAACTCCGGCTCGGACATGAGTACAGATGACCCGTAGGGAGCTTCGCATCAGGTACCAGGTCGATGGGACAGTCATAAGGCCGGTGCGGTGGCAGTTGATCTGCCTCCTGCTCGCTGAAAACATCTGCGAACTCCGCCCGTCCACCTCTGTTTTGGCCTGCGCCCAACCTAAGGTCCCCCTCAGATAGGGCCCCGCCCGTTTCCTGACACAGTGTTCCGTTGCTGAGGGGAGGCCGCAGGCCGCGCAGCCCCCCTACCCTTCTTGGGGCAAACCTAAGCCAGGTGTCCAGGATCCCCACAGTAGAAACAAAACCCCCCTGCACGCCGTCTGTCCATCTCGGTGCACAACAAGTGGGGTTTGGCGGCACCCAACTCCATGGGCTCCTCCCGTGCAACTGTAGTCTCCTGAGGGACCGGCACCCTAGTGGTCTCCTGGGACGCGGGGTGAGGCCTCCGCCTCTGCAGCTGGGCGTCTATCCAGAGGCACAAGTGGACCAACGCATCGAACATCGGTGGCCTGTCCACCCTCACCAGCTCATCCTGCAGTTCATCTGACAGCCCGTCCTGAAAAGTGTCCAAGCTGAGTCCTGACTAAGCAGCCGGAATTCGCTGACATAATCCTGCAAGGAGCCACGGCCCTGCTGCAGCGACTTAAGCAGTCTGGTGGCTGTTTCCCCCTTAATGGGATCATCATACATCAGCCTGAGATGGTCACAAAAGCCCTGGAAATCATCCAGCAGAGGGCTAGGCTGAGATAGCAACGGAGTAGCCCAACGAGCTGCTGTGCCTGAGAGCAAGCTGATAATAATTCCCACCTTCGTCCGGTCGGTGGGAAAGTCCTCCTCTCTCAAGCTGATAAACAGCTGGCATTGTCTCAAGAACTCTGCAAACATAGCTTGTTTGCCATCAAACCTGTCTGGCGTAGCCACTGGGCATTTCCTCGGTGGCTGGGGGGGGCGGTGTTAGCAGGCCCCTGGAGCTGAGCTACTTGCCGCGCCAGCAAAGCCAACTGTTGGGCCAAGTGGGCATTCTCAGCATGTAGCTGTTTCATTGTAGCTGAATGGAGCTTTGTTTGGGGCAGGAATCAATCTGTTCTGACCCCCCCTCTTCATACACCAAACACGCCAAGACAAAGATACTGCAAGGATTTATTAACACACAGACTAGACCTTGGCAGCAATCCAGCACAGACTAGACCTTGGCAGCAATCCAGCCTGCCAAGACAGCCCCGATAGCTTCTCCAGCTCTAGTAAATACGTTGATTCCTGCGAACAGTTTGGGCAAAGTCATTCCTTTTATACAGTCTTGAGAGGAGCCTAATTACAACCACCTGAGTTCAATTATCTCCTGTAACTGCGTAGCTGTTCTTTTTTTAAAAAAAAAATAATTTTTTATATTTTTCTTTAAAAAAAGAAAGACAACACATACAGAACAAAAGCAAGGAGAAAAAACAACTTTCCTCAATTTCATCAAGCATGTCGTTTGGTTACAATTTTTTGTGCAACAGTTTTTACAATTAAAAATAAAGTCACTGGTTATCCATTAAACATAACTAAATATTTCATTGAGCATTGTGTACAGATTACCATTAATATTCTTTCATCTGTGACAGCCCTTATTTCCTTAAATCCATAATTATCTATTAAGTAACAATAAGTCTTTGTAGAATTATAATATCGCCTATCTCTAGAGAGTAAAAACAAAGATTAAAACAAAAGATTCCCATTAATTCATATTGCATATTTATACTTTCAATTAACCATAATGTCATCAATCATCCACAACTCCAAATATAATTTTCCATTATTTATTAATCCATATAGTCTTTAGGTATTTCAATTCATATATGTATCCATTGTTCATTACATCATCATTAGTCCATTTAGTATAGCAAAAATCTTTATAGTATAGAATGATCACTACCTACAGTAATACCTAGAGGTTCAAATCATCCCACTCTTATACATTAGGTTCATTATTGTTCTTCATATATTGTGTAGATAAGTACTATATTGCATAATAAAAAATAAAAAGAAAAAAAAACTTTCATAACAGTAAATATAACTTTCTATTATTGCATAAGAAAACAATTTCATTTCCAGGTTTTTTTTATCTAACCATTGGTAAAACAAATCCCATACTCTATAAAATTGCTCATACTCTAATTCTCCAATTTCAAATGTAAGCTTACTCATTTCAGCACATTCCATTATTTTCCGAATAATTTCTTCCTGTGTTAGTAATTTCTCATTTTTCCAATTTTTGGCAAATACAATTCTAGCAGCTGTTAAAACATTTATAATCAGATATTTCAAGTCCTTGTTGTATGTTTCTGGTATTATTCCCAATAAGAAGAGTTCTGGTTTTAAGTATGTGTTTATGTATCATTTTCTCCAGCCACATGTGGATTTTTGTCCAGTATCTTTTAGCTTCAGTACAAGTCCACCACATGTGGTAATATGTGCCCGGCGTCTGATGACATTTCCAGCATTTTTCGGATTTATTCTTAGACATTCTTGCTATTCTCGTTGGGGGTAAGTGCCACCTGTAAAACATCTTAAACAAATTCTCTTTATATGCAGTTGACATTGTCATTTTATAGTTTTCAGTCCACAGTTTTTGCCATTTTTCTAAATCAATCCCATGCCCAAAGTTTTTCCCCCAAGCTAACATAGTTTCTTTGACTTGTTCTTCCTGTAATTTCACCTCTAATAGGTAGGCATAGAGTTTTTTAATTACTTTTTCATCGTTACCTGTTAAGATTTTATCTAGTTCAGTCATTTTATCATAAAAACCCTCCTTTTTTCGATCTTCATTGTATCTAGAATGTATTTGCACATATGAATACCAATTAACTTCAATACCTTCCTGCTTCAATTCTTGTATAGATTTGAGTTCACCCTCTGTATTTAATAATTCAGCATATCTAACTGTTTGTTCCTTTTTATATATTATTGAATACGAAAAAGCTTCAATGGTTGATATCCAGACTGGAATTTTTAAATAATGTAACCTCTTAACCTTCTCCCAATTTAATAACAAAGCCTCTCTTATATAGTGCCTTCTAAAATAACCTTGTTCTTTAGTTCCCTTATACCAGTGGTGGGCAACCCGTGGCTCGTGAGCCACATGCGGCTCTTTACACCCTTTAATGTGGCTCTTCTGTGTGCCGGGTGCCCGCTCCCCTCCCTCCTCTCGGGCTTCGGAGGGAAGCTTCTGCAAAAGCCCGGGCGAGTGACAACCAATTTTGGTCCTATGACTGCAGAATGCTGCAAAATACCATAAATGCAGGCCAGTTGTTGAGTGTTTCAAATGTGATTGGAACGCTCAACAAGGTGACCACAGTGTGTGTGTGTGTGTGTGTGTGTGTGTGTGTGTGAGTGAGACAGACAGACAGAGAGAGGAACAGAGAGAGGGAGTGAGGGAGGGAATCAGAGAGAGACTGACAGACAGACACACACACACACACACACACACAGAGACAGAGAGGGGGAGGGAGGGAGAGAAAGATAGACAGACAGAGAGAGAGACACACACAGAGTGAGTGATTAAGTGAATGAGTGAGAGACAGACACACCCACATACACAGAGTGACAGAGAGAGAGGAAGGGAGGGGAGAGAGACAGAGGGAGAGACAGAGGGAGAGACAGAGACAGACACACACACACACACACACAGAGTGAGTGAGAGACAGACAGACAGACACACACACACAGAGTGACAGAGATGGGGGAGGGAGGGAGAGAGAGACAAAGAGCCAGAGAGAGAGAGAGAAAGAAAAAGAAAAAAAGAAAGAAAGTGGGAGAGAGAGATGAAATTAAAAACAACAACATACAAACCTGACTTACTCAAACTATCCAAGGAAATGTAAGACCAATGTTCACATTAGTGGTTGTGACTTTGTCAGTCAATGTCAGGATGTAATTTTCTCTACATTGTAAGGCAAATTTTACGGAATTTAACGTTATCGATAAATAATATCGTTCTAAAGTTTTTGTTTTATTAGTTGTGTTATTTGTATCCTCCCTACCTATGTGGATACTTGCATGCAGAATATTCTCAATAAAAACTTATTGAAACTAAAAACAGTGTACCATCCTATGTATTTTCGGTTTTAAAAATGTGGCTCTCAAAGTAAATTTCAATCGTGGTTTTGGCGAGATTTGGCTCAGTTGAAAAAAAAGGTTGCCCACCACTGCCTTATACCATAAAAATGCATGCCATCCCAACAACAAATCATGGCCCTCTAGGTTCAAAAGCCTAACATTTCTTAACATTATCCATTCCTTGATCCACATCAGACTAGTTGCCTGATAATATAGCTCCCAGTCAGGTAGGCCCAACCCTCCTCATCCCATCTTGCAGCAATTTGCGTTTTATTCTTGCTTTTTTCCCCTGCCATATAAATTTCCATACTATTTTATTTAGATCTTCAAAATAGTTTTTCCCCAACCTAATTGGGATTGTCTGGAATAAATATAGGGTTCTAGGTAAAATGTTCATTTTAATTGTTGTGATTCTCCCAATCATTGATAGTTGAAGATTTTCCCATTTCACCAAACCTGTTGCAATTTGTTGCTTCAATCTAAGATAATTATCTTCTTTAAGGGTACTACATCTAGCTGTTAGAGAAATCCACAAATATTTAACCTTCTTTGTAATTTGCATTTCCAAAATTTCCATCAATTCTTCTTTTTGTTTTGATGGTATATTTTTTGTCAAAATCTTTGTTTTATCTTTGTTTATTTTCAAGCCTGCCACTTTTCCATACTCCTCGATTTTTCCTATCAATTTAGGTGCAGATTCAAGTGGCTCCTCAAGAATGAAGACTAAGTCATCTGCAAATGCTTGCAACTTATATTCTTCTTTTTTAATAGTCATTCCCTTTATTTCTTCCTCTTCTCTAATCCTTCTATTTAAGACTTCTAACGTTAAGACAAAAAGTAGTGGTGATAGTGGGCAGCCTTGTCTCATACCTCTTTTTATTTCAATAGGATCTGTCAGTTCTCCATTTATCATTATCTTAGCTGTTTGCTTGCAATATACCGTTTGTATAGCTTGAATAAAACTCTTGCCAAAGTTCATTTGTTCCATTTGTTGTATCATAAATAGCCAGTTCACATTATCAAAGGCCTTCTGCGCGTTGAGAAACATCAGAGCCATTCGTTTTTCAGGGTGGGCCTCATAATATTCCAAAGTGTCCAAAATCATTCTTATATTATCTCTAATTTAAATATTTTTTCAATCTCTCAGCCAGTATAGATGCAAATAATTTATAATCTGAGTTCAAAAAGGAAATAGGTCTATAGTTCTTAATTTGCATATGATCTGCCTCCTCTTTAGGTAGCAATGTAATGTATGCTTCCAGCCATGAGTTAGGTATTTTACTTTCAATCATTACTTCATTCATAACTTCTAACAGGGGAAGAGCCAAAGATTCCTCTAGTGTTTTATAAAATTCCACAGGTAGACCATCCGGTCCCGGGGCCCTCCCATTATTTTGTCTTTTAAGAGCTTCAGTTAATTCCATCATTGTTATTTTACCTTCTAATATAGTTCTAATATCATTTGGTATTTGGGGGAGATTGGCATTTTGTAAATATTGTTTAACTTCTTCCTCTTTTATATTCTCTTGTTCATACAATTTAGCATAATAGTCCTGTATAATTTTCTTCTTTTCCATATTCCCATAGTGCATTTGTCCTTGTTCATCTCTTAGTTGTTGTATTTTCTTGGCCTCTCTCTCCTTTCTCAATTTATATGCCAACCATCTACCTGCTTTATTTGCATTTTCAAAATAATTCTGTTTAGCTCCTCTAATTTTTTGTGCCAGTTCCTCCTTTTCCAATAAGTCCATTTTGTGTTTAATTGTATCCATTTTTATTTTAATGTCTTTCTTTTGTGGAAATTTCTGTAGTTCTTTTTCCAGTATTCTATAGTCTTTTTCTAAGTCCTTAGATATTTGTCTTTTCTTTGAATTTCTCATTCTTGTATAATCTATTATCAGACCTCTAGAAAAGGCCTTCATTGTGTCCCAAAGGTTCTGCAAGGACGTATCTTCTTTTTTATTTTCTTTAAAGAAGAAGGTCAATTCTTTTCCCATTTTCTTTACAAAGTCTTTCTCTTTCAATATCATGTTGTTTAGAGTCCATCTAGATCTTGTTCTTTGCGCTCTCCATTTTATTGTCATTGGATTGTGGTCCGCCCAAATGCTTGATTCAATTTCCACCTCTTGTGCAGTGCCAATTAAATCCATTGAAGCCCAAATCATATCAATTCTAGAGAATGATAAGTGTCTGTTTGAATAGAAGGTATATTGTTTTTTGGTAGGATTTCTTTCTCTCCAGACATCTTTTAAGTTTATTTCATCCATCATCCTAAAGAAGGATTTCAGGAGTGTTTTTCTATTTGATTTTATTGTTTTGTGAGTTTTATAATCCATGTTCTGATTTGTAATGTCATTAAAGTCTCCCATCATACAAATATCAGCATAGTCTAAGTCAGAAATTTTCTTGTGGAGTTTTTTATAAAATTCATCCTGTTTTTCATTAGGTGCGTAGATTGCAATTAAAAGTATTTTCCTTGCATTATCCATAATTTCCACCATTAAGATTCTTCCATCTTCATCTGTGTAGATTTGTGTCTCTGAAATTTTATCTTTAATATAAAAAATCACTCCTCTTTTCTTACAGTCCGCCAAGGAAGTAAATTTTTTCCAAGTTTTGATTGTACTAATAAGTGACCATTTCTTTGTTGAATGTGTACTTCTTGTAAGCAAATTATGTCTAATTTTAATTTTTCTAATTTCTGAAATATTTTCCTTCTTTTGGTTGCCGAATTAAGTCCATTTATATTAATTGAAAGCAGTTTTGTTCCTTCCATCATTATGTTTTATATATAGGATTTATAGCTCTAGTTGATCTTGGTTCCCGTTGTTCTCCAATTTCTATGCCCCCTACGACACCTTTTTCAATATCAATTCCACCTACGGCACCCTCCATCTTCTCAGTTTCAATTATTGGTTTGTCCAACGATTGCACCGATAAATTTTCTTTTCCATACTTCTCGGCCTTTCCTCTCAGATATTCTGTATAGAAGGCTTCTGCTTTTTCAGTCGTGTCAATTCTGTATATTTGTCCTTTCCATAGAAATATTAAACCTTCCAGTATCAGTCATCTGTAATTAACTCCTATTTTGAGTAAAACTGTGGTCAAGAATTGGTATTTTCTTCTCTTCTCTCTCACTCTTCTTGGGATTTGCTTCAAGATTACTATCTCCTTGCCTTTATACTCCAATTTTCTATCTCTTGTTTTCTGCAATATTTGTAGTTTTAGTGCTTTTTTAGTAAATCTTACATGGACTTCCCTCGGAAGAGAGTTTCTCGTTGCATATCTTGTATTTACTCGAAATGTCTCATCTATGCCCTCCAACATCTTCTCTTGAGGTATCTCCAATATCTCTATCAGAATTTCAGATATTATTTGTGGCAAATTTTCTCCCTTTTCTTCTATTATATTTTGAAATCTTAAGAAATATTCGGAATGCTCCATCTCCCATCCCATTATTGCACAGCTTTCTGCTTCCATTTCACTTAGTCTGCAGTCAATTTCTTCATCCCTCTTCTCTCTTTGTTCATCTCTTTCAGCAATTTTTTGCATTCTATCTTCTTGTTTTATTATCCATTGTTGTATGTCCTCTATCTTTCCCTCTGTTTGGTCTGTTTTTTTTCTATGTTCCCAATTCGTTGATCCATTGTCTCCATCTTTTTTTCCATATTTTCCGACTTCTTTACAAGGATATCTAATTTTTCATCAGTGCTTGTTTGAAGTTTTTGTATTGCTTGCATAATTGACTCTAATGATATAGGCTTCTCTTTTTCCTGCTGGATCATAGTTTGTATTAGTCTTTGTCCTCCTGCCGGTGAAGAGGCAGGGGTCGTTGTGGTGGAGCCCACTGGTGTTGTCTTTCTACTCATCTTCCTGGTTTATTCTCTCTCTTTCTTTTCGTGGTTCAATCCAGTTGCAATAAACTGTAAGAGAAAATAGGGAGAAAGAGAGAGAAAGAAAGGAAGGAGAGAGAGGAAAGTGTGTAGTGATTAAGTAGAAAAAGTAGTCAGAAAGGTCGGAATTAAGGTAAAGAGGATATAAAAAGTGTGGTAAGAAATAAAGGAAGAAAGGGCAAAGAGGCAATCTATAAAAATAAAGGTGGATGTAAGAAGAGGAAGAAAAAAGAAAAATCTATATTTCAAAAAAGTAAAAAGGGGAGCACAAAAAAAATTACTCAACGCTTTAAAGCTTCAAGGCTTCAAAACAAAAAGGATGAAGTGGAACGAAATACAGCAACAACAACAAAAGAATCATCACATCCCAGGGAAAATAATATAACCACTGGCTGCCAAAAACATGAAGAAGAGAGTTCAAGGTGTTTCCCCCCCACCCCCTTCTTGATGTAGAGACTTTTCCAAGGTCACTCCAATTTTCCCTTAAACATTTTCATTCATCTTCCAAAATAGGTTTCCAGACACTAAAGATCCGCAAAAAACCACCTGTGTAAACAGCTGTGATTCTTGCTTCTTATCAGGTCTTAACCTTGAGTAAGAGAGTTTTTCTCTAAATAATTACAGCAGTAAGATTTGGTAACATTGGTAACATTGTTTCAAGATCCACTAGATGACAGTGTTAAATTGTATCCAGTCCCTAGCCCCTTAAAGCTATGCCTTTAAGAAGAAATATTCAAAAAAAAAAAAAAAGGAAAACCAGGGGCTACGGAAATAATAAGAAAACGGAAAAAAGGAAAGGAATCTTTAAGGCATAATAAAAAAAGAGAATAGTCCCAGTCAAATCACTTCCAAAAACCAAAAAGTTAAATGTTAAGAGAAGGCTTCAACAATGAATCCACATTTTGTAACAAGTGTCCAGTCTGTTGTTGTCTGTCTGTCTGTCTGTCTGTCTGTCTGTCTGTCTATCTATCTATCTATCTATCTATCTATCTATCTATCTATCTATCTATCTATCATCTATCTATCTCTCCCTCTGTCGATCCATCCATCCATCCATCCACCTCTCTCTCTCTCTCTCTATCTATCTATCTATCTATCTATCTATCTATCTATCTATCTAATATTCATCCGTCGGTCCATCCATCCATCCATCCATCCATCCATCTAATATTCACCCCTCCCTCCCTCCCTCTACCTACCGATCTCTCTCTCTCTCTCTCTCTCTCTAATCTAGGTTTAGGTTTAGGTTTAGGTTTATTTGGATTTATATGCCGCCCTTCTCCAAAAGGACTCAGGGTGGCGTACAACATTAAAAACACACATCACAAAAGTTAAAAAAAAAAGATTAAACCCATTTCCAAAAAGACCAAACCGATTTTTTTAAAAAGAAAAAATACATTTAAAATAAATTAAAATTAACATTAACATTAACAGGCCAGGCCGGCTTGCTGGAAAAGCCAACTTTTTAGGGCACGTTGGAAGGACCGGAGGTCAGGGATTATGCGAAGCTCTGGGGGCAGCTCATTCCAGAGGGAAGGCGCTCCCACAGAGAAGGCTCTCCCCCTGGGGGTCACCAGCCGACACTGCTTGGCCAACGGCACCCTGAGGAGGCCAACTCTGTGGGATCATACTGGACGGTGGGAGGCTACTGGTGGCAGTAGGTGGTCTCGCAGGTAATCTGGGCCTAAGCCATGGAGCGCTTTAAAGGTCATAATTAATACCTTGAATCGTACCCAGAAAACAACCGGCAACCAGTGCAGGCCGTCTAAAAGGGGTGTGACATGGGAGCACCTAGGTATCCCCATGACAACCCATGCTGCCGCATTCTGGACCAGCTGAAGCCTCCGGGTGCTCTTCAAGGGCAGCCCCATGTAGAGAGCATTGCAGT
Source organism: Natrix helvetica (assembly GCF_964273705.1). Taxonomy (NCBI): domain Eukaryota; kingdom Metazoa; phylum Chordata; class Lepidosauria; order Squamata; family Natricidae; genus Natrix; species Natrix helvetica. The sequence goes on along the minus strand of NC_138555.1, from coordinate 11,438,950 downwards.
AGTCCAGGCGAGAAAGGACGAGGGCATGAGTGACTGTGCACAGAGCATCCCGATTCAGGAAGGGGCGCAACTGGCGTACCAGGCGAACCTGGTAAAAGCCCCCCCTGGTCACGGCCGTCAGGTGTTCTTCTAAACTAAGCCGCGTATCCAGTAGGACTCCCAGATTGCGAGCCTTCTCTGAGGGGGCTAAAATTTCTCCCCCTATCGTCAAAGATGGAACAAGATGTACAAATCGGGATGACGGGAACCACAACCACTCAGTCTTGGAGGGATTGAGCTTGAGTCTGTTCCTCCCCATCCAGATCCGCACAGCCTCCAGGCATCGGGACATCACGTCGAGGGCATCGTTTGGGTGGTTTGGGGTAGAGATGAAAAGTTGGGTATCATCAGCATATTGATGATACCGTACCCCAAAACCACGGATGATCTCGCCCAGCGGTTTCATGTATATGTTGAACAGGAGGGGTGAGAGAACAGACCCCTGGGGCACCCCACAAGTGACGTGCCTGGGGGTCGATCTCTGCCCTCCAGTGAACGCAAACTGCGACCGATCCAACAGGTAGGAGGAGAACCACCGTAAAATGGTGCCCCCCACTCCCAACCCCCCGAGTCGTCGCAGTAGGATACCATGGTCGATGGTATCGAAAGCCGCCGAGAGGTCTAATAGGACCAGGACAGAGGAACAGCCCCTGTCCCGGGCCCGCCAGAGATCATCGACCAACGCGACCAATGCCATCTCTGTGCTGTACCCGGGCCTGAAACCCGACTGAAACAGATCCAGGTAGACAGCTTCATCCAGGTACTGGGGAAGCTGACATGCTACCACACTCTCGACAACCTTCGCTACAAAGCGAAAGTTGGAGACCGGAAGGCTTCTTGAGGAAGGGCCTCACCACCGCCTCCTTCAAGGCGGTGGGAAAGAACCCCTCTCTCAATGAAGCGTTGGTAATCGCCTGGAGCCAGCCTCGTGTCACCTCCCGGGAAGCCGAAACTAACCAAGAGGGACACGGGTCCAGCACACAAGTGGCAGCACTGAGTCTCCCCATAATCCTGTCCATGCCTTTGGGGGTCACAGGGTCAAACCCATCCCAGATTGTCTCCTTGAGATTCATCCCCGTCGGCTCGCCCGAATCTACCCAGTCAGAGTGCAAGCCTATCCGGATCTGAGCGATTTTATCCTGCAGATACTGAACAAATTCTTCAGCCCTACCCTGCAAGGGGTCTTCCCCAGTTCCTTGGTTAAGTAAGGAGCGGGTCACCCTAAACAGGGCGGCTGGTCAGTTATCTGCGGACACGATAAGAGCGGAAAAATATTGCCGTTTTGCCGCTTCTATCGCCACTAAGTAGGATTTAATATAAATTCTTACTAGTGTTCGATCAGATTCGGACCAGGCCGCAAAGGCACAACACGATCCAAAGCCCCAGCGGCAGCCCTATCCCAGGCTCCCACTAGGGCTTCGGTCGAGTTGTGAGCAAGGGATTCAGGAAAAGTCCCAAGCTCCATCAGGAACCTTTCTGGGTCCATCAGGTGCCTGGGGCGGAACCATCTAGTCGGTTCCCCCTCCCTGCGGCGAGGGGTAGCGGTATGGAAGTCAAGCCTGATGAGGAAATGATCAGACCATGACAAGGGTTGAATAGAAATATCCCCTAAATCTAGATCATTAATCCACTGCCCAGAGACAAAAATCAGGTCAAGCGTGTGTCCCCCATTATGGGTGGGGTCTTGAATTAACTGAGTTAGGTCCATAGCTGTCATGGAAGCCATGAACTCCCGAGCTGACTCGGATGTCTCGCCAATGGAGGGCAGATTGAAATCCCCCAGGACCATGAGCCTGGGGAAATCAACCGCCAATCCAGCTAATACATTCAGCAGCTCCGGCAGGGCCGATGAAACATAGCAGGGAGACAGGTATGTAACAAAAATGCCCACCTGAGCTCCAAGGCCCCACTTCACAAAGAGGGACTCACACCCGCCTATCTGAGGCACAGTGACCTCATGAAGTCTGAGACTTTCCCTAATAACCACCGCTACCCCCCCCGCCCCTGCCCTGGGCTCTCGGCTGGTGAAACGCCCGGAAGCCTGGTGGGCATAGTTCGCTAAGGGGCACACACCCCTCATGGCCCAACCAGGTCTCCGTAATGCACACCAGGTCTGCTCTACCCTCCTGTATGAGGTCGTAAATGAGGGGAGCCTTATGTACCACAGACCTGGCGTTAAGCGACACCAGCCGGAGACCAGGGTCCTGTAATCCCAAGCACCCAGGGGTGCAAGAAGGGCGATGAGGGTCGGAACGTGAGATTGCTCTCAAACAGCAAACCCGCGTCCTCCGAACATCATTTGGCCCTCGGCCCCCACCATATCTGCCTCTCCCACAAACAGTAGAGATGGTGAAGTCCCCAATGGAATGGCTTAATGTCTCCCCCGGAATCCCAACCCTTCCTAGCCCTCCCAACACGCGCCCATTAGTTAGCTCTGGCCTGTACCCTGGCAGACTCCCCCCCAAGCCTGTCTGAGCCATCCGAATCAACCCCCCCTCCCCCCCCTTAAAATTTGGTTTAAAAGCCCCTGTAAAAAACCCTTAAGAAGTCTCTTCTTCGCATGCCACCTCTCGGGATCCCAAGATCCGTCATTAAGGAAGCGTCTTGATAGGTCAAAAGGCCATCCCCAGGAAAGTGGGAGTTCCCGGAGGGAATAAAGTTCTGTCACAGTATAGCATAGAGGATAAGGTGACCAACCGTCCTCCTTTAGGGAGGACAGTCCTTCTTTTGTAAGTTCTGTCCTCCCTTGAAAAGTGTCGTCCTACATGTCCTCCTTTTTGATATTTGAATTTGATATTTGAAGACTAATCTGTTGCGCGTTATGTGACGTATTTTATTAAAGTTTTTATTGGTGTTTTTTTTACTTCATCGCAAGTATATTGAATAGATATTGAATCTTATGTTGAATTTTTATCTAAAGAAATGCTAGACATTAAAATAGACGACAATTGTTTCTTTGAAGAAATTAGAAGACTGAATGTATATTTAAATTCTGAAAAATTAATACAATGGGAAAATCAACATGTTGAAATTGATAAAAGATGGGTGGATATTTTCAGCCATTTCAAAAATGAACATATTCCATGTGAACATTTATTTATACTTGTTCAATTTACGTTGTGCTGCCCTGGAACTAATGCAGCAGTTAAAAGAGTTTTTTCAATTGCCAATGATTTTTCGACAAGTGAGAAATCGAGGTTGAATGTTGATACTCTAGCTGCAGCACTTGCCGTAAAATTCAATATGAAGGATATTTCTTGTTCAGATATTTCCAATATATTGTTAGAAGATGATACATTGACAAAAAATATTAATTCAATGGAAAAGTACTCATTTAAATAATAATTAACAGGCATGTAAGCATAATTACAATATAAAATGTTGCAAATGTTTTTATTATGCATATATCATATTTTAGTGTATTATTGTTGCAATGAATAAAATATTTCTTTTATTTACGATATATTTTTTGCAATTTATTTGTCCTCCTTTTCATTGTAAAAAAGTTGGTCACCTTAGCATTTTGGACAATAGAACGTGTTTTGTCCTCCTTTTCATTGTAAAAAAGTTGGTCACCTTAATAG